>NC_065582.1:13987844-14307344 GCF_024542745.1 Macaca thibetana thibetana | reverse complement strand
ATTCTTAAAAATGAAAATATAACTTTAACACCAAGTGACTAAAATAACTATAAAATAAATACTGATTATGAATTCAAGTTGTAAAAGAAAAATTAGAAATTAAAAAAAAAATCCAAATTCTCTTTAAAAAGAGAACATGAATTACTTATAGAAAGTTTCTTTAATTTAGTTCATAGAAATTCACTAAGACATTTGCAGATATAACCATCTCACTGAAAACATAATGATAGATTTTTAATGCAATCTGGCTTTTTAGAATTTATATATTTATTCCAAATTTTAAAAAATCATTTCTTTTAAGAAGCACATATTTTTAAAATTCTCTCTCATAGTTACTACAACATACCAAAATTGGGTATAACACAACTTTTTTTTTTTTTTTTTTTTTTTTTGACAGTCTCGCTCTGTCACCAGGCTGGAGTACAGTGGCACAATCTCGGCTCACTGCAACCTCTGCCTCCTGGGTTCAAGTGATTCTCCTGCCTCAGACTCCAGAGTAGCTGGGACTACAGGCACCCGCCACCATGCCCGGCTAATTTTTTGTACTTTTAGTAGAGAAGGGGTTTCACCATGTTGGCCATGATGTTCTCGATCTCTTGACCTTGTATAACAAAACATTTTAAGCCATATTCTCAAATATTTCCTACATCAAAAGGTTATTTCAAAATATGTATGGGCAAGAAAACAAAACAAATTGTCTCCTGATAATCACAGTAAGCCATTTTGTATCATAAACATTAGCAGAATGTTCAAAATGGATATGTAACAATTAATTTGTTACAATGTCAGAAACAAATTGTTACCAGTTGTTAAGAGGAAAACTCTGGAGTCCCGAAGTGCTGTCTAGAGAGCTTGAATTGTGTCAAGTACATTTGGAAATAGAGAGGCAAACGGCAGTACTTCAAAGTAGATACGTCACTTCTGCAATCAGTATCTTTTCTCAGGCATCAGAGACTTTCAAAAGCGAAAATATATTTTTTAAATCAAAAGAATATTTTCCTTCTCTCTCCCTCTCTCTCTTTCATTAAAGGAGCTATTGGCATATGCTTGGCTCCCTAAAGGCCAGGGAAATATTAGTTCAAAGTCCCTCATAAATCTTTTTAAATGTTATAGAAGAAACGTCGATTTTATTTGAGCCAAGCATAAGCCTGTCATTTTGTTGCTTCTATTACAACCGCCTGAGCACCCTGATAACAAAATACGGATGCACTGTTTTTTCTTCCAGCAAATTCAATCTTGACTAATTTATCCCATCACCTAAATACTTAATGTCCTTTGCTTCTTTTGATCATATCTCATATGACTTTTAGATGGTAGGGGCTGAAAATAAAGGTTTAAAGAGAGGTTAAAAGAACTCCAAAGCGGCCTATGAACGTATGATAACAGAATATGCCTTTGAGCTGTTTTTGTATTCTGCTCACCACAGGACACATCCTTAAGAGGGCTCAGCCCACATATGAAAACCTGCACTTCACATAAATCTTTTTATTTCATGTTACTAATCCCCAGAATTTTATGAATACACACAAAGCTCATTTTCAGTTCCTATCAGTCACCTCTGGTGACTGTGAAGTGAAAATAAGAATACTGCAAAATAGAAGAATGTCCATGGAATATCTGAAAAGGCAGAAATGCTGAAGAAAACATTAGATCTTTATTATTCTAGAATATGCTCTACACTGAAGTACAGCACTCCTGTATTGTAGTCCAGATGAGGTTAATAACTAGTTCCCAAGACCAAGGAATATGTTTCATGTAGCTTTATTATCCTGCATTTCATGCAGAGTTTGGCTCACGGACACAGCACTAAATAACCCCAATGACTTATCTTCTACCTCTATTTTCTGGTGCGTTTTTGTTCCTTTTGTACCAGAAGGATTAGTCAAGTTTACCCACTAAAATGTCTACCCTTCAGTTTCAACATGATGTCCAGTCAAATTACATTGGAAAAATATATACTGAATTCACAGCAAGAGAACCAAAAGATGGATCTTGAACTGAAGACGTCTTAGAAATGTATTTCACAGTGTAAAGAAAGATAGTCATTTCTGCATTTGGTTGTAACTGTTCACTGCTGAGGTGTGATGAAAAGACTATAGAGAAAGTAATATCAGAACTATGCTGTTTCTGTTTCGTGGGTATTTTCCCAACAACTAGTAGTTACTTTAGCTTTTCTAGTATATATGTGTGTGTGTGTGTGTGTGTATATATATATATATATATTCTATTTTTTAAAAAGCAAGATCTAGGCCAGGCACAGTGGCTCATGCCTGTAATCCCAGCACTCTGGGAGACCAAAGTGGGTGGATCACCTGAGGTCAGGAGTTCAAGACCAGCCTGGCCAACGTGGTAAAACCCTGTCTTTAATAAAAATATAAAAATTAGCTGAGTGTGGTGGTGCATGCCTGTAGTCCCAGCTCTTTGGGAGACTGAGGCAGGAGAATCGCTTGAACCTAGGAGGCAGGGGTTGCAGTGAGACGTGATAGCACCACTGCACTCCAGTCTGGGTGACAGAGTGAGACTCTGTCTCAAAAAAAAAAAAAAAAAAAAAAGCAAGATCTAATTTATCAACTTCATTAAGAGATGGTAAGGGACAAAGGACTGGCTTTATTATCGTTGTAGCTGCTGTACAAACTTAATAGTTTAATGTTTTCCTCAAACCACTGGAAAGCCAAGGGAGATAATTCTTAAAGACACTTCTTACTAAATAAATAACATTATTTGGAGTTAAGATGTGGAAGACAATAAATATCCTGCATTCTCAATGAAAAACTGTTGACACTTCATGTGGTTTCAATAGGTAGAAAATAGGTATTCACAAGGTATATATATTTGATGGTGAACAAATTTAGATAATTGAAAAGATTATTTTTACACAACATCTGATAATATTCATATTAAGACTGAACTTGGAATTGAATGTAATTGGAGTGAAAGACATTCACAGTGGTTTTAACTAATGACAGAGAAAAATGTACTCCAGCGGTCTAATAACTTTTACTATTTTACTTTTGTTCTCAAGTGTGACCAAGTTACATGCAATAATTTATAAAATTATATTATGCGACAGGTGCAATGTCTCATGACCATAATTCCAGAACTTTGGGAGGCTGAGGCTGGAGAATTGCTTGAGGCCAGGAGTTTGAGACCAGCCTGGGCAACAAAATAAGACCCCACTTTTACAAAAAGTACAACAATTAGCCTGGTGCGGGGGTGTGCACTTGTAGTCCCAGCTACTTAGGAAGTTGAGGCAGGAGGATCCCTTGAGCCCAGGTATATTTTAAAGACTGCATGAGCTGTGATCACACCACTGCACTCCAGCCTGGGTGATTAGAGAGTGGAAATCACCTAGTGATCCTCAAGCAGACCACCTAAAGACAAAAACTCCTTATCTGAGGAATTTAGAAGGGAACGAAGACCCTCTGGTCACATCTGGTTCCAGGCCTCTTTCAACTTTTATAGGTAACTAAAATTTCTATGCGTCTCCGGAATGCCATGCGGAAACTCATTTTACAACCTTAAGCTCCCGCCTTAAGGTCCATAAATACCACTAAGGAAAATCCACAATGCATCGCGGCTGCACCCTTTTGCAGCTTTCTTCCTTTCTAATAAACTTTCCTTTTTCACCCCTGTACTCATGTCCATAAATTACTTTTACCAACCTGTGAGTGGACCTTTTTTCCGTGCGGGGGCTCTGACACCTCACCCAGCAGGTGACAGAGTGAGACCCTTTCTCAAAAAACATTATATTGTGCATGACGTACAATATGTATAATTTTCTCTTTACTGTTAAAACCAGCAATATGTTTAAAAATCCTTTCTTTGACCAGCCATGGTGGCTCATACCTGTAATCCCAGCACTTTGGGAGGCTAAGGCAGGTGAATTGCTTGAGCACAGGAGTTCGAGGCCAGTCTGGCCAACAAGGAAAAACTGTCTTTACAAAGAAAAAAAAAATGAAAAAAAAATGAGCTGGGCATGGTGGTGCACACCTGTAATCCCAGCAACTCAGGAAGCTCAAGTGGGAGGATTACTTGAGCCTGGGAGGTGGAGGCTGCTGTGAGCCATGATTGTGCCACTGCACTCCAGCCTGGGTGACAGACAGAGACCCAGTCTAAAATATAGAGACAAAAGGTTTATGGTAGCTCCAGTGGTTTGCCCTCATGATGAGATTCTAAACATGGCCTACTCTTACTGCTGTTTAGTTACAAAAAGCTGATATATTTCTCTAAGATTATTTTTCTTTCACTTGACAAGTCACAAGATCTAGGGTAATTCATAATTCTGACTGAATGAGCAAAATCCAGAACATGAATGTGACAGAAGCAACCTTGACCATCTGAGGACTAGGAAGCAAATGTCCCTGAGGGACTTGGATTCCATTTATCTTTGGTCCCAGAAAAAAGTTAAATAAAAGTGAAAATCATTGTGCGTTAGGCTTTTCTCCCTATTTTCTCAGCATTATCCTGACTCCCATTTCAACTATTTATTTGGTTTTTAAATTCCTTAGAGGATGCCAGTTTGAAAATTCAACAGATGCTGTTGTGCTAAAAGGCAGGCAAAAGGGTATTTCTGAGGGAGTTTGGCTGGAATACTATATTTTCACCAAAAAGTTCCAGAAATTGAACTTATAAACTTACTGTGTTTTAGTTCTTTATTACCTAAATTAAGAAACAATACGGAATGGAATGTTCATCTTATAGCCGGGTTGCATTTGAAAATTAAGAGTAATAAGGGAAGGAGCTGGTCTTATTGCTTATAAAGACATATTAAGTTACACTAAATATTGAGTCTTTTACTGGACAAATAATAGATAAACTAATGGAACATTATCATCCGTTGATACATTAACCCCATAACTTTTGGGACTCTCATATTTTAAAAAACTTATTTAAAATGTATAATATATTATACATGTCATTTGTTAATGTTATCTGTTGCTTATTACAATTAAAAATAGACCTATCATATGATCCAGCGATCCCACTACTGGGTATTTACCCAAAGGAAAGGAAATCAGTATACCTACGAGATTCCTTCAGTTCCATGTTCATTACAGCATTATCCACAACAGCCAAGATATGGGATTAATCATCAAAGGATGAACAGATAAGAAGGATATGGTGTACATACACAATGGAATAGCATTCAGCCTTAAAAAGGAAGGAAATTCTGTCATTTGTAGCAACAGGGATGGACCTCAAGGCCATTATGTTAAGGGAAATAAGCCAGGTGCAGAAAGACAAGTATCACATGCTCTCACTCATATGTGGAATGTAAAAAAAGTTGAACTCGGCCAGGCATGGTGGTTCATGGCTGTAATCCCAGCACTTTGGGAGGCCAACGTGGGCAGATCACCTGACGTCAGGAGTTCAAAACCAGCCTGGCCAATATGGTGAAATCCCATCTCTACAAAACCACAAAAATTAGCCGGGCATGATGGTGAGTGCCTGTAATCCCAGGTACTCGGGAGGCTGAGGTGGAGGATATCGCTTGAACCCAGGAGGCGGAGGTTGCAGTGAGCCGATACTGTGCCATTGCACTCCAGCCTGGGTGACAGAGTAAGATTCCATCTCAAAAAAAAAAAAAATTGTTTAACTCATAGAAGCAGAGAGTAGAATGGCACTTACAGACGCTGGAGGTAGGTAGAGTAGAGAGATGCTGGTCGAACAAATGTACTGTGCATTGTATATGTTATTTGTTAATGAATAACAAATGTGTGTGGCAATAAAACTGAGATAGCTTGAGAGTCAGATGAGAATAGAATCAGGCCTTGAGAGAAGAGTGCTTTTCTCTAAAACCTGCAGCAGCTCCTCATTTCCCTTGGAGTAAAGACAGAATCCTTACAACAGATTGCCAAGATCATGCATGATGTTATCCCTCGTAACTGCTCTGACCTCACCTTCTACTTCACTCCCTCTCCCTCACTCTGCCACGCTCTCCTCCTTGCTGTGTCACTAACACCCAGCACACACCGGCCCATGGGCATTCTCCCTGGTGAGATCCTCTACTGCAAATATTCTTCCCTTACATATCTCCTGAACTAATTTGCCTTCAAGATTTTGCTCAGATTGTATCCTGACTACTCTACAAATTGCATCTTGCTCTACCCATATCCATAGATGTAAACTCCAGATTCTCATTTACCTGCTCATACAGTTGTTGCTCAATTAATATTTTATTTTAATGATAAAATACATATGTAGTAATTAGAAGAGGATCTTGCACATAATAAGAGCTAAACAATAATAAGCTGTTATTGTTAGCCCCAAAAGAATGGAGCTATATTGTCTCTTAATGTGTTATGTTTTGGGGGTTTTTTTGGTCTGTTTTTGTTTTTGTTTTTTCCTTTTTGCAACAGATTCTTGCTTTGTCACCCAGGCTGGACTGCAGCGGTGCCATCATGGCTCACTGCAGCCTCCACCTGTTGGGCTCAAGTGATCTCACCACTTCAGCCTCCCAAGTAGCTGGGAGTCGCAGGCATGCACCACCACACCTGGCCAAATTTTAAATTTTTTGTAGAGATGAAGTCTCACTATATTGCCCAGGCTGGTCTAGAACTCCTGCCTCAAGAGATCCTCCCACCGGGGGGGGGGGGGGGGGGGGGGGGGGGGGGGGGGGGGGGGGGGGGGGGGGGGGGGGGGGGGGGGGGGGGGGGTCAGCCACCCAAAGTGCTGAGATTACAGATGTGAGCCACCACAGCTAATCTCATTTTCTTATGCAAAATGAAGAGTGTTTTATTAGTGTATATTTTTGTTTCCCATCATATTTTCATTCAAATGTAAATGATCAGCCTGTATTTCAAAAACAATAAAAACAGTATCAATGAGTACCGTATAAATAAAAGGTAAATCTGTCTTCTGTCTATCATATAGGATAGTTCAATGTCTTGAATCAATACAGAAAAATTTGTATGCTATTTTGCATTTTAATAATTTACATGAAATGAATGCTTTGCAGTTCATTAGAGTAGATACAAACCATAAATCATAATTCAATTTGATAACGTGAAAGACATAATTAAAAATAATTAACTTTTATAGCAAGATACTTCACAGACATATCATCAAATTTATTTTCATGTATCATATAATGTTTTCCAAATACCTTGTTTCTTTACTAATACAACTAGAGTTCATTTGAATCATTATTTATCTGCATCTATAAAAAATTCTTCTGAAAATCTCTTATAAAAACTCCTAAGAATTGTGTTTCCTTTACCAAAAACTGTTGTCTCCATATTGTAGAGAATACATTTTGAATAAATTCTAATGAATATGTTTGTGTTAATGTTTTCAGACATTATTTCAAAAGCACATTATACATCTAAATAGCTAATCTTTCCTTATTGGAAACTATGCTGAAGCTTTATATGTTATAATCTTCATTCTATGTTGGTTATCTGATTAGATATTCTAGGTTATTCTAGGATTGATAGGAATGTTGATCCCATTATGAAATCGCAAAGCATTGTTATAATTATAATGTAGAGGAGCTAAAAGACACAAAAACTAAAATGCAAAAATGTTACCTTAATTTTTTATAAAAGGCTGGGCATGGTTGCTCACATCTTTAATCCCAGCATGTGGGGAGGCTGAGACAGGTGGATCACTAGAGGTCAGGAGTTTGAGATCAGCCCGGCCAACATGGTAAAACCCTGTCTCTACTAAAAATACAAAAATTAGCCAGGTGTGTTGATGTGCACCTGTAATTCCAGCTACTCGGGAGGCTGAGGCAGGGGAATCACCTGAACCCAGGAGATGGAGGTTGCAGTAAACCAAGATCATGCCACAAAACTCCAGCCTGGGTGACAGAGCGAGACTCTGTCTCGATACATAAATAAATAAAACTTCACATTTTCTGGAAGAGAAAAATCTCCCATCACCTTCTAAATTTTAATACCCCAAAAGAAAAAATAGTCAAATTGAAAATGGTCAGATTGCAGAAATTCTATACTGCATTTCACTGAAGGAAAGAAAACAGCACTAATTGACAATATGTCATCAGTATTACCAAAAGATAACATGTTTGAAATCTTTGAAACACACTTTTAAATAATTATTTATTACAAAAATAGAAGCAGTACTAGGCTTCACAAAAGCAACCTAGTAGACTTAAAAATAAAGTTCTGCCAAGGAACTTAGTTCACTCATATCAGAATGTGTACAGTGTAAGAGTTGAAGAATAGCAAATACTCATCTAAAGTTGCAAATGGTAAAAAAAAAAAAACTAAATTTAATGACGAATGCTACATAGGGAAAAACAAATTCATCTTGTCTGTATTCATTCAATATCCTTAACTTTTAGTTACAAATCTGTTAGTGAGATAAGAAATAGGACAATTTCTAGTCTTTTTAATAAAATAATTTGCCAGAGTAGTGAGTAGATCCATGGGGAAAATGCTATGCTAATGTGGTCTGACTTGCCATGGATTTGGGTCTCATAGTTAACCGATTAGAAAACTCATCACCTAAATACACTGCTTGAATGTTACCAATTATCCACTAATTTCTTCCATTAATGTCATTATACAATTATAAAAACTTACAGTGTGGGCCAGGCATGGTGGCTCACACCTGTAATCCCAGTACTTTGGGAGGCCGAGGTGGGTGGATCACCTGAGGTCAGGAATTTGCAGCCAGCCTGACCAACATGGTGAAACCTCATCTCTACTAAAAATACAGAAATCAGTTGGGCACGGTGGTGCACGCCTGTAGTCCCAGATACTTGGGAGGCTGAGGCGGGAGAATTGCTTGAACCTGGGAGACGAAGGTTGCAGTGAGCCGAGACTGTGCCTCTGCACTTCAGCCTGGGTGACAGAGGGAGACTCCGTTTCAAAAAAAAAAAAAAAACAAAAGAAACTTACCGTGTGTTTCTAGAAAATATCCCAAACAATTTCAGATCATCTCACTTCTTACATACTTCTGGTAACAATGGAGCAACTGTACACTCGTTTGATTATTATTAATCATCATAAGGTTATAATACTAAATTATAAGGAGGAACTTAGAAATATTAGATAGAATGAAACATAAATATTTTGAACACATGCAAATGGATTGTAGCTATTTTCCTGTAAGAATCTAAGAGAAACAATGAAATATTTTCCCTTAAAAACACAAACTAAAAATGATCTATCACCAAATAAAATTTAAAAATTAAAAAAATTAAATTCAAAGCAAAACAAAAAGACTTCATTTAACATATCTTTGTCAGATATTATTTTGAAAAGAACATAGAGCATCTGAAGCCGGAGTACAAGATTTTGTTTTCCAACCTTTGTGTTTATTGTTTTTGTGACCTTGTAGATTTACTTTCCCATCATGCCAGTTTCTTTTCTGTAGATAAAGATACAAATAATTATTTCAAGGACTATTAGAATATTCCTCGTTGTGGTGCAGAGGTCTCAGTACTGCTAAGTAATCGTGTTTTCTCATATAATTGTTTCTATTTTCTCCGTGCTCATAAAATTTCCTTTCAACTTCCCACCTATCCCTTAACTCTCAGATCACCTTCCGTTGCACTGTAACTGACTCTGAAACTTAGGCTGAAAGCTGTTGGTACCCTCTCCCTATTGCATTTCCCCTAGGCCTTCCCTAGTTATCAGATATTTTTCTTTCAATCTGCAGCCTTTGCATTTCTTTGTCTGAAGCTGTCTTCAGCCTCACAAATGCTTTTTCTGCTCATGAGGCAAATGCAGGGAAATTAAGGCCCATCTAAGAACACCCTTCATCCAGTGACTGACAGGAGCTGAGTATAAATATCGCAGCTTCTCTCGTGGGGCGACAAAACTCTTAAGGTGTATGATCTACACTGGCTCTAAGTGGTTCCCCAGGTGGATGTGGTTCCAACTGTTCAAAGTGATACACGGCTTGTAATCTGTGCTTTCTTGGTTTTCTTATTTCCCCAAATTGTATTAGCCATATTAATTTCCTACTCCCCTACTGATGTTTTCCTCATCTATCAGATCTAATACCAAAACTCAAATCTCTGTACCAGAGCAGTTTCTGGGGGAACTCAGTTGAAGATAGTGACCATAAGTTCCCGTTTGCTAAAACAATCCTAGCTTCATGATTAATAGTGCCTATTTTCACTCTCAAAAGTGTTCCAGTTTCAGTGACAAATTACATGGTCATCCTACTCTAGGGATTATAGAAACCATCAGATTAGAATGCCCCTCTCCTTCTGGTGGCAAGTGTGCAGATCTGCCAGAAAATGCACTTTAACCCATTCAGAGCCTCCTCTAGGTTCAAAGTGAAAATCCCTTCCCTATTGACAAGTGACAAGCTCTTCCTGTCTATTTAAAGTCAGTCTCACGTGGATACAAAAAAACAGCTGGAAAAAATAAATAAGAATTAGTATCTGCTAGCACGACAGGATGACTACAGTAAAAAATAATTTCATTATTCATTTAAAAATAACTAAAAGAGTATTGTTTGGAACAAAAAGGTAAATACTTGAGGTGGGTGATGGATACCCCGCTTACCCTGATGTGATGGTTATGTATTGCATGCCTGTATCAAAATATCTTATGTAAATGAATGTATACACTTACTATGTATCCAAACAAAATTAAAAATATATATATGTGTATATATATATATTCAAAGTCAACTTTCTCTCCTCCTGATATCTAAATATTCCTGTACAGTCAATAATGCTGCCTTTCATGCATACTCAACTTTCTCAACTGGATTTTCGCATTGGCTTCCAACTATTACTGAATCTTTTTAAAAAATTTTACAAATAAATATAAAACTCTCCTATACTCTGCATGCCCTTCTAGCAGCTGAAGTATAAGCTGCTGTCCTTGTTTATTTCTCTTTGCAGCCAAATTGCTCCTAATTGCTGTTTGTATTTTTACATCTTTTTGTCATTTTCTTTTCTTCTCTTTTCTTTTCTTTTCTTTTTTTTTTTTTTTTTTTGACAAAGTCTTGCTCTCTCGCCCAGGCTGGAGTGCAGTGGCATGATCTAAGCTCACTGCAACCTCTGCCTCCCAGGTTCAAGTGATTCGCCTGCCTCACCCTCCCGAGGAGCTGGGACTACAGGCATGAGCTACCACGCCCAGCTAATTTTTGTATTTTTAGTAGAGACAAGGTTTCACCATGTTGGCCAGGATGGTCTCGATCTCTTACCACACACAAACCATTCTCATGGTTTCCCATGTTCACCAAAGTACATGATTCAATTATCAGCTAAACTGCCCACTAATGGCCCCTCCATTTTTTTTGACACTACTTTTACTTGGGTCAAAAGATCCATTCGTTGTCTGGTTTCTTGGCATCTCTGCATCTCTTCCTCTACTCCTTGGCCTCTATCTTCTTCCACCAACCTCCTGGCAGTCTGTCGGACCATCCTTTTCTTGTCGACCACTCGAAAGGAACTTAATGGGTCTGATTGCATCTCCACTAGCCCATTTCTATCAGAAGACATTGAATATCAATTTGTCATTTCTCCAATTTATGCTTACTTGCTAATTATAAAAAGATACCATGGCATATCTGAAATTAGTTAAGAATATTCTTGATGTTAGAATAAAGACAAACTCTCAGCCTGGCTTTCAAAACTCTTTTTTCTGTGGCCACTGCTTAGCTGGAGTTTCATCTCTCACTGCAGCTGATGGAATGGATTCCTTGAGATCCTCCCTGGCGCACAGCTGATCCTGCAGCACCCCAATGCCTGGAATGTGCTCCCAAACCACACCTGCGCCACCCCTTCATTTTCACTTACTGAACTTGTACACTTCTGCAACAATTACTTCCGGAGACAACTTCCTTGATCTTCCTGACAACCTCATTCCACCGAGAATCTGACCTCAAGCGTGTCTTTGATTCTTTAAGGAATGTCGCTCTCTACAAGGGTAAGGCACAGCAGGTTTTTGCTCAGTGTCCTCTACACAGTGCCCAGCACAATATCTGACACAGGCCAGGCTCTATAAATATTTGTGGCAAGAACAGTTAAAGCGTCTGAAAAGCACTCTGTAGAAAATAAATTGTTCATTATTACAACTTACTTTTATTCTCTAGAGAGCAGCCTGAATAACTTTTTTTTAAAGTTAGATGACATCATTCCTTTTCTTAAAACACTTCAATAGCCCCTAAGTATACTCAGGGTGATAGGCTAGTCCTAGCAGTAGAAAGCCTTCACAGTTTCAACACTTGCTACCTCTCTGATCTTATCTTTGCTGAGCTCCAGTCCCACTAGCCTTGCCGCTGCTCATATATGACAGGGATGCTCTTGCCTCAATATTTTTGCACTGGCTGTTCCTTACACCTACAATGTTCTTCCCTCAGGTAGGGAACATGACTTCCTTTGTCACTTCCTCAAGTCTTTTTTTTTGGGAGATAGAGTCTCACGTCCTGCTCTGTCACCCCAGGCTGGAGTGCAGTGGCCCTATCTTGGCTCACTGCAACCTCCGCCTCCCGGGTTCACATGATTCTCCTGCCTCAGCCTCCCAAGTAGCTGGAACTTCAGGCGCCCGCCACATCGCCCGGCTAATTTTTGTATTTTTATTAGAGACAGGATTTCGCTATGTTGGTGGTCTCTATCTCCTGACCTCGTTATCCACCTGCCTCAGCCTCCCAAATTGCTGAGATTACAGGTGTGAGCCATGGCGCCCAGCCCACTTCCTCACTTCTTTATTCAAGTATTATTGCCACAGTACCACACATTTTTCTGAACTTATCTAAAACCCTTTGGTGTTCCCTATTCCTTGGTCTCTTTTTCTTCTATATTAATTATTGCTTTCTAGCACGCTAGTTAAATTCCAGATCTGTATAACTTTTAAGAGATGAAAGACTTTTTTCTATGAGTATGTGTGTATATGGATGTATATATACCTCATTTTTTTCATTAAACTTATCTATATAATCTGGAAAAGCATGGGATTTTGGAAGATTAATATTAGTTTCTGCAATTATATTAAACCAGGTAACAAAGATTTCATCCTATGTCTTTAAAAATGTACAAATAATGAGAATTTTTTGAGATGAAAATATCACCTTTCTATAACTAACTCAAATACTTAATACTACAACTTAAGGCTACCTTATAGTAGCAGATACTAGAAAAGCTTATAGTAGCTTCTTATGATACTTCTTCATACATTGAAAGTAATCATCAAATTTTCATTTACCTCAGAGAAATATTACGATATAATGCTAAGATTTACATTTATATAGGGGTTTAAATTTTGAGGAGATTTAACACCTATTAAGCCAATGATTAGGCAAGAATTTCTGTGTTATTAACTGTATTTCATGACCTGAGGAAACTGAGACATGGAATATTAATTTATTTGCCTAAGTCCACACAGACCACAGCAGCAGAGTTAAGCTATAAGCCACAACCACTAAGTGTGGGACCCAAGTTAGGGACAGGCAATGTAACAACGAGTGAAATGGACATGTTACTTCCCTCATGAAGTTTTTAGCCCAGTAGTGAAATGTCTTTTGACTGTACAAAATCACTTTCTTTTTTTTAAAGACAGTCCTTGTGAAGATGCAAGATAAATAAATAAATAAATAAATAAATAAATAAATCTCTGAGAAATAAAGCCTAAACAGTTCAAACTATTGTTAAAAAATAAACTAGGCAGCATGCGGTGGCTCACACCCGTAATCCCAGCACTTTGGGAGGCTGAGGCAGGTGGATCACAAGGTCAAGAGATTGAGACCATTCTGGCTAACACAGTGAAACCCTATGTCTACTAAAAATACAGAAAAATTAGGTAGGCATGGTGGCACTCACCTGTAGTCCCAGCTACTCGGGAGGCTGAGACAGGAGAATCACTTGAACCTGGGAGGCCGAGTTTACAGTGAGTCAAGATTGCACCACTGCACTCCAGCCTGGGTGACAGAGCAAGACTCCATCTCAAAATAAATAAATAAATAAATAAACAAACTAAACTCAATTGCCCTTTGTTGTTGCTGTTATTGTACCTATGTGAGGATAAATGTCTCCTTACTGGAGATTTGACTAACTTCATAATGTTCCTTCGCTTAAAAAAAAAGTGTTTTTTTTCCAAATCAACATGTGCTCTTTACTTTATGCACCTGAGAGCTAACTCATTCATTCTATCTCTGAGAGACCATGAAAAGAATAAAACACAAAGATTAAGGGAAACAATCTTGTTTACAAGCTTGACTGTGTGCCTATGAGTAGTGGGCACAGAGCATCGGCATTTAGTTCTGCTTTAAAAAATAGCATTAATCATCTCTAAAATGGTCTTTTAGTGATAATTTAATAATTACTTTATTAGGAAAATTAAAATGCTGTTGTGAATCATCATAATATTTCTGGCATTCCTATTTAAACTTTTATCCCAAACATCAAAATTCTTGTGGAGCATGCCTAATTTAATGTTTTGTTCTACTCAAAATTTCCAAACCTGAATTTCTTCTCTTTCAATTTGACTTCCATCATCAAAGCTTGAAAAATTAAAGTGTATTTTAATTAAATCTATCTTACTGCCTATATTCAATCTGAAACCAGGTTGTTTTAATTTTTGTGCCATATATATTTTTAAAATTTCAACATTTTCTTCTGATTGCCAGTGCTGCTCTTCTTACTTGCAACTCTTCAATTTGTACTTGGATTAATGGTTCAAAACCAGACTCTGTTCCCTTGCCTTTAGCTGTTCTCTTTTCTAATTTGCACCCAAAAGGCCATCAATTAAATTGGTTCACTACTGTCACTTGATCATTTTCCTATAAAAATCATTCAGTGGATTTCTGTGCAGTAATTATTAAGACATACTGACATTTTCTGCAGAGTTCTGCCTGATTGGCCACGATGAACAGTGAACAAAGTCACTTTATTTTGATGTTGGGTGGCTGACATGGTTTGAACGTTTAGTCTCAGTCTTCTTTGCTAGTTTCAAGGTTTCTCAGTTTATGTTAATTTATTTCAAATGTAGTCAATCCTTTACTTAAAAAAAAAAAAAGCTATATAATGGGCTGGGTGCGGTGGCTCATGCCTGTAATCACAGCGCTTTGGGAGGCTGAGGCAGGCAGATCATGAGGTCAGGGGATCAAGACCATCTTGGCTAACACTGTGAAACCCTGTCTCTACTAAAAATACAAAAAATTAGCTGGGTGTGGTGGTGCACGCCTGTAATCCAAGCTACTCGGGAGGCTGAGGCAGGAGAATCACTTGGACCTGGGAGGTGAACGTTGCAGTGAGCCAAGATTGTGCCATTGCACTCCAGCCTGGGTGACAAGAAAAAAAGTGCTATAATATTTACTTTAGGTAACTTATTCCTTATCTGAGCCCTTTTATACCCTTGAGAATGACTTATTTATAAGGACTTTCCATACTACATGTGTTTTTCAATAAGACAATGAACAATTATTGAATGCTTACTTTATAAAGGTCATGAAACTATATTTATCTTTGTTCAGAGCAGTGCTTTATATTGTATATTTTATATGTGGCATTTCATGCAACTTATAATAGTTTTCAGAGTACTTCCTTCTTGAGTTTTCCTTACTTAGGCCTAAATTAGATCTGTGAAATACAGAGTTAATACTTTTTTCTTCTGGCAAAAAAATCTCTCTCAAGCTCTATCAAGGGTGAAGAATTAGTGTGGAAATTTTAGAGGAAAGCTAGACACAAATGGCCCTAGATTTCAGGAGTTTAAAATCCTAGGGCCATTTAAAGAGAAAACTGATTATAGTTATATTCAGATTTGATCCTAAATTCTGCCTAATTGGGGAAGCAAGAAGGAATTGCTATTCCTAATTATTGTTATTAAGTAGTCCATTCTTAGTCTCTGAGAAGGACAAATTTGTCCTGAGAAGGACAAATCAGGCTGTGAAATGTAATGAATGCACAGATGATATCACTGTAAATTTTTTTCACAAATAAAATCCTTAATCAAAAGTAGTATTCAAATTATGAGCCTTTATTACAAACAACCATCAGAGTTATTTATGAATTTTTTTTTTTTTTTTTTTTTTGAGGCAGAGTCTTGCTCTGTCATCCAGGCTGGAGTGCACTGGTGTGATCTCAGCTCACTGCAACCTCCGCCTCCAGGGTTCAAGCGATTCTCCTGCCTCAGCCTCCTGAGTAGCTGGGATTACAGGTGCATGCCACCATGCCCAACTGATTTTTTTGTATTTTTAGTAGAGACTGAGTTTCACCATGTTGGTCAGGCTGGTCTTGAACTCCTGGCCTCATGATCTGCCCTCCTCGACCTCCCAAAGTGCTGGGATTACAGGTGTGAACCACTGTGCCCAGCCTATTTATGAATCTTAAAACACAAATGGATTTGGAAGATAAACGTCATATGTATAGAGTCATTTAGAAACAGACCTATGTGAAAATATAAGGGCAGTCACAAACCTTTCTAAATTAGGTTTCATCCACAAGGTCTGTGAGACTAAAACAATGTTTTCTTTTATTTTTATTTATTTATATTTTTTAGAAACACGTTCTCACTCTGTTGCCCAGGCTGGAATGCAGTGGGGCAATCATAGCTCACTGCAGTCTTGAACTTTTGAGCCCAAGGGATCCTCCAACCTCAGCCTTCCAATTAGCCACAGGCATGCACCACCATGCCTATTTTTTTCTTTATGTGTAGAGATGGGGTCTTGCTATGTTGTTCAGGCTGGTCTGGAACTCCTGGCCTCACGCAATCCTCCTACTTCATCCTTCCAAAACACTCGGATTACAGGCACGACCCACAGCACGTGGCATTAAAAAAAAATGTTTTATTGTAGAAAGGACTCTTAGAAGGAGTCATGTATAAAAATGCAAATAAACTAAGGTAGAGTCTTCACTTCCGAGGATCCATGCCACCTGTTTTAAAGGATGACCATCTGATTACCAAGTTATTTTCTCCTGGTGCACAAAATATTATCAATATTAAGATTTTCTTTTAAAGAAATTTGAAAATAATTATAATGCTCCACAAAGAAGGTAATCACTTTTGTTCTCAATAATATTGACTTTACATTGTTGAAACAAATAAATAATATCCCAAAATAGCTAAATTTACTGAGTAAAAACTTCTAGTGAAATATAGCCTTCAGATTTATTTTAACAAGGATGCTTACTGGCATATTTTAGTCACCAAGAGACAACATATATGACTGTGGACCCATAAGATTATAATGTAGCTGAAAAATTTCTATCACCTAGTGACATCATAGGCATTATAATGTCATAGCACAATGCATTAGTCACATATTTGTGGTGATGTTGGCGTAAATAAGCCTATTGGACCACCAGTAGCATAAAAGTATATTACAAACAATTATGTACAGTGCATAATACTTGGCAATGATAATAAATTACTATGTTACTGGTTTATGTATTTACTATATTCCTGATTTTTAAAGTACTCTAGCCTGGTCATGTCAATAGTAGAATTCTCTTGGGCACCCACCATTTACAGAACACAGTGTGAAGTAAAAGAAGTTCTCTGCTTTTGAACACTCAAAACCCAAAGCACCTCTTGGTCACTGTATTTGTCTGTTTTGCATTGCTATAAAGGAATTCCTGAGACTGGGCAATCTATAAGGAAAAGAGGTTTATGTGGCTCATTATTCTGCAGGTCATACAAGCATGGTACCAGAATCTTCTTCAAGTGAGGCCTTAGGAAAATCTGAGTCATGGTGGAGGGTGAAGGGGAGCAGATGTATCATAAGGTAAGAGAAGGAACAAGAAAGGTGCCAGGCTCTTTTTAAACAATCAGCTCTTGTATGAACTAATAGAGCAAGAATTCACAAATTACCTTGGGGAGGGCACCAAGTCATTCATGAGGGATTCACTCCCATAAGATGAGGTCATCTAAACACCTCCCACTAGGTCCCACTTTTTCTTTTTTCTTTTTTGAAGTGTAGTTTCGTTCTTGTTGCCCAGGCTGGAGTGCAATGGTGCAATCTTGGCTCACTGCAACCTACACCTCCTGGATTCAAGCGATTTTCCTGCCTCAGCCTCCCAAATAGCTGAGACCACAGGCACGTGCCACCTTGCCTGGCTAAATTTTGTATTTTTAGTAGAGACGGGGTTTCACCATGTTGGCCAGGCTGGTCTCGAACTCCTGCCCTCAGGTGATTTGCCTGCCTCAGCCTCCCAATGTGCTGGGATTACAGACATGAGCTACCGCGCCTGGCTGGTCCCACTTGTAACACTGGGGATTACTTTTCAACATGAAATTTGGAGGGACTAAACGTTCAAAGCATGTCAGCCATCCAATATCAAAATAAAGCTACTTTGTTCACTGCTCACTGTGGCCAATCACACAGAACTCTTCAGAAAATGTCAGTATGCCTTATGGTCAGTCCTACAATTTTGCTTCTCTTGGTGGTACTAATTTGAGAAAATATTCTCAATATGTTTTCTTAAAACCATTCCAAGCAAACTAAATACAGACACTAAACTGGCAAGTAAAGGACTCAACTCATCCGTATACTTCATAGTATCTCTGGGTGAGTTAGGTAGGGAGGCAGAGAAAAGGGCATCAAAATGCATGGGAGAAATAGAGGGTTCAGAGTTGAAATGTTCAGTGATTTGAGGATTAACAAAATTTTTATAGAAATTTTAAAAATCTCTAACCTTTGATAAACAACATGCAAAGATAATTTTTAAAAATATAATTCTCAGTTTCAAAAGGAGCAATGTGTTCATACTGTAAATAATTTAATGTGTAGCTAATTTGATTAAGTCCAACAAATTCCATGAGTTTTCATTTTAGATGCATGCTGCGCTCCACCCTCCCTACACACCATCTGCTATTTGCTTGAGATATACAAAGTTATCGGTGGCGTGGATATCAGGCAGAATTTTAAAACCTCAGTTTTTAAAAACTCACAGCTTAGTTTTGAAGGCTAGTAGTCTTTGCTTTCATAAAAAAAACATTTAAGTATAAAACTGACATAATTTGTGGAGGTGGTCATATCGTGTTCTAAGAAACCAGCGAGCATTTGGTATAAGTCTAAAGCAAGCATTAAAGAAAACTACAGCTGTGGCTGACAAGGTGTTGAATAGAAGATACTTTATTTTAGTTTTCATTTGACAGAGTAAATTCCTAATTGTTCTCATTAAGTTCTTCGCCTGAATTTTAAAAATTGTATGTTTGTCATTCTATTTACCCCATTCTTCTCCCAAAATCTCATGTTAGGTCATTTAGTCATCTGGTATGTGTATTTTTGCCAAAGAGATATAAATTCAATCATCAATAATAATAAATTAGATTCATTTTTTCAAATACCTCTAGATGGAAGTTGTTTCTAACAGGTTTCAGACATGAAATCTGCCATATTTTCCACCAAAAACAGAGGTCTCTATTGCTAGAAACAAATGTTCTTTCTAAGCCTACAGATGACTAACGCCTGTAGCTTAATACTGGTAATTCCCAATTTGAGAGTTAATAATGATCAAAAATTAAGTGTTGTTGAAAGTTACTAACTATATGTGTTAGGGAAATTCTCTACATATAAAAATGTAAAGATTGGCAGAATGGCTGAGCTGTTTTGTAAACATACAGACATTTTTCTTAATAAATTCCATTCATGAGTCACATTTTTTTGAGTAAATTATTCTATAATAGCAAACCTCAAATTCTTAAGGTTTGGGGGAAAAAGTGACATTCTGAAAATATTTTGATGAACCATTAGAATGCTGAGTCATTTGGCTTCTCTGAATGTGCTGAGCCACCATGATTTTGTAAGTTTTTTTCTGAAAAATGCTAATTCAGCTTTATATATTAAGAAGTTAATTTTTAGAAATTACCAAATTATTTTTGTTTTAGTTTCATAAAAAATAAGAGTTTTGATGATGATCATACTATTCCACAAAAGTCAAAATTACATAAAAATATTCTGGAAAACAGAAAATATAAAAAACTTTCAACAATGACTTTAAAATAGTACATAGTATTTGACCAATACTTTGCTAATACAAATATATAGAAAATATTGTCTCTAAAACTATTTTTTAAAGCTAGCTTAGTTAAATATTAAGGAATTATGAAGAAATACATACTAAATTTAGGCTAGCATATTATACATGTTTTGTCCCACTTGATTTAATTACATACTCAAAAATCACAAGCACTGAAGTCATATTGCATTTGATAATACATGTAGTCCAAAATAAAAATTGTATTAAAATTACTAGCTATATGATAAAAATGAAAGTACATGGAAAGTTAACTCAGAACGTTTTCTGTCACCATATAGCAGATAACTGGATGATATTTTGGATGATAACTTGTATTTATTTAAATTTAGGAAGAATCAGCATTACAGGCAAATTATGAATAAAATTTAAATAACCTAACATTATTATTTACAACCATTAAAAGTAATTCATTTATGGAACCTAATATTAAAGACCAGCAAGTATCATTGTGGACTTTTTCAGTGGAGAAAAATCTCTCATTTTCTATTTTCTTCCAGTATCTTCCCATGAATGCCTCCCAACAGAAAGAAAAACTAATGGAATATATCTTAATAGTGATATATTTTGAGCTCTAAAAATAGATTGGAGGTAGGTAAAATTTGCTTCATGTATATATCATGTAGCTTAGAAAATATTTTTCTTTCATTTTATTATTATTGAGTTTACCTCTTTTAGTTTTTAGAAGAGATTATTTCATGCTGTGTTTCTCACAAAAAGTTCCAAAATATAAAGAGCATCTGAGATAAACTAAAAGGGAAGCATTTGAAGTAACACTAAAGAAAATGGATGAAAGGGATTTTTTTTTTTTTTTTTTTTTTTTTTTTTTTGAGACGGAGTCTTGCTCTGCCGCCCAGGGTGGAGTGCAGTGGCCGGATCTCAGCTCACTGCAAGCTCCGCCTCCCGGGTTCACGCCATTCTCCTGCCTCAGCCTCCCGAGTAGCTGGGACTACAGGCGCCCGCCAGCTCGCCCGGCTAGTTTTTTGTACTTTTTAGTAGAGACGGGGTTTCACCGTGTTAGCCAGGATGGTCTCGATCTCCTGACCTCGTGATCCGCCCGTCTCGGCCTCCCAAAGTGCTGGGATTACAGGCTTGAGCCACTGCGCCCGGCCGAAAGGGATTTTTAAAGCCGGGCTTTGAATGCCACCAGTAAATATATTCCATGAAGGTCTGGATAGATCAGTGCATAAAGATCCAGCTGCTAACGTTATCCTAGTTCTGGTGTTCAAAAATGCACATTGCATCCCTTTTCTCTGTAATCGTACCCATTATAATGATTTTGAAAATTACAGGCTTATATTTTTCAAATTCCTCTGTAGTATAGATTGTCTCCTAAGAATCAGAACTGTCTAATTGGTTCTCCAACATATTCACAGGCACCTCAAATTCAGCATAATCAAAAATGACTTATTTTTGCATTACCTTGTAAAAGCTGATAGGGCTCAACAACCACTCAATTTAGAAACACAATACCATACATAACAAATATGAGACATTTCCCTTTTCTTTGTATCTTTCCTATCCCTAGTTATTAGGCTCTGTTTATTTGAATTTCATGAATTTCTTTCAAAACCATTGTCTATTCTACCTCTTCATTCCTACCATCTTAATTCAGGGCATTAAGAATCTTCTGCGTTTATTATAACCACAAAACTGATGGATCTCTTCTAGTAGATTTTTCACATTGCCACCATTCTTAGTTTTAATGTATGTATCTGAGGATATAATTGCTAATGGAAGACATCCCAAAATATCTTCACATGGAATGCATGACCCTTCATTATCAGGCTATATCTAACACCTAATCTTCTGTCAGGCTCTTGTGGAATATCAAAACATACCAAGCTCCTTAAAATTTACCAAATAAATCAGTTCCACACACTACTTTATATTTCTATCAACAAACATCACACTTATACTTGTGGGTTTGCACTGTTAATGACTAACCTAGATTGTAGACTCTTGCAACCCAGGATATATGTCTCATTTATCTGCTTGTCTTCACTGCTTAGCATGGTAATTAGCATTTAGTTGGCACTATTATATTCCATAATTTCTCAGTTTCATAATGTGTTTTTTCACAATTTAATGTTTCTGGGATGTCTTATAATTATTGTATAATTTAGAGCAAAATGTCTTCTTTTTTCCTTGAAAATGTTTTGGTAAATTAATGACAGATCTTGCAATCAAGGGTAACTTAGAGTCGGAGCTACACTTTTAGGGAAAGAAGAGAAAAAATGAGAGTTAAAGGTAAGAATTAAATTATTCTAACTAAAATTAAATGTGTTTATGGAACCAACTGATAAAAATATTCTATATCCATTATTTTACATAAAATTATTTAGAAACTTTTTGAAAATAAAATATTTGGGAGAAAAAAAGGATTAAACTTTTCTTCATCAGTGGATGAAATTGAAAGGGTAATTATTTCCCTAAGTTAGTACCCAAATACTTATATTACAATGTGGGACAGGAAGTCTATTCTGATTCCTAAGCTATATCCTCCAAAATGTAAAATAATTCCTTCTCCTTTATGGTGGATTGTTCTGATCTAGAGTAGCTGTGAATTCTCTATTACATCATGGATTAGACCAGTTTGCAAAATGGCTCACCTGCTTAAAATGTAAACTAATTACCCAGCAGCATTTATGAGAATGAGATGCCATATACAGAATAGATCAATAATACATGGGCTTATCAGTGACTTTTCAAAATGTGCATTACCAAAAACTGAATTATACTGTTTACTTTTTCTTACTTTATTTCATCCTCTTTGTATTGAATTTCACTGTATTAACAAACTCTGTTATTCAGGAAAGAATACACAAGTACGCATTAGGAAATGGACATTTAGAATCATGCATATTTAAGGCTCAGTTATTGGGTTTTTCACATTCAGTACAAAAACTGTTTCTTAGAATAAATTTCCTGCAGAAAACAATTTCAGGAATTTCAAAGCTAGCTATATACTAGAACATACACAAGAGCAGATGTGATTTCTAAGAGAAATCTAAGCACACTTGACATGAGGGGCCAAGGTCCTGAAGAGAAGAGAATCAAGGAGAGCCCTAAATATGTTGAGAATATGAACAATGAAAGTCAAAGACATGATCGCCTTAAATAATTAATTATTTAGCCAGGCATGGTGGCTCATACCTATAATCCCAACACTTAGGTAGGCAGAGGTGGGAGGATAACTTGAGACCAGGAATTTGATACTTGCCTGGGCAACATTGTAAGACCCCATTCACCACAAAAAGAAAAAAGAAAATAATAATAATTATTTCAAGTGTTAAAAGAAAATATTTTGCAAGAACAAGAGTAGAAATAAAGAAAACAAAATAAAGATTCTTTTTTTCTTTAGAAAGAAAAACATAAATGGAAAATAATGCCAGAAAGAAGGACAAGGAAGGGAAAATGAAAAGCCTCAGAAGGGCTAAATCTAGATTAACCCTGATTAAAAAAATAACTTATGTGGTTCAAAAGGTAAGTACAATTAAAATAAATGTCCATAGTAGTTCATGATGAGGCAGGAAGACAGAGTTAAAGCAGTGTAGATTCCAGTATAAAGTGTGGAAATTAGTACATTTTATTCAAAGTCAATTCAAATAACTTAAAAATTCATGTTGTGATCTCTTGGGGAACCACTAAGAAAATTTTAAAAAGGAATTAATACCAACAAACTAATAAAGAGGAAATACAAAAGATACAATTAATCCAAAACAAGTTACAAGAAGAAAAAAATGAAAACCATACAAGAAAAATACAAGTAAAAACTAAAAAGGTAGGTATTGACCTCGATTATTATTAATTAAACTAAATGTAACTGTACTAAATACTTCAATTAAAAGACAAATGTGTCTGAAAAAAATGAAAAAATAACTTTTACAAATACTAAACACTAGAAAATTCTGTTAGTATTCTGATATCAAAGTAAATATTAAGACAAAAATGATTGTTAGAAATAAAGAAGGACATTTCATTGACAGGCTTAATTCAAGAGAAAGAACAATTTTAAATTTGTAGGCACCTAATTAAACAACATTGAGTATATAATGTAATAACTGACAGAATTGAAAGGAAAATGAACAAATGTAAAGTCATAGTTGAAGAGTTGAGCAGATGTACATCAATATCCAATAGAATGAAAAAACCCAAAAGGTCAAGAAGACCATAGAAGAGATGAACAAAATGATTAACAAACTGACCAAATTGACATTCATTTACAACTGCAACCACAAGTTACAGAATATACATTCTTACCAAATGCACACAGAATATTTACCAAAATAGGCCATGGAGTAAGTAATAAAGTAAGTCTCAACAAATGTCAAAATACTTGAAATATACAATATTTCCTCACCAAAGTGGAATTAAGTTACAAATAAAATTTTTAAAAGGAGGGGGAATATCCAAATATGTTCAATTTAAGCCATATATTTCCAAATCACTTATGGGTCAAAAAGAAATCAAAAAGGAAATTAGAATGCATTTTGAATTAAATAATAATAAAAAAGGGCATAGCTCCAAACCTCTGATGTGTACTAAATCTGTGTTCCAGGGAAATTCATAGTCATAAATGCATAAATTTTAAAATAAGAAAGACTACCAGTCAATGATCTAAGTATCTACCTTAAAAAATTAGAAGAAAGAGAATAATAAAAATAAGATGGACAATCAATATAATATAAAAATTTAAAACTCAACATTTAAAAATATCTAATACTATTTTTAAGACTATTAATATTGGATTAGTTTCTTTAGATTTTTATATTTAAAAAAAAAATAGCCCAATATCATTAACTTTCTGGAGTTTGGGAAGAAAAAATAATAATACATATAAAAGCCTTCAAAGGTCCCTGGTACATACCATGTACTCAAAAGATTTTAGTTTGTCTGCCATTCACTTTTCCCTAGCAGATAAACATTGAAACCTTAAATATTAGCTGTCCATCAATACAAAACACTCTAGTAGAAAGAAACCTTCTTTTTCTCTGAAATTAAAATACATCTCCTGTTACTGGGTACAACGTTCTGATATTACTTTTTTATTTGTGCTGGAAGTATCGGGGGGCTGAGGAGGAATGGGTAGGAATTGTGTGTGTCTATTGCAGGAAATATAAATTGTTCAACCTAATAAAAAGAAAAAGGACAGGAAAGTAAGCAATTTGCCAGGTCCTCAATTCGTCTTTTCAATATTCTTTTTCTCTGAAAGGAAGTGCAAATTGTTTTCCTTTTTGTGACACTGTCTTATCTACTGCGGAAGCCATAAAGAAGAAGATAAGAAAGAAATACTCTGAGAGTATCATGATAAAAAATCAGAAAAAAACATGAAATACTAGATTTTTTACAACATACACAAAGTATTCATGCACTAAATGTAAATCTGCTATCCTGACATACATTAAGTGTCTGCTTTTTAAACGTGGTCTGAGACTATAGGCATTGGGTTCATTTTGGAGACCTGAGAATATTATTCTGCAGTAGTTCAACAAATTTCAGTGAAAAATTAAGCAGATGAAAGTGTTTTCTTGGGCCGGTTCCTCCATATGTGAGTTGGCTACAGCTGCCATTGTACTTACTTTGCATGTTTAATTTGCAAATTAGCAAATGAGAAAGATAAAAAACATGAGCTTTGTTCCGTTCAGTTAAACAAACATTTGTTGCCCACCATGTGCCAAGCACTGGGCTGGATGCTAGAAGAACGCAGATGAATGAGAGCAAGTCCCTGCCTCAAAAGACCTAGTGTACTTGGCAGGGAAGCTGCCGAGTCTTCCATCCAGGATGATACAAATGTGTGGTTCACAGAAATCCTCATAACGAGAACATTATAATTATTCCTAAGATGCATAAGAATCACTCAACTATGGAAAGATAAGATTGGCAGAGAGTGCAAAATAACCAAATACACAAAATACTCAACATGCTGAGGGGAGAGAAAAAACATCACCACTGATATTACCGAGGTGTACGTTGCAAAGTAGGAAAAAATGTGATCTGAAGCTGGAGAAGGAGATGGGGGTCAAGTTGGGAGGACTTGGTCATGTGAACAAGTGTGAGTTTTATTTTCTCAGAGTGGTATACTCAGATTTGCATTTTAGAGAGATCGTACTGTTTGTAGTGTGAATGATGGATTTAAGCTGGGACAAGTTTTGGGCAAAGAAGTAAGGGGTCACCTTTAATAGTCCAAATCAAAGATGACCAGGGTTCTCATTAGGACCTTAGAATGAGTGACAAGAATAAATAAAAGAAAATGAATTCATCATCTGCTAAACTGAAAATGGACATTTTGAGCACTTCCAGACAAAGAGGCTAAATTTCCATGTAATTCATAGGAACAACAGCTTTCCCCCAAAACCATACATTCTGATTCAGAAAGATGCATTCTGGATTGCTAAAAGGGAGAGAATTCGGGTGTGATGGGGAAAACATTATGAAAAAAAACCGTGATCTAAACGGGGTACTGTAGAATCACTTTCTGCACTCCTCTTGACTAGCAGTTTTGTTAATTCTGTAGTAAAAAACTATTAAAAGTTATGAAGTTAACTTTAGGTTGCACATCTTAGGTTGCCTACACATTAGCATGTATATAAATGTACAAAATTATGAATTCAATTATTCTGCACCAAGCCTTTGTTTGGTCTCTTAAAAGATCAGATTTAAAATCTAATTTTTTAAATTCAAAGATCAAAATCTGCAGCAAAAAAAATGACATTTGGAATTCTTATAGGTAAGTTTCTGAAATGTGTAACTCATTATAATTAGAATCAAGCTCCTCATACCCAAAATGGGTAGATCAAAAATATCTCTACCCTTTAGAGAATGGATCCTTTATATACTCATTTTTATCCAAGGACTTTGATTTTATATTTCTAAACCTATGCCAAATCTGATTTAGTCTTAAAAAAACAGAGTTTCTCAGATCAACTAGATGATAATTAAGGCTATCTTATGAAAAACTTAAATATTAGACATCAGGAGAGGTCAGGCTTCACAAACTGATGTGTGTTTACATGTATGGATTATCAACACACTAACAGAAATAAAAATTGGGAAGTGAACCTTGTTGCTTTGTGTGATGACTTGCAAGTACTATAATTTGGAAAATTGTAACCCATTAAGAAGATAGTCTAAATCTCTTGTCATGCACACACTGAAATACTCAAATATATTTTTAAAGAAAGAAACCGAGGCCGGCACGGTGGCTCACGCCTGTAATCCAAGCACTTTGGGAGGCCGAGGCAGGTGGATCACGAGGTCAGGAAATCGAGACCGTCCTGGCCAACACGGTGAAACCCTGTCTCTACTAAAAATACAAAAATTAGCTGGGTGTGGTGGCACGTGCCTATAATCCCAGCTACTTGGGAGGCTGAGGCAGGAGACTTGCTTGAACCCAGGAGGCAGAAGTTGCAGTGAGCCGAGATTGCGTCACTGTACTCCAACTCCAGCGTGGCGACAGAGCAAGACTCCATCTCCAAAAAAAAAAAAAAAAAAAGAAAAAAGAAAGGAACCCTAGAACATAGTATTTTTCATTGGTGTCATAATAAGTATAAGACTGAATTAAATATTACATCATTATGAGGGAGTATGAAATACAGAAATACTGTTTTTTATATGTGTATATATAGTAGTATGTACTGTGCTTTAAATATCTCTAAATATCTTTCAAACATATTCCAAGATATTGTGGGTTCCATTCCAGCCCATCACAATAATGTGAATATTGTAATAAAGCGAGTCACACACATATTTTTTGAATTCTCAGTGAATATGTTACGTTTACACTGTACTGTAGTCTATAAAATATGGAATAGCATTATGTCTAAAAAACAATGTATAAACTTTAATTTTAAAATCCTTCCTAAAAACTGCTAGCGATCATCTGAGCCTTCAGCAAGTCTTAATCTTTTTGCTGGTGGAGGGGCTTGCTTCGGAGTTCATGGCTGCTAACAGATCAGGGTGGTGGCTGCTGAAGGTTAGGGTGGCTGTGTCAATTTCTTAAAATAAGACAACAGTGAAGTTTGCCACATTGATTATTCCTTTCACAAAAGATTTCTCTGTAGCATGTGATACTGTTTGATAGCATTGTACCCATCAAACTTCTTTCAAAATTGGAGTCAATCCTCTCAAACCCTGCTGCTGCTTTATCAATTAAATTTATGTAATATTCTAAATTTTTATAATATCTTTACTAAGAGTAGATTCTGCCTCAAGAAAACTTTTTTTCATTCAGAAGAAGCAACTCTTCATCCATTCAAATTTTCTTGTGGGATTATAGCAATACATTCACATCTTCAGGCTCCATTTCTGATTCTAGTTCTCTTGTTCTTTCCTCTACATCCGCAGTTACTTCCTGCACTGAAGTCTTGAACCCCTCAAAGTCATCCACTAGGGTTGGAATCAATTTCTTCCAAAGTCATGTTAATGTTGATGTTTTGACCTCCCCCCATGAATAATGAATATTCTTAATGGCACCTAGATTGGTGAATACTTCCTGGAGAGTTTTTAACTGACGTTGCCTGGATGCATGAGAGAAATCTCTATCTATGGCAACTACAGCTGCACAAAACGTATTTCTTAAGTAACAAGGTTTGAAAGTTGAAATTACAGCCGGGTGCAGTGGCTCACGCCTGTAATCCCAGCACTTTGGGAGGCCGAGACGGGCGGATCACGAGGTCAGGAGATCAAGACCATCCTGGCTAACACGGTGAAACCTCGTCTCTACTAAAATACAAAAAAAAATTAGCCAGGCATGGTGGCGGTGCCTGTAGTCCCAGCTACTCCGGAGGCTGAGGCAGGAGAATGGCGCGACCCTGGGAGGCTGAGCTTGCAGTGAGCCATGATTGCACCACTGCACTCCAGCCTGGGTGACAGAGTGAGACTCCATCTCAAAAAAAAAAAAAAAAAAGAAAAAGAAAATTGTAATTACTTCTTGATCCATGGGTTTCAAAGTGGATGTTGTATTAGCAGGCATGAAAACAACATTAATTGCCTTGTACTCTCCATCAGAGCACTTGGGTTATAAAGTACATTGTCAGTGAGCAGCAATATTTTTAAGTAAATCATTTTTTTTCTGAGCAGTAGGTGTCAACAGTGGGCTTAAAATACTCAGTAAACCATGCCATAAACAGATGTGCTGTCACTCAGGCTTTGTTATTCTATTTATAGAGCATAGGCAGAGTGGATTCAGCATAATTCAGGGCCCTAAGATTTTTTGAGTGATAAATAAACATTAAAGTTACCAGCTGCATTAGTCCCTAACAAGAGAATCAGCCTGTCCTTTGAAACTTTGAAGCCAGGCATTGACTTCTCCTCTACAGCTATGAAAGTCCTACAGGACATGTTCCAATATAAGGATGTTTTATCTATTGAAAATCTGTTGTTTAGTGGAGGCACCTTCATCAATGATCTTAGCTAGATCTTCTGGATAACCCGCTGCAGTTTCTACATTAGTACTTGCTGCTTCACCTTACAATTTTTATGGAAATGGCTTCTTTTCTTAAATCTCATGAACCAAGATCTGTTAGCATCTTCTCTGCTTCAACTTCACCTCACCTCAATCAACCTTCATAGAAATGAAAAACGTTATAGCCTCTCTTTGGGAGTCGGATAGGAAAATGGCTGGAGCAGTGAGAACACATACAACTTTTGTTGATTAAGTTTGCTGTCTTATAAGAGCACAGTTTATGGCACCTTAAAACAATATAGTATTAGATTGGTGCAAAAGTAATTGCAGTTTTTGCCAAAAAAAAAAAAAAAAAAAAAAAAAAAAAAAAAAAAAACTAATGGCAAAAACTGCAATAACTTTTGCATTAACCTAATAACTTTGACAATCACTGATCGCAAATCACTGTAACAAATATAATAATAATGAAAAAGTTTGAAATATTGTGAGAAATACCAAATGTAACACCAAGACACGAAGTGAGCACATGTTAACAGTGAGCTGTTGGAAAAATGGTGTTAACAGACTTGCTGGACACAGTTGCCACAAACCTTCAATTTATAAAAAATGCACTATCTGCAAAGTCTATTAAGTTAAGCATAATAAAATAAGATGACGTCTGCATGTATAAATAAATGTCACATTTAACTGTAAAACATACAGAAGATAGCTTTAAAATGTATAGTAATATGTTCTTTGGTATCATTTATATAACTTACATTTTTGATATGTTTCATTTCTCTGCTCAAATACCAAACGTAGGGCATAACATTTTATCTCAACCCCTATAACCACACATCTCTGTGTGACACCACTTACGAGGAATGCATATGTAAAAAGTGATTGATGTCATCAAATCACCCTTACTTTTTTACATTTACATAAAATGTCATGATAATCAGGGTGTGAGGTCCTCTTTAGACATCCTTCCCCACAACTGAAGGCCAGCATGAGTTGTCAGAGAATGGAAAAGATGCCCCCACATCATCTATGCCTTCTGTGTGCTTTATGGTCTAACTACGTCCTCCAGGTCCTGCTGTTTCACACTTGGCCTATGTGCAGTGTTCCCAAAGCTTTAACCATTTCATTTTGTACATAAAGATCAGATTCCCCAACTGCATTCTGTTAAAAATATCCTCTAATCTTTATTCTAAGTGAACCTATTTTTTTTTTTTTTTTGAGATGGAGTCTCACGTTGTTGCCCAGGCTACAGGGCAGTGTAGTGATCTTGGCTCACTGCAACCTCTGCCTCCTAGGTTCAACCAATTCTCCTGCCTCAGTCCCCCGAGTAGCTGGGATTACAGGCGCATGCCACCACGACCTGCTAATTTTGTATTTTTAGTAGAGATGGGGTTTCACCATGTTGGCCAGGCTAGTCTCGAACTCTTGACCTCAGGTGATCCACCCGCCTTGGTCTCTTAAAGTGTTGGGATTACAGGTGTGAGCCACCGCGCCTGGCCCAAAGTGAGGCTATTTCTAAACCAAAGCGTGGACCTTGAGGCTCATAAAGGTAATGATGTCTAGGGGCCCAGACTTTAATGTGTACTGGAGCACTCTTAGATTGAAAAGTAGAGGATTTCCTGAGAAATTCTAGAGACGAAGTTAACATGGTAACATGGAAGAGGTTATAAAAGAAAGTATATGTATGTTAAGAGTTAAGAGTTTGGGTTTTTCTATTTTAGCTCTTTTTTTTTTTTTTTTTTCAGGGGTCTGGCTCTGTTGCCAAGGCTAAAGCGTAGCGGACCAATCTTGGCTCACTGCAACATCCACCTCCCGAGTTCAAGAGATTCTCCAGCCTCAGCCTCCTGAGTCGTTGGGATTATAAGCGTGTGCTACCACGCCCAGCTAATTTCTTGTATTTTTAGTAGAGATGGGGTTTCACCATGTTGGCCGGGCTGGTCTCAAACTCCTGACCTCAAAGTGATCTGCCCACCTTGGCCTCCCAAAGTGCTGGGATTACAGGTGTGAGTCACCGTGCTGAGGATATTTTACTATAGCCTCTTTTTTTTTTTTTTTTTTTTTTTTTTTTTGAGACGGAGTCTGGCTCTGTCGCCCGGGCTGGAGTGCAGTGGCCGGATCTCAGCTCACTGCAAGCTCCGCCTCCTCTTAACTAAAGCTTTTCAAATAGTTCTAGATGAAATCCAAAGCAAAATAACATTATAATTATAATATTCAAGGAAATTCATTTATTATCTGCAAATAAAGTATATGTATTGCCTTCTCAGTAATAAACATGGTAGATTAAATTATAATAAATTGCAGATGTAAGACTTGAGATGATATGATAAGCAGAAAAGGGAAAAAAGATTTGTATAATCTTCTATACAATTTATATTCTAAATATCTGAATACACTAATAAAAATTTAAATACAGCAAAATAAAATGCTTTAAAGAGTCAGAAAGGTGAATATGAGGATACAATAGCATTTAGTATCATACAGAATGTAGAAGACATGAAATATCATAAAATATAAAATATAGACAGAAAACTGATTGCATAAAATCATTACATTTTAGGACATATGAGATGAAAATCATGGAAATCATAGTCAATCAGTAAAATTAATTTTTTAAATTTCTCCTTAATACCTAGAATGACAACTTATTTCCCCAAGGATACTGTAGAAAAAATATTCTTTTGTTTATTTCTTATCACTAATCTGATAATTTAACTGTATAAACTAACCATATATTACTGTAATATTGAACATGTTTATATTCAGCAAATTTCTTAGACTCCACAGGGTTAAATGATGCTATCTATAATAAGAAGACTTAAGAAGACTTGTATTAACTTGGGGTTTCTGGAGAAAGAGGAGCTTTTTCCAGCTCACTTGCCAAAAAGCCAAATCTATTTTGTGCAAACTATATGACAGATCATTCTGGAAAAATGAGAGCTAATGCAGTATTATATGTGGTTATACCATGGACAATTAATAGTGACCCAGAGTCACACGAGGCACCTGTTTTTTTTTGTTGTTGTTATTTGGTTTTTTGTTTGTTTGTCTTACAATTCAAGGAAAATGAAATTTTATTTTATCATATGGGGAAAAAAAGGGAAATTTTTAAACATTGGAGAAACTATAATTGAGAGAGCAAGTTAAAGTAAATGTTATCCTTACAAATAATGGCTGACAGAACTTGCTCTATTTTCAAGAGCATTGTTAAAACAAAACAAAACAAACAAACAAATAAAACAGGAGTCAATTGATGCTAGTTCCTTCTTCCCTTGCATTTTTTATCCTGGGTTCCAGTCTTGCCTAATGGTACCAGGAAGTACCTAATTGCTGAAAACTATGGACCCCTCCTGTTTTTCTCTTTTTTCAGCATTTCCACATACTGATTCAGTCTGTCTTACCTAGTAATTTTGTACAATTGTGGATCATTTCTTTCTTAGGAAGATCATTTCTTCCATCCTCATTTCTTGCATACAGTGCATAGAGTGTTGCCTTCTAACCAGTCCAAGATGATGGTTTGAAAGTGAAATATTTTCAAATCCCTGTCCTTTGTGGAGCTCTTTAGTGTCCTTTTGTCCTTCCCGTGACCCTGATGATATAATCTAAGCCTGTTGGTGGACAGCACAGCAAACAGTTCCCTGATTTAGGAAGTGTCTCTGCAAGCCCGAGCCTTTTTCCACGCTGTCCTTTCTACTTGGAATTGTCCCATGTTTGCCTAATTATTGTCTACTGGTCTTTCAAACCGGTTACACTTGGTTCCTTCATCTTCCTCAAGCAGAATATGGTGATCCTTCCACTATGCTCTAAAAAGTCAGCTCTAAGAAGGAAGAATTAGGCCAAAGAAAGAGCCTGAAAGAAAACATATTTCCAGGGTTTGAAGGTTGGTTTCAACTCCTTGACTGCTAAGAACATCCACTTTTGACACATAATAAAGCAAAACAGCTTTTATTTCTATCTTCTTCTGTTTGCTTATGTATCTCTTACATGAAATTAAAGGACAAAGACCTCTTCCTGCTTTTTAAATTGTGTTCTGGAGCATCTCCAAGTTGGTTATGCCATCTTCCTTTCTTAAAAGGGATTTGGGGGCATCATCTGAATAGTGAGACAAGGCAACAGCTTACTTCATAAAGCTGTGTTAAGGCTCCATCTGCAGAGAATGAGCCGACTCTGTCCAATGGTTCGAAAGGAAAGCATCATGCTTGACAACGTGCGAACAACTAAAGACAGAATGTTATCTAGTTTTAGAAAGTATCATTTAATCAATTCCATTAGTATTCCCATGCACTGAAACATAGTGTCTGCATTTCCCATATGGGACACAGAGTTAAAACCCACAGGGATGAATTCATTTCCAGAGATCTGCAACTTTATCATTTTGTCTGTTATAGTACATGAAACAATCCCAGAGATTTTCAACATCATTAGTATTTGATGTTCCAGGTTCAATATACTTCAGTCATTCTTAACCAGAAAAGGAGTTTAATTTTACCATGAAACATGTATCTATATAAGCTAAAAATAATACTTAGTGATGTTTCATATTTATTATGAGAAAGCTGTTCAAAATGAGAAAGCTGTTCAAAATGATCAGAAAGAAATTATAGAGATACTAACACAGTCAGGTTAATAAAAGTCCTATATGTATAGAGAAAGCATAGGCATATTATTAACTTAGATTGCAAATAAAAATATCAAAGCAAAATGGACTGCAGATAATTACGTTTTATAGATGAAAATAGGAATGTAATTTTAAAAGGAATCTAACAAGTAAATAGTTGTAGCTGAATTGATAAACTCTGAAACAATGTGTTTTTACCTTCATAAAGTACCCTATTTGAGGCCCCAGGTATCACATTCCCTTCACTACATGAGAAATTGTATTCTTTGGCATTTAAATTCTAATTCTTCTTTATATTACAGCAAATTATTTACCCCCTCATATTTTAAACTAACAGCCTCCTTAATGGTCTTCCAAATTCTGCTTTCTTTACTTTCCAAGGCAGCATGCATGCAAATTTGACTTATTTTTCTAGCAATCCTATTTCCATTTGTAGTGTATGACTCGACTAAAATACAGGTTACTTTGTAAGGACCTATGTTAATGCTCGACAATTTGATCTTGTTGTGTCTTCTGCATCAAGCATCAGCCTTTAGGTACTCCATCATCTACTGTTCCCTTAGCAATGGTGCCCCAATATATACTAATGCACCAGGTAGGTCCAATCCTCATAAAGTTGGAGACCATTTTCACCTCAGAGTTTTGCTTATGTCAATTACTCCAACTAGAAAGATCTATGCTGCAGTCTATCAATTCACTTGTTCCTAATTCACCTATTGAAAGTATTACCAAATCACTATTTTTCAACACATCTTAATAAGAAAATGTTTCAATGACTTCTTAGTCCGAATCCCTTTCCACTCACTGCTAATTCCCACTAAACACTGAGTGAACTGTGGTTGAAAATATTGCCTACTGGCTACATGCATGGGTACGTGCCTGGCTGGCTGAATCAACAATCTCCTTGACGTGCTCAAGTTAGTTGGCTTAAACGACAATAACAGCAACAAGAACAAGGTCCTTGGCTTAAGGGAGAGGGACCACGGTGTTGAAAGGCAGATGTTAACCACGTGAAAAGTAGAATCCTTTTGATCCCAAAAGTAACTTCCAAGCAAAAAAAGATAAAAGAACATCTAAGGATAAAAAATATCCCACACTTCTAACTCTCTATGTACAAATGGGTTCATGTTGAATTTGTATTTCTATTTACATAATTTAAGCCCACTTTGTTCAATTGCAAAGCTGTAACCTAAGTAGGAATAATAATCCCAAAATGCTCAATGTTAAACTTTAGGACTACATTGTTTGTAGGTACTGTCTTTCAAAGTTTGTGGTTATTTACTTCAAAGCACAATAATAGCATACAAACTAAAGAAGGAATTGGCTGGGCGCTGGCTCACATCTGTAATCCCAGCAAGCACTTTGGGAGGCCGAGGCGGGCGGATCATGAGGTCATGAGATCGAGACCATCCTGGCTAACATGGTGAAACCCCGTCTCTACTAGAAATACAAAAAAAAAAAAAAAAAAAAAAATTAGCCGGGCGAGGTGGCGGGCGCCTGTAGTCCCAGCTATTCGGGAGGCTGAGGCAGGAGAATGGCGTGAACCCGGGAGGCGGAGCTTGCAGTGAGTCGAGATCAGGCCACTGCACTCCAGCCTGGGCGACAGAGTGAAACTCCATCTCAAAATAAACAAAAATAAAAAAAAAAAAAACAAGGAATTATAGGCAAAGCCAGCATCTAGAAGTACATTCACATTTGTTTTACCTACAAATAGAATGCGTAATGCAGGGACACAGACAAGGCTAGTGTAGAGCTGCAAATTATTTATCTAATTAAGATAGAGAACATTATTCTGCCTTCATCTTCTCAACTCTTTATTCCAGATGTCAGTGCCCAACCATTCTATTCCAGCAATGAAGTGAAATATTCATTGATTTGATATTCCTGTTGCTCTAAAGCAATCTCAATCTCTGTCTCCCTTCCTTCCTCCCTCCCTCTCTTCCTCTATGTCTACCATCCCCCCACACACGTGCACACAATTACACATTTTGTAGGCACTTTTCAACTACGTCTCAAGAATTAAGGAAAAAAATCTTTTAAAAAATTTTCTGTAATTTGAACATTATAATATCTTAAGGGAAAAACAAAACATTTAACCTTTCTTAATTCAAACACTTTCACATTTGTGTCATACATAACAACATAAAGACCCAAGGAAATATAATTGGTTGTTGTTACAGTACAGGGGAAAAAAGAGAATAATGATAATGTAGAAACAATGTGGTATTTCTGGTTGACAATGTGATAACTGTACTGAAAGATGTCTTAAATGAAAAAAAAATAAACAAATATGGTATCCTTAGCTATACCTAAAATAACTTCTTATTTTCTTCTCTGTAATTACATGGATGCTACAGAATTAACATTTTATGGTTTCAAATGCAGTCAGAAAGACTAAACATGAAATTTACCTTATAGCTTTCAAGAAGTAAAAGAGATTTTTCAATTCTAAAGTGAGTCTCTGTAATCATGCAATCAATAATAACATTTTCAAGGACCAAGGTTCAGGGTAGCTGAAATGTTTATTTATGTTCTAACACATTAAATAGGAAATAAGAAAAACTAACTCGTTTTCCTTAATATACAAGTTCAATCTAGTGGTAAAGAAAGTATAAATTAGCTTCTATTTCAAAATTGCATAAAAAAGTTTTCTCCAATTACGTTAGTAGTACTTACTTCTCTGCAAGCCCAACAGACAATTGCCTGGAAATAGCATTCACACACAACCTGTGTTGTAGGTAATTATGTAGTGTTCCAGGATGAGTCAAATATTCCTGTAATCCACCTACCTAGGTCAAATGAAGGGATTTCTATTTCCATTCATTAGCATTTTACTTGATAGCTTCTGTGTGTCAGTGACTACAATGAGCTCAGGAGATTTGGAAAGAATAAGTCATAATCATTGACATCACAAGGTCTGCAGACTATCAGGAGAGAAAACTGAAGACAAAGGCAAACTGAAAGAGGCAAACTTTGTATTGAGCCTTGAAAAATTAGTTGCTGTTCAGTAGGTAAGAGAGAAGAGGATAGAAGGTTTCAAGTCTGATCATATCACTATAGGAGCTAAGGCCTGATGTGTTAGGAATATCAAGTTATTTAGGTGATTAAGATCTAGCATGTTCTGGAAGGTGTTAGATATGGTGGTGGAGGGAGTGGTAAGACTTAAGGAAAGAAGAGAGTGTAGGGTTTTTTTGCAAGGCAGTAAGGAGCCATTGAAGGATCCTAAGCATAGGAGGCATATGCTCACATTTGCATTTTGGGAAGAATGCTCTGGAAGCTCTCTGAAGAATGGGTTTGTGAGGGAGAGATGGAGAGAATGGTGAACATATAGAGATTAGTGACATAGTTCAGTAAAGGAATGACAAGATTTGAGTTATGGCTGTAGTAATGGTGAGGCAGAATATATGGCAATCTTGAAAGGTTTTAAAAGGTAGACTCCATGAAACAGCCTGGCTGGTTTCATGTTGTGTGTGAGGGAAAGAAAAGAACTCCAAATTACTGACAGTACTTGGTTTATGAGACTAAGATATGGTGGAGCCATTCACTGAGTTTGACAGGATAGGATGTGGAGCCAGTAGAAGGAAAAACACAGACAGACATTAATTTGAGCTGTCACTGAGATATAAAAGCAGACATATCTAAGGGACAGAAGGATGTGTAATCTAGAAAAAAAATCTCAGAACTAGGTATATGAACTTATGAAACACCTGTACACAGTGGAATAAACACACTAAATAATATACGCAATCATTAATAGTCATGCACTTTGAATTAGTATTGAAAAATACTCTAGGTGATAAGCAATAAAAGGACAAGTAAAATCAATTGCCCCTTTGATAAAATACTGGCATCTCAAAGTAAATTGAGACTGTAAGCAGGCAAGGCAACTCTGGGGATAAAGAGAATGTTAGTTATCTGACGAAGAAAGAGTAGCAAGGTAATGAAGGCAAATATGGAGCAATGGGTGGGTTTAGGAAGGCGAAATGGAGGCTGCCTCTGGGAATGTGTAGCAGCCAGTCTGCACGATGACTCCCAGCAATGCTTGGGGTATTCATGCCCTTAGATAGTCGCCTCCAGCATTGCATTAGGTGTTATCTGTGTGAGCAACTGGATGTGACAGAGGTGACAGTGTGCCCCTCCTGAGGCCAGCTTATACAGGGGAGTGCTGCTTCAGTCACTCTAGGAGAAGTCAGAGCCAAGCTATGAGGATGCACAGGCATTCCTGTGTAAATACACAGATGGAGAGAAACTGAGGACTCCCATTGACAGCCAGCACCAGCCAGGAGCAGGTGAATGAATCACCTTGTAAGTGGATGCTCCAGCCCTGTCAGAACTGCCTGTGACTGCAGCCGCCATTCACATTTTATTTCAGTCTCATTAAAGACCCCAATTCAGAACCGTCTGGCCAAGCTACTCCCAAATTCCTGGCCCACAGGAATCGTGGGATAAAAAATGTTGGTTGTTGCTTTATGTCATTAAAATATATTACTCATGGATAAGTAACTAACAAGCACAATCATGATCAGTTACTCAAGTGGGGAATATACATCGTTCCTGTAGTGGTTTTAGCAAAAGACTAGGTTCAAAATCAATGTTCTCAACATGAAGTGTATTTCTTAGCAAGGAATGCAACAATTCATCATTTACACAATCAGAGATTGGGTAAATTGGTTTATACGACTTAATTTTAAAGTTCATGGAAAAAGACATGTAATGAGAAGGTTATCTGAGAGAATCATATGCTCATTAGAAAGTATTACCACAAGACCAAGGAGAGGGAACATCCCTGTATCCAAGAAGGAAGAAGGGTAACACTTGGTTGACTGAACAAAGAACCATTCATAGAACCCGAATAAGTATAAAAATGTACAGATAATACGTGTTTGAACAGATTAGCCAAGAAATGGAATTAAAAGTAGGTTAAAAGCCTAATATCATGATAAAATAAAACTGCAGTGACGTAACTGCAAATATGTTATGTAATCTAACATTTACAGCCAAGGCAGAAGAATGGAGAAGTAAGTGCCATCACACAATAGAAGAAGTTCAGTTCCTGGAGCAGGAAAGGCCCCTGCCAGTTGTAGCCCTTCACTTCCCCAGGGAGTGACCCAAGGTAACCCATTGAACCTCTCCAAATCTCTGTTTCCTAAATTAACCAGGGTCATCTCTAAGAGTTACTGTGAGAATTAACATTTGTATTACTTATTTTAAAACATCCAACACAGGGCTGGGACATAAAAAAAACGGTTAGTAAGCAGTACTTTCTCTTGTTTATTCCATTTCTTTTTTAAAAATTGGAAAAAATATAAAGTGCCATAAGAAAATCAAGGGATTTTGCTTTCTCATCAGTAACATTTTTAAGAAAATGGATAACAACTTTTAAGACGTCAATAAGGAATAGCAAGTGATATGATGAAAGTCTTAAGTTTGGCCAGACTCAATCAAATCTGTTGGCTTCACCAATTCCAAGCATATGATTACGTATGTAAAATAGCTTTCTAACTGTAATTCACTGCCTAAATGTGGAGTGTTATTTAGGAGACACTGACAGAGAGTATCAATTGATCCACCAGTGAATAAATAGCAAATTAAATCTAAAAATGACCGTTTTTTATAGATGCTAAGAGGAACATTGAGAAAATTTATTTAGATTTACAGAAACAAAGAATGTTTTTCCAAGATTGTTCCTGGGGTTGTAACAGTAGGAAAGTCCTAGTACATAAAAATAAATAGAAGATGCTGAGTACACCCTGCTGTCCTCTACTGAGGCACAGCAGGGGATACAAAATCACACACTGAACACGCAGTTTACCTCCAGTGCCCAGGAGGCGGTCAGCTTTCTATTTTGTTTTTAAAAGGGATTGCAACATCAAGTTTTATTTCCAAATTCATGCTAATTTATGCAAGGCAGACAGCCTCTTCCATTTTGTGGCCAATGAAGTCACAAAAATTGCTAGAATCTACTCTCCTTGAGACCTGAGCTTTGTTTGCAGTGTCTAGCATGCAGCACACAGTTATATTATTATAAAAAAAAAATTGTGCAAAATTAAATCTTTAGTCCATGCAATCAGCCATTCAAAAACTATTAAGTGTCCATTGAGTGCCAGCATGTCAGAGAACAGATGCTCCCGAAGGCACTTCTGAGCCCACAAGCCTCACTGTTAGTGTCTGAACACAGTATCCAGTTATTTGCTGTGTGTAGCTATGTGGGTTTTTCATAAGTGGTTATTTGCCTCATGATGATGCTTTTGTGACTCTGATAAAGGAAAACCAAACAAAACAGGGGTTAAAGGAATACAGGGTGGCAAGAGAAAATAATGATTTCAGTTATATGTAGATAATTCTTCAAGACAACTTAGCGTTAAAAATAAAATCTCAAGGCAGTAAGAGGTTAAATTGTAAAAGGTATAAAATTTTCTTTATCCCTTTTCTCCCTTTTGAACATAGCTTGCTAAAAAAATTTTGTTATGAATTTCAAGGGTCTTTTCCTTTTCCTTAAAAAGGACTTCCAAACCTATGCTGGCAATCAACCCATGCAAAATTCCAACAAGCAACTCAGTTTATTTAATGATAGATTGTGAGTTTAAACTCATGCCATGTATTTGAATCAAAATGTAGAGGAAGGTACAAACCTTTCAATGACGGTTATGCCAGAAATGAACACTGGGGTTTGTGAAGGGCTAAACTGGGACTGTTAATTTGTTTTTGTACCATCCCATAGCTTTTGATGTTTTACCGTGATTATGTATCACTTTATAAAAAATTTAATCTCTAAAATATGAGGAATTATATATTAATGAGGGGATATAGCAATTTTCTCCTTCATAAGAAAGAGATTATCTTTTATAGAATATTACCAGAAACAATACGAGAATGTTCTGTTTTAATCTAAATCTGGCTGGGCACAGGGACTCACTTATGTAATCCCAGCACTTTGGGAAGCCAAGGCAGGCAGATCACCTGAGGTCAGGAGTTAGAGACCAGCCTGGCCAACATTGTGAAATCCAGTCTCTACTAAAAATACAAAAATTAGCCAGGTGTGATGGTGCATGTCTGTAATCCCAGCCACACTGGAGGCCGAGGCAAGAGAATCGCTGGAACCTGGGAGGTAGAGGTTGCAGTGAGCCAAGATCGCACCACTGCACTCCATCCTGAGTGGCAGAGTGAGATTCTATCTCAACAAAAATAATAATAAAAGTAATAAAATAAAATAAATCTAAATAAATAAATCTGAAACACTTTTCTTCTCCAATCAAATTGATCCATGTGTATATTTTAAAATTTTTGACAGTCCCCAAGTGATTCCCAAGAATAGGTAGGTGTTTATGGAATTAAATATTTGTGAAACTAACAATGAAGAAGCAGGTACAGATGTATAAGAAGGTATCTGAGAAAAGGTGAGGAGACAAGCAATACAACCTTGGGGGACTGTTTTTATCTCTTATATCTCTTCACATTATAAAACTCTAGGGCATTTTATGAAAATATGCTCAAAAGACTCTCATGTTGAGGAAATATGTTTTAAAGGTTTAATCTATACTCAAATGCAGATTACAAAGATTAAATCAAGATTGCAATGACGATTATAAATTGCATGAAAATCATGGGAAAAGAATAAATACTCTTCCTATAAACTGAAAACCATAGAGAATATTTATAAAACTAGAGCTCCATAGCTAGTGAATTATTCAGCCATTAAATAAATGCAGGCAGAGAGAGAGAGAGAGAAAAAATAGATATAGAGATATACACCGAGATCTTCCTGCTTAGGGATAAAACTACAGAAAAATAGGTCTTTTAGAATGAGAAATGTTTGTCTGGGTACATACGAAATACAAACAGTAATAATAGACAATCAAAAAACATCTTGATAACCGCAGAATGACTGTGACATTAGAATAACAGCTAACAATTATTGAAATTGTGTTTTATACTAAGTCTAGTATTAAGGCCTTTTTATTTATTATCTCATGTAATTCTCATAAAAACTTCTAAGGGAAGTACTATTCTTATCCCAGAGTTACTGAGAAATTTATGTATCACTTTGAGAAGCAGCGACACATTCTCAGAGTCACTAGTCAAGATTTACGCTGAGCTAGAAACGAGTAGCCTTGCTTTAGAGCAAAAGTTGTTGTTTTCAAGATGGAGTCCTGCTCTGCCTCCCAGGCTGGAGTGCAATGGTGCGATCTCGGTTCACTGCAACCTCCACCTCCTGGGTTCAAGCGATTCTCCTACCTCACACCACGTTTGGCTATTTTCGTATTTTTAATAGAGACAGGGTTTCACCATGTTGGCCAGGCTGGTCTCAAACTCCCGACCTCATGATCCACCCGCCTTGGCCTCCCAAAGTGCTGGGGTTACAGGTGTGAGCCACCGTGCCTGGCCCATACAGTAAGTTTTTATATTTGTATAATGACATTAGTGGAAGAAATGAGTGGATAATTGGTAACATTCAGGCAGTGCATTTAGGTGATGAGCCATCAGGCCCAGCCTAGTGCAAAAATGTTAATGGCTACACTGCTGCATACAATATGATCTCCATAAATATCTGTTGAATGATGTGACAATGTTACTATAATGTAATACTGTATTTCTATTAAAATACAGCAGGTATCCTTCTACCAATATTTCAAATAGACATTGACCCACAAAAGCTACACACTTTTATTCAATTGTTTTTAATCTATTTTGCCACAATTAAATAGTTAAGTAATAGATTTCAAAATGTAGTATATAATTATTTGGACATCTGTAATGTAATAATTAATAATATACTAAAAGTTTTTTAAAGTAATAAAACTCACCTGATTTGTGTCTCTCCATTGACAAAAAAGTAAAAATAAAAATCATAAAATCTAAATTAATTGACGATTTCTAGTCTACGGACATGATAAATATCATCAACAGTTTCTTACCAGCCAAATAATAAGCTCTTTTTTTTTTCCTTTGAGATTGAGTTTCGCTCTTGTTGCCCAGGCTGGAGTGCAATGGCGTGATCATGGCTCACTGCAACCTTTGCCTCCCAGGTTCAAGCAATTCTTCTGCCTCAGCCTCCCAAGTAGCTAGGATTACAAGCATGCACCACCACACCTGGCTAATTTTGTATTTATAATAGAAATGGGGTTTCACTATGTTGATCAGGCTGGTCTTGCACTCTTGACCTCAGTTGATCCAGCCACCTCAGTTTCCCAAAGTGCTGGGATTACAGGCAAGAGCCACTGTGCCTGGCCATAATAAACTTTCAATGTCTGCAAAAGATGGGGAGCTCTTCAGATGCAAGTATTCTCGTCTAGTGTGCTTTGAATTCCCTTGGTCATTCTATGCTCACTTGATACTGAGTATGCATTTTATGACAGTTTGCTAAGTTTTTAATATAGTGCAGGGATGCCACTTAATATGATCAACCACCAAAGAAATTCAGCCAAGAACATCTATAATTGGTATTAATAATATATTGCTCCATTGCTCATATAACATGTTTGCCACATTTTTATTCACTCATTTATTTATTTATTTATTCTTTCATTCACTCACTCAACAACATTTAGACTAGCACTAACATTCGCAATATGTCAAATATTGAAGCCATAGGGGTACATTCACTATAGGTAGCGTCAGCTTGCTAGTCTTTTATCAAGTATTGCTATATTTATTATGAAATGTATTTAAATTCTGACTGAAATCAATAAAGGACATCAGACAAAGGATTTAAATGTCCTAATCTAAATATTCACTTCTAGACAAAATATTATTCGTGAATATTATAAAAAGGCATTCGATTAAAGAAATTATGGGAAAGTGATTCCCAGTGGGTAAACAAAACAAAAGAAGAACATAGGAGTATCTGTGCAACTGGCCACACGTGAAAATGCATGTCTCAAGGGCAAGTGCAGATGATTGCTTTTCCTTTTCCCGCAACCCCCAGGGTGGGAGTCTAATTCAACACTAAGAAAAACAGAAATAAGAAACAAAACGGATTAAAGTAGATGCAGCCAACCTATAGAGACAGAAACTAGATTGATTAGTGGTTGTGTGGGACTGGGAGAGAGGGAAGGGAAATGGGGAATGACGGCTAATAGGTAGAAGGTTTTTTTTCTGGAGTAATCAAAATATTCTAAAATTAGATTGTGGTAATGTTTTCTCAATGCTGTCTGTGTTCTAAAAACCATTGAATTGTAAACGTTAAGTGGGTGAATGTTATATGTAAAATATATATCTATAAAGTTGTTAAAAAATAGATGCTGCCAGAGTTTTTTCACTAACAATAACTGCCTTTCAATACATTTTCAATTATTTTTGAAATGTGTTTCAAAGCTATCTCCATTTCCAGAATTTTTTTTTTTTTTTTTTTTTAAATGGAGCCTCACTTTGCTGTCGCCCAGGCTGGAGAGCAGTGGCGCGATCTTGGCTCGCTGCAACCTCCGCCTCCCAGGTTCAAGCGATTCTCCCGCCTCAGCCTCCCGAGTAGCTGGGACCACAAGCTCCCGCCACCACACCCAGCTAATTTTTATATTTTTAGTAGAGATGTAGTTTCACCATATTGGCCAGGCTGGTCTCGAACTCCTGACCTTGTGATCCACCTGCCTTGTGCTCCCAAAATGCTGGGATTACAGGCCTGAGCCACTATGCCCAGCACAGAAATGCATTTTTAAAAAGTAATCTTTCCCTTCTGGATTAACATCAATGAACTCATAAAATTAGTTTCCATCCTGTGATTGCCATCAAGTATTTTGTCTTTTAATGGTAATATTATTTTTATTAATCAGATTCTTTTGACTAATTTATTAAAATTTTGAAGTTTTAGATAAGCATAGGCCCACTTAAGGACCAATGAAAATTAATTTTATTTTCCACTTATTGACAGGCCCTCATTAAATACTGTTAATCTAGGGAAAAAACATAATCATAAAGAATAACCCCAGATTATTTAATAGGCTCTTTAGTTAACAATGTGAAATAGAACATTGTGTGTGTCCCAATAATAAACTGAGTAATAACAGTGATTTCTTATGGAATTAGATCTACTATCAGAAAACAGGCTTTTTTAAAAACAAAACAAAATAAAAACAGTCTTTTATATATCCAAAGAAAATAATTTACTTTAAATTTGTTTTTACTCTCCAGTGAAAAATGTTTAATGTTTTAAATCCTAAACTACTGTTGATATTAATAGATTATAACACCATCTTTGGGAAGTCCTGCAGTTAGTGTTATCAGACTTGTTTTTGGAGTACTTTTTATGCAGTTATCAGAAACATGATTTTGGAAATGCTGTTTTAGTCAATAAGTAACAAGATCAAATAAAATATTATTTGGTCCCTTTTGTACTGAGGTAAAATACACAGACATAAACATCACCATTTTAAAGTGTACAATTCAATGTAATTGGTGCATTCACGATACTGTATAACCATCACCACTATCTAATTCCAGAACGTTTTCATCATCCCAAAAGAAAATTGTGTACCCGTTAAGCAGCGCTGCCTCATTTCCTGCCTCCCTAGAGCACCTACCAATGACTCATCTGCTTTGTCTTTAAGGGTTTGCCTATCCCGGGTATTTCATATAAAGGGAATCATGCTACACACATGCTTTTATGGCTGACTTCTTTCATTTAGCGAAGTGTTTTCAAGATGTGTCCATGTTGCAGCATGTATCAGTACTTCATTCTTCCTTATGCTTGAATGTTATTTCATTGTATGGGCATACCACATTTTGTTTATTCATGCATCGGGTGGTGGACATTTGGCTTGTTTCTACTTTGTGGCTATGATTTTAGCAGTACATTTGGCTTGCTTTTATAGATAACATATGTCATGTGATAGGCTTCTTTTCCAAATAAAAATTAAGAAAATAAGAATACAGGATTTGGGGAAAATTGTTTTCATTCTAAACAGGATAAATACCTTTGCAGTATAGAACTCATTCTTCATATTCAAAGATAAAATGTATATCCTCAATGAAGTATGAAACTCACTGTTTCAAAAATATAATAAAAACATCAGAATTGATAGTCAAGTACCTCCTTGACACATTGATTTGGATATCTGGTATACATCTCAAAGATAATATGTCCCGAATTGAATTATTTTATTTGCACATCCATATTAAATTTTCTTTAACCTTCTCCAATAACTCCATTCTTCTAGTGAATCAGCCCAAAGACATTCTTTTTTTTTTTTTTGATACAGAGTTTCACACTTGCCCAGGCTGGAGTGCAATGGCACAATCTTGGCTCACTGCAACCTCTGCCTCCTGTGTTCAAGTGATTCTCCTGCCTCAGCCTCCCAAATAGCTGGGGTTACAGGCGCATACCACCAGGCCCAGCTAACTTCTGTATTTTTAGTAGAGACGGGGTTTTTCCATGTTGGCCAGGCTGGTCTCGAACTTCTGACCTCAGGTGATCTGCCCACCTCGGCCCCGTAGGTGTGAGCCACCGCCCCTGACCGCCTGGTAGCCATTCTTAGCACACTGCTTTCCTCCCTATCAATGTAAAGTCCATCTTCAAATCGCATGCAAACAGTTTGACCTCTCCCGCTTTTCTTTAATATCACTGGCATTATACTAGACCAAACCACCATTTTACTTCGACTCTTCCTTCTTGCCTTGACCATATCAAGTTTATTCTCCACCAAAAACAGTGGAGGGAATCTCTTAAGAATTTATTTTTATTGATATATTGTAGTTGTACATATTTTGTGGGTACATGTGATATTTTGATATGTGGATACAACCTGTAAAGATCAAATCAAGATAATTAGTATATCCATTGCCTCAAATATTTCTCTTGTCTTTGTGTTCACAACATTGTAAGTCTTCTAAATATTGTGAAATATGTAATAAATAATTGTTAACTATAATTTCCCTACTGTCCTATTAAATATTAGAATTTATTTCTTCAATCTAATGTATTTTTATACCCTTTACGTCACTTCTTTGTTTCAAATCCTTTAGAGACTCCCTGCTACTCTTAAAATAGAAACGTCAGGAGGCAACAGGTGCTGGAGAGGCTGTGGAGAAATAGGAACACTTTTGCACTGTTGGTGGGATTGTAAACTAGTTCAACCATTGTGGAAAACAGTATGGCAATTCCTCAAGGATCTAGAACTAGAAGTACCATATGTCCCAGCCATCCCATTACTGGGTATATGCCCAAAGGATTATAAATCATGCTGCTATAAAGACATATGCACACGTATGTTCATTGCGGCACTATTCACAATAGCAAAGACTTGGAATCAACCCAAATGTCCATCAGTGACAGACTGGAAAGAAAATGTGGCACATATACACCATGGAATACTATGCAGCCATAAAAAAAGGATGAGTTTGTGTCCTTTGTAGGGACATGGATGCAGCTGGAAACCATCATTCTCAGCAAACTATCTCAAGAACAGAAAACCAAACACCGCATGTTCTCATTCATAGGTGGGAACTGAACAATGAGATCACTTGGACTCGGGAAGGAGAACATCACACATCGGGGCCTATCACAGGGAGGGGGGAGGGGGAAGGGATGGCATTGGGAGTTATACCTGATGTAAATGATGAGTTGATGGGTGCTGATGAGTTGATGGGTGCAGCACGCCAACATGGCACAAGTAGACATACGTAACAAACCTGCACGTTGTGCACATGTACCCTAGAACTTAAAGTATGATAATAATAATAATAATAAAAATAGAAACCCAGTCCTCACTATGACCTGTTAGTCTGTCTATGATCTGATCTCAGACTTGTTCCCCAAATTCATTTCATAGCTCTCTCTTTTCATATTGCCCCAGTGAAATCAGCAGTTTGTCACCATCTTCTCTGCACCACACTGTTCTAGAACCTTCTTAAATGCTGTCTTAATTCCTATCCACCCCCCCGACACACCTAACCATTCTCCATTTAACAACGTCCAGCTCATTGTTCAGGCCTCTATTCATATGTCATATTCTCCAAATCACCTTCCAATCCAAATCAGGGTGCCCCAACATTAGGTTGTACTTTGAAATGAACTGAAATAATTTGATTCTTTATGGTTTATTATTCTGCATTGTTTGGCACTGCTTATTATTTTAACTACTCATTCCCACATGAGACTGTAAGCCCACTGGGGGTTTTCACAGTAACAGATGAATATTCTTCTTTTAAGTAGAAAGTTCATATGGCGCTTAAGTCCATGTTATTCTTTGATCTCTAGAATAGTTCATGTAGTTAAAATTTTCATAAAGCCTTAGAAATTAGGAATAGTGACTTAATCAACTTTATTTTATCCCTTAATTTTTATAGATGAAGAACACAAAGGGGTTAGAAAGGTAAATGATTCTGAAATGCAGCAACTCTAATCATGTTAGGAAAACATTCACTCAGTAAAATAAGCCCTTACCTGGAGGAAAAAATCTGAAGAAATGTCAATCCAGATTAAATGAGTGATTCCAGTTAAAGCAATTTCAATTTACACTAGTCAGTTAAGTTTTGATCACTAGCTTCATTTTGCTTTTGTTGTTGCACCTGATTGCCTTTGATATATTAATTTATAAATAAAATGGATTTAGATTGATCTAATATACCTATCATTGATGCAGTGCTCTCTGCAGAGCACGTTGTCTAATGATGTGTTAGAAGATCAGTGCCTCCACTCACTCTTTTTTTTTTTTGAGACAGAGTCTCACTCTGTCACCCAGGCTGGAGTGCAGTGGCATGATCTCGGCTCACTGCAACCTCCACCACCCAGGTTCAAGCAATTCTCCTGCCTCATCCTCCGGAGTAGCTGGAATTACAGGCAACTGCCACCACGCCCAGCTAATTTTTGTATTTTTAGTAGAAACAGGGTTTCGCCATATTGTCTAGGCTGGTCTTGAACTCCTGACCTCAGATGATCTGCCTGCCTCAGCTTCCCAAAGTGCTGGGTTTGCAGGTGTAAGCCACCATGCCCGGTCTCCACTTACTCTTTACCTCTGAGTTTCCTCTGTAATCATAAACCTTTTCAGCAGTTAATGAGTCAATCCATCGTTTCAGCCATTGCCTTTCAGGGCATGAAAAGGGTATGCAGTAAAAGGTAAGGACGACTACTCTTTTTCTTCTTTCATTTTATAATTAATGAGTCTAGCACATTTTCCTGAAATAAAAGCTATCAGTACTGTTTAAATATTCAGGGGCACGTCAGTTCTCCTGAAGATACATACTATTCTTTTCAAAGAAGTTAGAGAATTTATAGAAAAGATCATGAGCCACAGATGGAACAGCTCTTGAAAGCCAAGATTCAAAATCTGCCCCCTTTTTGGCAGAATAGAGCTACATATGTTGTGAGAAGGTGACACTCCTGTGGGGGACAGGAAGATGATTTCTCTATACATGAGAACTGCTTGTAACCTGGCCAAAGAAAATGTGCTTGCACTACGTAGAGCAAATTTTTGCCAAATTCAGAAACCCCTGACTGGGCGGCTTTACCATTAAAACCTCAAGAAATCCTTTATGAATTCATTGTCCAGTGTTTAAACCAGAAATCCAGCATGTTTTAGAAAACAGAGTTTTTAGAGGACAGTTTTTTCACATTTCACTTTTTTTAAGGAGACTTTTAATAAAAGTAACTAGACACCAATTGTGCATCATCCAATAAAATATGTGGCTGTAGTTATGGCTTCAGCCATTGGGCAATAATGCATTTTAGGAGTTTTATAAACATTTTTTCTCCTGTATGTGTTCAATTACTAGCTAGAAAGTTTGAATTTCCTTAAATATGTTCAGCAGACACGGGATTGTCACCCATGAATTCAGAGTTATAATGCGGATGTTGAGTGGGTGGTTTCACTCTAGAACATCCCAAGGCCTCCTGCTTTCTGGCACTGGGAGAAACTATAAATTCTTTATGTAGAAGATGTCTTAGATGCTACATATTACAGATACCTACACTGAAAAATCAGGTAGCCTACTTGGGAGATTCAAGCAGATAACACATTTTTCAGAGATTTAGAGATTGCTGCATTTAGTTTAGCATTTATCAAACCAGATAGTAATTCACCCATAAAACTGAGAAGAAAATACAACGAAATTGGAACTTCTGTTACGAACAATATGCCTGGCTGGGCGCGGTGGCTCACGCCTGTAATCCCAGCACTTTGGGAGGCCGAGGCGGGCGGATCACGAGGTCAGGAGATCGAGACCATCCTGGCTAACACGGTGAAACCCCGTCTCTACTAAAAATGCAAAAAAATTAGCCGGGCGAGGCGGCGGGCGCCTGTAGTCCCAGCTACTCGGGAGGCTGAGGCAGGAGAATGGCGTGAACCCGGGAGGCGGAGCTTGCAGTGAGCCGAGATCGCGCCATTGCACTCCAGCCTGGGCGACTAAGCGAGACTCTGTCTCAAAAAAAAAAAAAAAAAAAAAAAAAAAAAAAAAAAAAAAAAAAGAACAATATGCTTCGTGTTTATCTAGAAAGTGGGAGAATTTCTGTTTTAATTACCTCTGATTTTGAATTACCACTTAATTACAACATGATGATGCTCAATTTGACAACTAAAATTCTAAGGAAAAGCTTTCACCTGATTAAGATAGGGAAATTATATGAAATGTTCAAAGGGATTTTTTTTTTTAAACTCTAGACTGTGAATATTGTATAAGAGAGTGCAAAGCATTCTAGGAAGGAAGTGTATCAGTTTTGTATCACTGATTAGACAGATTATGCCATCTACATTTCTTTCACTGAAAGAATAAATTCTCTCCATAGAAGATATCTTAGATGCCATTTATTGCAAATAAGGGAAAATGATGTAGCTTCTTGGGGAGATTCAAGGCGTTTCTTGGGAGCTTAGAGATTTTTAGAGCAAACAGAAAAGAAAATAAAAGCTAAAAAAAAAATAATAATAATTTGGTATAGTGACTAACTCAAGCAACATAAGGAGAAATAGTGAGGGCTAAGTTAAAAAAGGGAAAAAATGATGCATTGTCTAGAAAGTTCACTTGTCCCCTTATAAGAGTAGTTTATGCAATTAATTTTTATTATATAATAGGCTATACTTCACATGTATCACCAAACTTGAATCGAAATATCTGGCACTATGTATCATTCTGAACATAAATATTTAAAGATAAATACAGACATTCATGTGTAGTGCAAGATTAGAAAATAAGGTACTATCTTGGCCGGGCGCAGTGACTCACGCCTGTAATCCCAGAACTTTGGGAGCCCGAGGTGGGTGGATCACTTGAGGTCAGGAGTTCAAGACCAGCCTGGCCAACATGGTGAAATTCTGTCTCTACTAAAAATACAAAACTTAACTGGATGTGGTGGCAGGCACCTGTAATCCCAGCTACCCGGGAGGCTGAGGCAGGAGAATTGCCTGAACTCGGGAGGTGGAGATTGCAGAGAGGCGAGATTGTGTCACTGCACTCCAGCCTGGGCGACAGAGTGAGACTCTGTCTCAAAATAAATAAATAAATAAATAAATAAAACAAGGTACTATCTGAAAGTTAGTTTTTAGGAATATCTATTTTAACCCTCAATAATAAAATATCAATTGAAAGGTAGTTTATTAACCATGGTTGCATATTATTTCCAAACAAACTTGGGTTTCAATCTTGACTTTCCAATGAAAGTTTTCAAATGAGTAGCAATGTGAATGTGGATAAACCACATAATCTTTTTAAGCCCCACTGAGAAAACAGGCCTAACTTATCTTACCCTATAGTATTAAATGAAAAAATGCACAGAAACAATTCTAGGACTGTAAAATTGATTTAAACACAAAGGCCAATCTGGGTTTCAAGTTGGGAGAAAATGAGTAATCAGATTAGCAAACGCTTTGTGCAAAAGACCCAGGTGAGTTCAGAAGACAAATCAATGGACCCTTCTGTCCAGGGCCTCCCTGTGACTCCTCATGTCAGGGATACAAATCAGTGGACCATTCTGCCCAGGACCTCCCTGTGACTCATATGCGCTCCATGGTCACTCATCCAAACACCCCCGAATGAGGTCGCCACCAGGCCTGGGAACCCAGGGTTGTGTGCCATCCAACTTTTACAACATTAGATTGCAAGAGGAGCCAGGATGATACTCAAGAGTCTATCCACCAAATAAATGATTTATTCCCACATCTTATTTCTTTCTGTCCATGTCTTACTACCCTTTCAGTAAATGCTAAACTTGCCTGCTAACTACTTTCATTCCATTATATTTTATATCTCTTAGCTTTTGTTCCATTGGAAAAGTTCATGTCCAGAAAATATTAAATCATGGAATAAAGGTAAGATGAATCACAGGTAGTCTCCACTGATGAGCAGTCTCATCGAATGGCTAAATTCTATTCCTATGTGACATTCCACTAAAATATTCAGGAGGTAGAATATCAAGGTGAATAATAACATTATTTTTACACTTTTGACCTATTATAAGGAACTTTAGTTACAGTATTGTAAAAGAGATACCTAGATTCTTTTTTTTTTTTTTTTTTTTTTTTTTTTTGAGACGGAGTTTTCCCTCTTGTTGCCCAGGCTGGAGTGCAATCTTAGCTCACTGCAACTTCTACCTCCCGGGTTCAAGCGATTCTCCTGCCTCAACTTCCTAAGTAGCTGGTATTACATGCATGTGCCACCACGCCCAGCTAATTTTTTGTACTTAGTAGAGACAGGGTTTCACCATGTTGGCCAGGCTGATCTCGAACTCCTGACCTCAGATGATCCACTCACCTCAGCCTCCCAAAGTGCTGGGGTTACAGGCGTGACCCACTGTGCCTGGCCGATACCTAGATTCTTTTAACAGCTCTGTGGCTGCCAGTCTGGCTCACCTTTAATCTCTTAGCTCTTAATTACATCTCTTGGCATCCAGAATGACATTTCAAAATACTAACTTTACCATATCATTCGTGTTAGCAATACATTTTCAGAGAGGTTTTCTACACCTCAGAATGAATTTCAGGCTCATAACTCCCATTTTGATCTGCCCTTTGCTTGACTATCCAGCCTTCTCTCTCACACTTTCTTCCGTTTGTTCTACTTTAAGTTATCTTCCTTCACCACTGCACATGTGCTATATTTGTGCAACTTTCCTTTTCAAAATTTTCCCATGTGGGTCCAGTCTCTGAAGACTGAATTCTGACATCCCTGCCAGCCCTGATCCTTGCCACCTCATGGATGACCTCACTGCACAATGTCCTCAGCTGCATCTCTGACACCTTTCTACTGGTTCATCGGCCATAACATCCAGATATACTTAGATGGTAGCTGTGTGGACTGTTGTTACTATCTCTACACAGGCTTCCCAGAAGAGATCACTCACAACAACCTAGCTGATATCTGCCAAAATGATTAATTCATCCCTGGTGCATCCCTTGCTAGTATTAATCTGAGAGCTGCTTCCTGCACCTTCTGAGAATAAAACAGGTTACAAGAAAAGTACTTATTGAAAACAACAAGGTTTTTGGTTACCTGTCACAAATATGTAATGACTCTTCATTCCTGTGTTTGTCTGGAGCAGGAAGAATGGGGTGTTTTAGAAAATATTTTCTCTATCCTAACCTATCTCACCTTCATTATGGCCACAGTGTCCTAGCTCCTCCTTCCTTGACTTCTACCCATCACCAACCCTGCAATACGAACATATCATCTTTGACACATTCTAGTTGGATTTTGTCACTCCCACTGCTTCAGCTGTTTTAGTGCGTTCCATGTTTTCATTTTCAGTTTTAAGAATCTTCATGGCTGGGTGCAGTGGCTCACGCCTTTAATCCCAGCATTTTGGGAGGCCGAGGCAGGCAGATCATGAGATCAAGAGGTTGACAGCATCCTGGCCAATGTGATGAAACCCCGTCTCTACTGAAAACACAAAAATTAGCCAGGCATGGTGGCGCGCACCTGTAGTCCCAGCTACTCAGGAGGCTGAGGCAGGAGAATCGCTTGAACCTAGGAAGCAGAGGCTGCAGTGAGCCGAGATCACGCCACTGCACTCCACCCTGGGTGACAGAGCGAGACTCTGTCTCAAAAAATAAAAAGAATTTTCGTAAACCTTATATGTGATGTTTAGAAGATGTAAAAAAATCCAATTAAGATCCAAAGTAAAGTGCCAATGATTACCTCAAAACTAGCCAGATAGATGGCTCATTTTATTTATTCATTAATTCAGAAATGTTTATTACTGCATCAGGCATGGAGCGAGCAAACAATGCGCAATGGGTGGTGAACAAAGCAGGCAGGATCCCTGCTTTTATTCTTCTCAGTCAATGGACTGACTTTGCCTTGCCATAGTCTAATCAAATGCACTGACTAAATCTCTGTGAAAACCACACCTTCCTTGCTTTACTATAGAATTTAATTTTGCTTGTCAGTAATCTGAATTAATTTGTCTTGATATAAGAGGCCAACAGACTTATTTCTGACCCTTGGTCCTGTCATTTTCTCCTGTGCATTTCTAGGAATTGCCCCTTCCATCATCCTCCTGTTCAGGGCACATTTGCTGATCCTCCCAGGCCAATCACAAGGGGAAGCACAAGGGTATCTTAGGAATGTTTCCTATACACCTTCTTATTGTAAATAGATTTTTTCTGTCCCACAAACACCTTAATATGAGGCCAGTGTATCTGTCAATCACAATTTATTATCAGTAATTTCAAATAGTATACTGCTCCTCTTTTTATCCTCCAGTAAATAGCATTTTTAAATTGGAAAGAGAATGAATCCTGAGAACATGTCACTTTGAAAGAGGCTTTGGTTAGAGTAAAAGCCTCAGGAAAGGCTGAAGTCCTAGGGGGTTTAAAGGATGAAGAGCAATATGAGAGAAAAATGTTGCATGCTTACAAGAGTGTATCACTGACAAAGAGCTCTGTCACGTCCTATGTTACCAGTGTTTCATCCAGAAATGTCACAAATAGATCACAGAAGAAGGAGCTTGAGACTATCCCAATTCACATTATCCCTTTTTAGACTGGGAAACCTCCCTTCCTGTCATTGTGCTGAGTTTTGAGCCTCAGAGGTCTTCCTAACTGGCTTCTATCCACTCCCTCTGGAGGAAAGAGGAAAAAAAAATTAAGAGGAAAGGCAGAGACATCACACTGTACACTCTAGTCTCACTTTCCACATTCTCTTGGGTTCAGCATCCATCTTCCTTTCCTCTATTTATTACAATCATCCATGGGCTTCCATACTTTTTCTACCTATATTTTATGCACCAAAATAGAAAGACAGAGAGAGAAAGATATTCATTATAGAGTAAGAACCTTAATTATCTAGTATTCAGAAATCAAATGGAAGCAGGGCAAGTCCAATCAATATAAAGTAACACGCTTAAATCTCAAAGCATTTAAAATTTCCTCTGGACCCCCTTGGTCAATAATTAACCTTAGGCCTTGGCCAGGGCCATTGGAATAAATCAGCATACTAAAAGCCTTTTATGATTATTTAATTAACCAATCCTTTTCCATTTGTGCAATCTTCATTTTGAAAAACCTCATCCAGTGATGTTTTGGTGGTGATTCCTTCCACCCTTATAAATATCAAACATCAGTTTACATAAGTTTACCAGCCTAATGTTTACAAGCTGCAGTGCATATTAAAAAACAGTTGAATGGGTTTTCAGGAGAACAACTTTCTCTATTTGAGGCTTCTGAATTACTAAAATCATTTTGACCTGTTATGGAGTAAGATGGGCATATGCCATTCAGGATTCAGTGGAGAAAAATCTCTATTCTTATATACTCAAAGCCTTAAACAGATCACATGCTTAGCTCTGAAATTATTTCCAGAATTCACTATTGCATCTTTACGGCAAAAACAGAAAATAGGAAAACCTAATTGGCATAGACTGGTTGAAATCGAAAATGAAATAAAATCTCAACATTCAAACTTAGAGAAATAGCTTAATTGGAGCTAAAAAAGGATGATTCGCAAGGTAAATATTGATTTTGTATTTATCAAACTCTTTAAAAATAAGAATAATGCTAAATAATACTACTTTGATACAAAATGACATGTATATATCAGCACACTTGTGAGAGAAAGTAATGACATTTTATTTGTGTTCTTTAGTAAATAACAGAAGCACTATTATATGTTAACAATTTGAATGGGGAGAGAATAGGACTGGCTATCACTGTGCATAAAACCTGTATACCTCAGAGTCCTACACAGTTTCCATAGAAACACAGCAATAGCTAATGTAGAAGCTCTAGGCATCTCCAGACAAAAGGCTTGTCCGAGCTCTCATATCAGTATATGCAAAGTCTTAAGAACAAAGACTGTTTTTAAAAATAGAAAGGAAAATTTTCAATACACAAATTGTCAAATCAAAATGATATACCATTTCATAAATATTTTTAAAAATACATCCTTCCAAATAAATTAAATGGAAGAGTAAATAAAATTCCATTTCATTAATCAACATATCAAATTCATAAAACCCAGTCCTATCAAGTTTTTTACCCAAGACAGCTTGAGATTCATCAGGAAACCAGAAAATCCCAGTTCTCTAATGTCCATTAAGGACAATCAAGTTTCATAGACCACAGTTCTGTTAATATCGCTGTTTTCACCTTAGATATTTGTTTAGTAAAAGTAAGATCTCCTTAATGTGTGTCAAATCCAGTGAGAAGGCAATTTGTATTTCAATTTATTTTTTGTTTCTGTCTTCTGAGCCAAAGGTCTCTAAAATGCTCAGTAATTAACTCTTGGATTAACAACATCATAGCTAATGTAACTCATTCTGCTAATTATTTAAAAATATTAATAAGCATATTAATCTTATTTGTATAAAATCTAAATCCCTCAAATAGGGTAAGTCATTAGATTCCTCTCCCCTCTAATCTTTAATACTAACATTGCAGTATGTGGATATTAATTTAACACAGTAAAATAATAAAACAATCAAACTAACTTCTGTTTTACAAAAAACTTCCAATATTTTGTTTTGGCATAGAATTCAACAATATATAAATTCTTAAGAGAAACTAAAAACAATCAGCCACTGAGCTTATTAGATAAAATAATTTAAGTTATAAGTGAATTTCACAAACATTTTATTCAATGAAGAGTCTTGTACATAATGGCAAGATCCTTGTCACAACTGAACAACAGAGCAAAGAATACTGTTAATGTCAATATTACATCATTAAACTACAATTAATCAGTTAAAAACGCAGTCATGGCTGTCTAATGAAGGACATTTTTCCTAGGAAAGCTTAACAAATCACTATAAAAAGTTATACAAAACAGTTATTTTCTATCTCTGAGTTCATAATAGTGATGCTATATAAAAAATAATTCTTAAACATTTTGTTCACCCATTCATTGTTTTTAAAGAATTTCCATAAAATACGTTTTGTTTCTAAATAAACCAGATGATCTCAAAATTTTGACCAAAATATTAGTCAATATGGATATAAAATAATATCAGGATATAAGGTGAACAGATAGATGTGTGTAGTGCTAACACTTTTATTTTTAGTGTGTAAAATCTATCGTGGCTTCGAAGGTTCACATCCATATCAGTGTTCATTTAGGCAGAAATCTTTGGAAGTATTTCTAGTTGCTCTAGAACACTGCAAGGCTATATAAAAGAAGCATCTCCAAAACGTTCGCAGTTGAGAGCGATATCTCTCTATCAAATAAATAATTTTCACCTAATAAAACTTCAGAAAATTTAAAAATCTAGACTCAATCCGGTATAAAACACAGATCTGATAAAGATCCCAGATATTTTGTAACACTGAAAGACACACATGGGAAAGGACAAAGTGTTTTCTCTGTTTTGAAGATGTAAAAAAAACACCTTTTCTTTTTTTTCTTAATATACCCATTTCTTTTCTTTTTTTTTTTTTTATAATTATTATACTTTAAGTTCTAGGGTACATGTGCTCAACATGCAGGTTTGTTACATATGTATACATGTGCCTTGTTGGTGTGCTGCACCCATTCACTTGTCATTTACATTAGGTATATCTCCTAATGCTATCCCTCCCCGCTACCCCTTCCCCAACCTCACAACAGGCCCCAGTGTGTGATGTTACCCTTCCTGTGTCCAAGTAGGAACACCGTTTCTATAGTGGTGTTTCTCCAAAGTCATGCCCAACAAAATGAATGTGAGGAATGTTATTTAACATATATATTCAGAATTTCACTAAAAACCCTAGATTTTTCCATTAACCCAAATGTTGTTTCATTCTGCTAATAGTTTTTAATCCTTCCCTCTCCACTATTAGCTATTTCGTATTTCAAAATCAAGTAGAAAAAAATGGCAAATTTGATACAGCAGACGGGAAAAATGGCAGTTTCCTTCCAAATGCCTTGCTTTCATATTCCTTTAAAGGACTACCTACTAATTGTCAAAACCATTGAAAGAAAGAAATCAGGAAAATTTCTGGTGGTATAAAAAAGTCCACAAATTAATATAAAGCAAGCCATGTAAAATATACTCCAATAACAGTCTACGCTTTTCAGATAAGTCAATTAAATGTTTATTACAGCAGAGCCATTTTTCTCTGCCACCTTGAATCAACATGCTGCAGAAATCCAAGTCATAATCCATCAATCAGCCCAATGGAATGAAAGCACAAAAAGAGAGGTTATATTTTAGTCAGTGTTGACCAGAATATGAAACAGGAAACCTTGAGAATGAGAAAAAAATGAAAATTTCAAAAGACACTAAATTCTAGAAAATCTTCAGATTATAAAAAGCCAAGGACACAATATACCTGACATCACTCTTAATTTGTGGTGTGAGAATTTCCATAACAATTGCAAGAAGTTGAAACCAGAGATTTTTTTTAAAGGGACGACAAAAGAGATAACACATCCGTGGGCAAAGGCTTTTTCAGAAGGAATCTATGGCAAGATCCTTAATACAACTTTCTTAGAGAAAAATTTCAATTCAATATTATACTGAGTCTATCCTAAAAGTGTCCCATTTTGAACTGACTTACTCCCTGTGTTAAGTCAATTTATATGTAAATTCTATGGAAAATTAGGTTAACGTGCCTTTTTCATGTAACTGACAGTGAGAGCAAATGTATCTTGCCACTTGGCTTCCAAACAAAGGCCTAGCCACAACCTTGACATGAGGAAGGGAATCAGGAAGGAGGAACAGAAGCTCAGACTGAAAGAGCAAACTGTGCTGATTCATGATGTCAAAACTTGAGCTGCTGCCAAAAAAGTCAGGTGTGCAAGGGATCTCTGAGCATATTTTAACTTGTTCAGTCTCTAATACATTCAACCATTGATCTTGGAAGCATGACAAGGGTTAGCAACAGCTAAGAGGCTGCCCTGGGAAATCAGTTTCATGAACAGGCAAAGTAAGAATCCCTACTTAAATAATATGTAGTTTCACATGTTTTTCCTAGCAAAGTTTTAATTTCCTTACTAACTCTTACTATTCAATTTCACATTTACACATGATTTATCGAACCCCCACCATGATTTTTAAAATAGCCTAATACACTTTAATATATGCAAATGAAGAATTATATAAAATAAGTGGAGTTCCTGGGAACAAAGGGAAAATAAATTCATATACATAGAAATGGTGAAATCAATAGTGAGGTAAATCTCCAAATCTCATAGTGTCAAGGACTACGTACACAAATGAAAGTCCAACAGCTAGCCTTGTATAAAGAAAATATAATCTTTGCAAAAAGCAAAGAAAGAAACATTTTATGCACACACGGGTGTGTGCATGTGTTTTAATAACAGACATTTATAAATTCCGAATTTAATTTTAGACCATTGAAAAAATTATTAAGGATATATGTGTAGAGGAAGATTGTAGTAGGGAAGATAGTAAGTAAATGCAAGATAGTGAGGTATACTGTTGTTATGCAAACATACATAGGCTTTGGAGGAGAAGAATTTGGTGTTTGAATCCTAGTTCTGGCAATAACTAGCTATGGGGCCATAGTGAGTAAGGGCCTGACATATTAACTAGAGATAATGAAGATCATAGGTTTTATTTATTGTCTTTATGAAAAATAGCACTCAGCCTTTAAGAACCTTGGCAAACCTGTTTATTATTATCTCTTTATTATTATTATAATACTGAGTAGAGAGTAAAAAAATTACATATCTTAGTCCCTATCCTATCATAAGGTACTCGACAAATAATAGAGGCTTTTTAATATTAATTTATACTAAACATGCAGTTATTTCTTCATATAACATGCAATTGTGAGATAGAGAACATTATCTTCTTTATTTAGTTAAAAAAAAGGTAAAAATAATCTCTACAAGAGTCCACAAGTGAATGTATTATATCTACTTATGGGATTAGTCTTTATATTTTATAATTAGCAAAACAGCCAATTTTTAACTAGAAAATATCAAGACACACCAAATCTTAAACATAATTAATTTACTAACAGGATGTTAAATTAGCATAAATGAATTGGATATGCTATAATTTTCAACCTTCTCTTCAATGTTATTAGAAATCAACAACGTGCGCTATATACTGTCTACAGATTATGAAGACCATAGGAGTTTATTCAACTTTCTTAGATTAAAAATAGATTTCATTCTGATGGTAAGGAAACTGTAAAAATTAACTAATAAAAATTTTTTTAAATCCCTCAGATTATATGATAGGAATTATTTTTGTTTTATAACATTTACACATCAATTAAACCATAAAGGACAGTTTATCATCTAAAATAATGTTTTTAGTTAGTTCACTTGCTATTCATAGAGCAGAAACTCTGCAAACTACTTACTTTAGAATTTACTTATTTATCACTCATTTATTTCACAGTATAATGGAGCACAGATTTGCATGTAATCTGCTTACCTTTCAACTCTGACTCTACTACAATGCTTATTAAAAAATGTCAGAGTAGAACTTAAAGATTACTAGGTTGGGACCACCAGAATTCTGTTTTCTTATGGGATTAATGTTTCTTGTGGGAAAAATTATCCTAAGGAAGGCTGAAGCACTTAGATCTAGGCTACAAATATTAGACTGATATTAATAGAGTTGGGTACTACTATTTAAAATTCAAGTTTGGTGTCTGTCACTGGCATTCATCCAATAGCCCAGGTTCATGATGACAAAGAAAACTCTGTAAGGGGTCAGGTGCAGTGGCGCATGCCTATAATCCCTGCACTTTGGGAGACCAAGGCAGGTGGATCACGAGGTCAAGAGATTGAGACCATCTGGCCAACATGGTGAAACCCCATCTCTACTAAAAATACAAAAATCAGCCAGGCATGGTGGCAGGCGCCTGTAGTCCCAGCTCCTCAGGAGGCTGAGGCAGGAGAATCGCTTGAACCCAGGAGGCAGAGGTTGCGGTAAGGTGAGACAGCGCCACTTCACTCCAGCCTGGCGACAGAGCAAGACTCCGTATTGGAAAAAAAAAAAGAAAAGAAAATTCTGTAGGATAGTAGAAAAATCAAACAACATAGTTTTTTCCTTATTAAAGACGCCTCAGATGCCTCAAATTTTTCTACTGAGTATGACATAGATGACTATAATTACCTAACAACTTTATCACCTTAACAACATGTATATCTACTAAATATATAAAAATAACATAATTACTATATACAACAACATATTATATATTATGTAATTGTAACAAACAGATATATCAATACTATAATCATATAGTGATAGCTTGTGAATTACTATATAATTATACATATATATAACACATAAGTATAAATATCAATTATCCAGTTGGAATAAAATTTACTAATGTTTTACAAATTTATTGTATAACATTGTTAGTAATTGAGGTAAAATCTGTATTACAAAACGATATTCCAGAAACAAAGAATAGTTGATAGTAAGCTATCCAGTTCCCAGAAACGCTTATGGAAAGGATGAGAGCGTGGCTCCACGCTTTCTTTATTCTGCCTCACCCACTCTTGTTCTTTATCCTGTGAGGACTGCAGTTTCTCACCATACTGCCTGTTTAAATCTTACCCTGCTTGATGCAATCGTTGTTACCCATTTGATGTGGAAGTCTTTATGAATAGCATCTGACCTATAAAAATATTTTAAAACTCTCATGCACAGGTAGAGCAATTTCCATTTTATTTTAGCTTTATAATGTATACTAGACATCCTCCCAAATCAATATAGATTTACATCATTCTTCTCCAAAGGAAATTATATTTCACAGAAGAACTTAGGCTATATTATCAATATTGAATATTGAGTGTATTGAATAGCATTCATGTGGCTTCTAGTTCAGTAGGCGGGTTTCGTATGGGGCAACATGAATGTGTGTTTGCCTTGTTGGTACTGTTCTACCACAGCTTTTCAGGTCTCATGGCCCTCACGAATATGTTCTACCATCACCAAGACAAATTAAGGATAGTCTGCTTCACGCATCTCTAGAGGCAAACACTGAAGGTCAGTTAACAAATTTAAAAAAAAGAAAACTTTTCTGTTAAGCACAATAAAAATGAACATCTCTGCTCTTAGTTTTTCCCTTTGGCAACAGATAAACCCACCTGATGGTAGCATGATTGTTACCTAAAAGGTTAGCACTACATATATTCTGAGTAAGGAAATACGAGGGTAAAATTTTAAAAGGAAAGTGAATCGTAACTATAAGTTCAAAATGAATGTGTTTTATGAAAAGAATGACTTCTTCCAGAGAAGGTAATACACATGTATTCATTTTGAAAAGGATAATACAACCATAATAAATTACAGTAACTCAGAGGTGGCAGTATGCTCAGTGAAAAAAAAAATAGTTTAAAGTCAGAAAAAATTAGTATTTTAATTCATGTGTTAACTTTTTTTTGTTTTTGAAATGGAGTCTTGCTCTGTTGCCCAGGCTAGAGTGAAGTGGTGTGATCTCGGCTCACTGCAACCTCCACCTCCCAGGTTGAAGGGATTCTCCTGCCTCAGCCTCCCAAGTAGCTGGAATTACAGGTGCCTGCCACCATGCCCAGCTGATTTTTTTTATTTTTCGTAGGGACGGGGTTTTTTCATATTGGCCAAGCTGGTCTGGAACTCCTGACTTCAGGTGATCCACCCGCCTCAGCCTCTCAAAGTGCTGGGATTACAGGCATGAGCCACCATGCCTGACCCACGCATTAACTTTTGATAATTCACTTGCATGAGCTTCCTATTTCTTACTCTGCAAAAGGAAGTGGATATGTACAAGAGCACAGTTTTCTGTCTCTTTTGTTCATCCCTAGTGCTTGGCACAGAGTAGGCACTCAACAAATATCTGTGGAATTCATGAATGGCTATCATGCAGTTATGGTGAGACTTAAATAGCGTAACACAGTGTGTCACATTCAACACATTCAAGCCTATGTTTACCTATTTTATAGTTTTTGTTTAATGATTTCATATGTCTCAATAAGAATGTAACTTATTTTAAACTATGTCTTAAGGTTAATGAAAATTTGAATTTCCGCTACACAAATTAGCCAGTGTTTTCTGAATAATACCTAAAATATCTAGACACTATAGTGCTTTAGAGAAGCAAGAAAACTAATTTAACACTTGGGACTGTGATTATCATAGCCAAGACTTATAGAGCCTTACCATGATTCAGCCTTGCAAGAATCCAATGAGAAGACACCATTATCATTTTTACATTTTATGGTTGAGAAACCTGAGGTTTCAAGATATTTTGGGACAATCAGTCCCCAGTGTGTTCTCTATCTCCGAAACAAGTGAATTTGTAATCACCCATCTATAATAATACTGTGTTTTATTGGATGAATGTAAAAACTTCCTAATGGTAGGATTAAGCCAAATCCTGAATTCGGTCTACTCAGATTAGTGAGGTTAAATGATAAAAGGTATAGAAAAGATGAACTTGTGGTGGAGGAATTTAGGAGCCTTAGAAAGTATATGATCAATCAATTAGAAGGGCAAGATATTAGGAGAGGCCAGAAATGAAATATATAGTTAATCACCAAAAAGATCAAATAAATCAGAGATGTACAAAAGCAGTCTATAAATGAAGCAAAGAGCCTCAGGCACAGTAATAAAAAAATAAAAAATAAAACAAAAAAGATAACGTTCACATTAATGTCTTTAATTTTAATAACACGACTCAAACAACACCCACCGTGCGAAAATAAGATCATACAAGCACACACATGCTTCTATCAGAGGCCCAAGTGGCCTGAGGAATCCCAAGTGGTGTGTTTGTTTGGATGCCCTGAAGAAATGAAGGGAAGGGGGTGTCAGGGAGGGGCACCCAGAGCTCTTCTGTTGTAGCATTGACCAAAAAAGGTGCAGGCAAAGAAGGAAACATATTTCTTATATCATTAATGACATCCCTACTTCTGGATCTGAAATTACTTGCCTCTCAACTTTAACCATGTCAAGCTTCCTAAAACCCCTTCCTTTTTGAACTTCTACTTCACAGCACCAGCTGATCTTCCATACAGTTCTCTGATACTTCGGCTCTTTTCCTTCCTTTGCCTTCTAACTATGGGCGTTCACTTCATTTGGTCATTACCTCAATGATTTATTTTTGCTTCTGATTTCCTGCACTTGAAACCTTTAACTAGGGTCTCTATGCATATTCACATTTTAAAAATTCACAATCTTGATCATTCATTTGAGATTTATTTCACATTTCTAAAGGCTGTGGAACTTTGGGGATGCTATATAACATGGCCATTGAGATGACTCTCCTGTGCAAATGTCCTAAGATATCTTGAAATCTCAGGTTTCTCAACCATAAAATGTAAAAATAACAATGGTGTCTTCTCACTGGATTCTTGCAAGGCTGAATCATGGTAAGGGTCTACAAGTGTTGGCTATAATAATCACAGCATTGTTATTATTATCAATTTTGTGCTAAACCCTAAAACGTTTAGGCTAAAATTTTCCCATTATCTGACCCCAATTTTATTTCACAGACCATTCTTCCATATACTCTAGGATAAACGAGGAGAATATCTTTGTGTTTCCCAACAATTTTTTTCCCTCAACCACCTAGGTTTTTGCTGGTACTATTTTTCATTATGGAATATCATGTCATCTGCTTTCACCCTTCAAAATCTTAATCATCCTTGAAGGGTTCTACAAAAATGTCACCTTTATGCAGAATTTTAATCTCAACTGAAAGAATACTAAGGAAATTAAACCCAGTCATGTAAGGTAAAAGTGCTACGTCATGTCTTCCTCCCCTTACATATCTCTAATATGTTTTTCAAAGATGGAAATAATGTTCTGTTCATCATTGTTTTCTTGATGGTCTTTTTTAATACAATGTAGCAAATTAATAAAACTCAAATGCAACTATACTCTCCAGTTTATGTCAGTTTATTACATCCGATTAACTAGTAGAAAGACAAGCCATGGAAATTACAGATAAGTTGTTATTACCTTATACATTTAAACTACTTATATTCCATATGTAGTATAAATTACATTATTTATTGCCTGTAGCTTAAGAAATAGAACTTATTAATAAATAAATGTCAAAATTAAGTAGTGAAAATAATTATTCTCATTTCTTTAATATACGATGTTACCGTTTGAACTACTAAAATACTCTTTATATACCATCATTTTAAAATAAATATTTAAGCTTATTTTGTTGTCAATACACTGAGTAAACTTAACACAGACATGGTAATATCTGTACACGTAATAGAAATCTGAAAAAAATTTATTTTCATAAGTTATTAGCAATGATGGAGCAAAACTCACATAGTAATGCTATTAAATTATTTTCAAAATTTTCTAGTTTAATGATGGTTTATTTAATTTGCTTGTGACCTTGTTTTATTTATCAAAATGAGAAATGTTTTGGATTAACTTTTTTAAAAAAGTAATTTAAAAAATTTTTTGGCCGGGCGCGGTGGCTCAAGCCTGCAATCCCAGCACTTTGGGAGGCCGAGACGGGCGGATCACGAGGTCAGGAGATCGAGACCATCCTGGCTAACACGGTGAAACCCCGTCTCTACTAAAAAATACAAAAAAAACTAGCCAGGCGTGGTGGCGGCGCCTGTAGTCCCAACTACTCGGGAGGCTGAGGCAGGAGAATGGCGTGAACCCGGGAGGCGGAGCTTGCAGTGAGCCGAGATCGCGCCATTGCACTCCAGCCTGGGCGACTAAGCGAGACTCTGTCTCAAAAAAAAAAAAAAAAAAAAAAAAAAAAAAATTCACCTTTGCCATAATAATAAGGATGCTAAACATAAACATAAATTATTAAATAATCAGACACTGCCTTGTCACCCTATTTTCATCTACATAAGAAACCTAATTCTAATAGAATTTGTGTCCGATTAAGTCACATTAATTTTGCCACTAATTTTTTTTAAAATAATGGATAAAGGAGTAGCACAATTGCGAATTATTCATGATGTTATATTTTTCTCCATTTTTGTCAGAAATTCTTTTAATCCTTTTGACTTCAATATTTCATAAATTAAATTAGTGAAGAAATTCAGTATTTGTGGAATACCAAGTTAAATAATATGAAAGAAGCTTAACATACGACTTAAAACAATGCACAATTTTTGAAGCATAATATCAAAGCTTATTATTTATTTGTGCCAAATTATATTCTTTGATATAATTAAATAAAATGAATGCATACTTTGATTCAATTCCTTAAGGCAGAGATAGTAAATGGAACAAATGAACTGTATCATTTAAATGTTTTATACTTTAACTGGGAAATGGATTGTATTTGAATTTATATAGATTGATAAGAATTATCGGCAATATTTTATGGATTTCCATTTTGTCACATTATATCCCAATATTTGCAGACAAAAAAATTAGAAAAATAAATTTTCGTAACAAAAACTTCAAATCAGAGGAGAAAAATAAAGACTCAAATTCATTTTATGAGACTCATTCTATTTGCATAGCCTCAGAGTATCTCTCTGAAACATATACCAATTACAATGGTATATTAACATACATCCACAAATTTTTTGATATCCCTTCCTCTAGGAAGTGGAGCTTATCACCTCTCTTTAAAAGTGTAGTATAGACAGAACGTCTCACTTTCTTAACATACATAGTTTGAAAGGGGAAAAATAGTAACTTCATAGTGAAGTAACCTAGTAGACAACACCTTAGCCAAGTGATCAATGTTAATATTTCCAGTAATAAATATGGTGGATAATATGTGCTTCTGGATATGAAGTGATGAGAGAGGCAGATCACTTTTGTCCTATTCTTCCCCCAAATCTATAATCCCATTCTAATCATGAGAGAATATCAGACAAACACAAAATGAGGGAAATTCAACAAAATACATGACTAGCATTCTTCAAAAGTGTCAGGTCATGTAAAACAAAGAAATATGGAAACACTGCCACAGCTTGTAGGAAACTAATGCAACAGTAGTTACTTGGATTGTATCCTAGAACATTAAGTGACATTAGCAGATAACTAGTAGATAACATTAGCAAATCCAAATAAAGTCTGCAGTTAATTGGAGATTATTATAACAATGTTAATTTATTAATTTTGATTAATGTACTATGGTTATGTAAACATTAGAGGAAGCTGGCTTAAGTGTATAATCCTAGTTTCTGTACTATCTTTGCAATGCTTTTGAAAATGTAAAATTATTTCAAAATTAAACAATTGAAGGAGAAATTCATCTCATGAGTAAATAAAATAATGAATGTGAATTCTAATGAACTAGTCAAAAACAAATTACCATGATTATAGTCAATATCATCATTACCATCATGACCTCTAAATATGCTGTGTGTGTGTGTGTGTGTGTGTGTGTGTAATCATATATGAGAATGAACAATATTGCCAGAGGCTGAGGCAGTATTTGGTTGTGATTAAAGACACAAACTCTTGAGAGCAAATTCTCTAAGTATGAGTACTGGCCATTGCACTTCTCCACTATCAAATTAAGTTACTAGCCTCTCCATAAATCAATTGTCTCAATCCTAATTAAGAAAAGTAATAGTACCTACATTTGGTAATAGTCGAAGATCTCAATTCATCCCCTTTCTGTATACCCATGCTGCCTATTACATGGAAACATAGAATCTAATTCCCCCTCCTTGAAGCTGGGCTAGCTTTAGTGACTTGCCTTTGCAAGCACAATGTGACAGAAGTGAATTTCTTCAATTTCCAAAGCTAGATCATAAGAAGCCTTGCGACTGTTGCCTTAGTCCCTAAGATTACTTGCTCTGGGGATGTCCCCTGACCGAGTCCAGTCGCCATGCTATGAAAAGTCCAAGTTCCACGCAGAGGCCACACCTGGGAATTCTGGCTCAGAGTCTCAGCTAAGCTCACAGCCATCACCCAGCATCATCTGAGCCCTCTGAGACATTCCAGCCCAATCAAGCTCCGAGAAGACTGCAGATGTCCCAGCATCTTGCAGCCAACATCACATAGAACAGAAGAATGAATCAGACAACCCACATAACTGTGAAAAATAATAAATGAATGTCTTAAGCTACTAACTTTGGGGCTTTTTGTTATGCATCATGCCTCCTACAGCTGTTGGGAGAATAGAATTAGTAACCATATTGTATTAATATTAACTATTGTTATAGTTATTATTCTCATCTCCTCTAAAGCACCCTTAACAGTTACTCAAACTGATTATTCTTTTAAATCCCTTCCCCTCTTAGGCAGAACTAAAGAAGAAACCCCTTTTTTTTAGCATTTGCATTCATACTACTCACATGTTTTCAACAGATTTCACATAGATCATTAGAAAAATTCTACTAAAAGAAATATGCCAGAATATAACTTAGAGTTTGAAAAATAGATGCAGATAAATCAGCACTGTATATAAAGACAAATAAGATTACTCCCCTCATAACTGGGATTAATTCAACATCTAGTTACAGAACATATGCCACAAGCCAATCACCATGGCTGGGCAAGGCGGATTCAATGAGGAACAAGATGGAAATGGTTCTTTCCTAGTGTAGCTTGCAGATTCAGTCCAATCAGAAAGACAGATAATTACAGAAGCAATTATAATAGAGGGCCATAAACACTTTGATAGGGAAAAAAGAAAAAAAAAATGAGAGAGCATGGCATAAACCTATAGTTTCCAACCTGTGACCCAAGGCATCTCACAGAGTGGCAGCAAACTCACAGGATATTGCTGGATATTTTAAACTTTCAACAGAAAACACAGTGACATCCATTAACTTAAAAGTGCTAGGTGGGCCGGGCGCCGTGGCTCAAGCCTGTAATCCCAGCACTTTGGGAGGCCGAGACGGGCGGATCACGAGGTCAGGAGATCGAGACCATCCTGGCTAACACGGTGAAACCCCGTCTCTACTAAAAAAATACAAAAAACTAGCCGGGCGAGGTGGCGGGCGCCTGTAGTCCCAGCTACTCGGGAGGCTGAGGCAGGAGAATGGCGTGAACCCGGGAGGCGGAGCTTGCAGTGAGCTGAGATCCGGCCACTGCACTCCACCCTGGGCGGCAGAGCGAGACTCCGTCTCAAAAAAAAAAAAAAAAAAAAAAAAAAAAGTGCTCGGTGTTTCTTTTGACTTAGAGACGCCATGAGGAGAAATTACTAGGACACTACAGACACCATGAATTGAGAATGTTTAAAATCTCAGGTAGAGACACTTACAAATAACACCATCTTTTTTGAAGGTCAGGGAAGGTTTTTTTGTTTTTTTTTTTTTTTTTTTTTAAATGACTAGCAGGTATTCAGTTGGCAGGTAGCATTTGATCCAAATTATCCTTCTTCTCTCCCTTTTCCTGACTCTCCCCCTGCCACCGCCCCAATTACCTCAATTTGGGCATCTATAAAGTTCCCATGCTGAACATTTGCCCCCTCTACTTTTTTCAGTTCCTCACTTCTGATTGTCTATTTTCATCCCATATGGTGTCTTAGTGTCACTTCAAACTCAAAATGTCTAAAATAACACATTTTTCCTTTACCCAGCACCTTCTCCTGCCATTCCTGTTTCTCTATTCTCCTTATCACTCATGAAAGCACCTTGAGTCTAGACGTTCTCTTCTCCCTCAGAACTAATAGGATATGTGCCTTATCAGTCCATGCTCCCTTGAGTCAGTTGCACCCTTTCATTCTATGACTTTTCCCTTGGTCTGACCTCTATCATCATCCACCTCCAGTCTCATTCTCTAATCCATTCTGCACAAAACCTCCAGACTAATTTCACCACAATTCTTTCTCCAACAGAATGTGAGACCGAACACACACAAAATGAGAATTAGCCAAACTTTCTTTCTCTGAGTTCAAGGGACAAGGGTAAACTTTATTCTTTAAAGAGAAAGAAAAATATCTGTGGTCTTCCTTAAAAGGGTTTATTAACCTTTCCAGCCACTTGCTGGATGGCATTCCCTCCCACAACTGACCTCCCCCTGTGAGTTTTCCTTTAGCCTGTCATCTCGGTGTTTTTTTTTCTTTTGTTTTTCTATTTCTCCCTCTGTTCTTTTTTTTTTTTCTTTACCCTTGATACGTATGACTGTTCAAATCTTTATCAAAGATCAAACAACACAAAAAATAGCATCCCTTTCACTGGATGTGACATGCCAACTAATAACATTCATCTTAAAGCTTTAATAATGTATTTAATGAGGTATGCGCTATAGAGAATAAAGCAGAAATGATTTTCTCAATAGTTTCACTGATAATACTCCCTCAAAAGTCCTCCTTGACCTTACCTTCCACATCTGTCATAAAAGGGTGACACTGTTGGCCACTCGCTCCCTGTGAACTCTGTTCTCCTTTGATTCAAGGGCACATCCTCTCTTCTGTGACAATTTAACATTCTGTTTCCTGTTCTGAGATTTTTTCTAAATTGTTTTTTTAAGTCACTATTTTTGGTCCTTTTTGTTCTACCTTTAGGTTGATTTCACCAGTATCAACATCACCAATGATCGCATACTTGTTGATGATTTACAAGTACAGATTTCTAATTCAGCTTTTTTCCCCAAATCACAACCCGTGTATCTAATTGCTTTACTGACAAAACTCTTCCTAGTCAGACAAATTTAATATATGCAAGACATAATTTTCTTTGAAAAATCTGTTCCCTTTGCTCTCACTTCTGAAACAAGAATATTCACAAGCAATATAAAGCACCATTTTAAAATGACAGTTTTACCTACTAGAATATAGTCTCCATGAAGGCTGGTTTTGGCGTGTTAGCTTGTTTCTAATTACTGTCTTCCCAGCAACTTGATTACAGCTGGCCCACATTGGGTGCTCGTTATATATTTATTAAATGATGAACGAACGAACAAATCAATCTCACGAAGATGAAAAAAGTCATACATAGATATACTGTGAGATTTTAAGTTTTGAAAATTACACTTTTCTATTGTTTCATCCTCTCTTCCTCATTTTTTCCATCTATATTCTTCTCATCCTTTATTTCAGATTTGACTTTGCTAGCACCTCGCTTCTCCACCTCACCCTCCTCCTCCAGCCTCTTTTTGTCCCTTTGTGGATATTCATTAATATGTGTTACTCCAGTCAAAGCAAATGGAAAGGGGAGAGAGAGGATGTGTCTGAACAGGGAAGAGCAAGACAGAGAAGAGAACAAACAACAGAAAGGAAAAGGAGAAACATCTGAAAATAGATTTAAAGAATAAACGAAGGAGGATGAAAACAAAGATTTTTAACTGATATGTCAAGAAAAACAAAAGGAACAGTCAGAGATACATGTATTTTCAATCCTGAAATCAAGGGAAACCGTCATTTGTTTCTCAAAGAAATTTCTTTAAATTGGCAAGACATATTCAGTCTGTGTTATTAATAGAAATAAAAGTAGAAACATACGACTTTTTTTAAAAAAAATAACATTTTTGAATCCCAATACTTGAAAAGCTTTAATCAAAGCAATCAAAGCATCATACAGATGCAAATATAACACAGACAAAACCCTCATCCCTAAACCTAGAAAATTTAATGTTAGAGACAGTTATAAACTAAACTGAAACTAGATTTTATTACTGTTAATTATTTGCATAGCAGAAAATGAAAATTTTGCAGAATCATGCATCTATAGTGTTACAGGGGAATTTCAGAAGTGGATTTTGTTTTAGAAGTACATTTTAAAATACCAGCCAAGGATGAGCAAATACTTGAACCTATCCACCCTTTAATAGTTCTTAATGAAGAAATCAGACATATAAATAGAATGAAGACATTAATAAGGCTATCTAAAAATTTAAGCAAACAAAAACTGGTGCATAATGTAATAAATTAGAGCCATAGCTCCATGCAAGGAACTATGACAGAGAAAGAAAATGAGGAATATGAAAATAAAACTCATCAACGGTGCTGGTTTCATTTACACTAAGTGAACATCTCCTGGAAGTAGGAAGTTAACTTGTTTTGACCACAATGTGTTTGGTAGTGAGATTAGAAGGCAGCATGGTGCTGTAAAAAGAGTCTGCATTTGAATGAGGCCAGCAGGGTTTTAGGCCCAGTTCTATCACTAATTAGTTCCTAATCCTACACAGTTAATTTACTTTTGCAGAACAAAGGTGATCTTTAACACGTCTTCATCTCAAAAGTGCTATAATGAATAATGATTTTTAAAATTTATTTCAACAATAGACTTTTGGAATAAATGTGGCCTATTTAAAATATTTATTTTTATAGTTGATATCCATATTCAGCTTCTTGATTAATCAAAACATCCATGTTTGAATTTTAATACAAGCATACAAATAAGAAATAATAAAATTAAGACATGCCCCCTTAATTGATCTCACATATTGATTGTCTTGGCAACTAAACTCAATTGCAGAAGCTGTAAATCTGCTATGTTCAATTTATCTTGTTTTTACTATTTTATTATCCAGATAAAAGCAGGCTAATTTTAAAAAATAGTACTTTCTAGAAAGTCAATTCCTTCTCCTAGCCCAAATGTTTTCTGAGGTGTGAGAAATCAAGGAACATGAATAACAAAAAAACATGAATTGTGTCCTAGGACATGATAACTTGCTTTAATTTTCTATCTCCAAATTTTGTCTTTATGTTAACCGTTATACACCAGCCAAAGGAAGGGAGTTAAAATGTAGAAGAAAAAAGGTATTAATGAGTCATACCATCAAACCAACTCTCTGTTTCTCTCCTTAATCATTTGTCCTTTTACCATCTTCCTGGTCCCTAAATTTGGCTATGGCAGAACTGGCCAGCAAAGGCTGTTTCTGTGTGCCAATGTGCTTTTGTATGCCATCTGCAGATATCATCTGCCAGGCACCTCACAAAATCATTTACAAGGGGAAAGAGCTAAATAGAAATTGCCATTGATAGCAAATATATTTGTTCTGAGTAATATCAGAATTATCTCTAATAGAGAGTCCTTAATACTGTAAGACTGTTCCAACCTTTTCTTATTAAAACACATATAAAATCAAAACTATATTTTGAAATCATCTAAGTGAATTTTTAAATATCTAGCTTTTTACACATACATTTATCTTGTTAGCACTACATAAATAAATGTATAATAGCACATTCAAGGCAATTCTTAGAAATTTCTGCCCAATTTGCCATTATCTACACAGCTTTTTATTCCCCATCTAGTTAACAGCTTTTGAGAAGCCCAGGTTCCCAATTTCTGAGCATGTTTAATCGACCACTATGGTTGTCATGCCAACCAACACAGAGAATTCTGAGCTTACATGCGGCATTTCAATACAGTGACCCAATTACTTTCTGTCAACAAATTCACCAGCAAAATAAAGGGGCTAACACATTAATGAGATTTCCTGAGACTGCACTGTAGAGATGCTTGCAGTAAGATCACCACCAGTTTTTAAAATAACTAAAATGCTATTAAGTATCACAAGTATGATTCTTTTTATCTTCTGCCTTGGTTATTGTTATCTTTATGAGTGCATTTTCTATTAAAAATGCCTGAAGTCCATATATTTTAGCTTCTCTTTCACTACAAAAGCAAATGCCACTGGGGTGTCCATGATATAAGGATACCATATTCTACAAACTGGAAGTCACTCTATCTCAACATGATTTTAATTTTATATTATACAATGAAAATTTATGAAGGCATAGGGAAAGTTGTATACCCTTTTGGTTATTGTTTTAAAAAGTCTTCATTTGAAAACCAGAAACAACAAATGCCATGAATTAAAGGACTTTACAATATGATGAAATTATCTATTCATTGCATGAAAGATATTTTGTTCCTTCTTTTAGGGAGGAAGAAAAGAGAACATAGATGTTAGCACTAGGTTGAAACAAATATTTAAACTAATTCCTTAGACATATAATATACAAAATGTTTTAACTTCACCTGGGTATTTATTATATTTACAACTAAAGTTTGCTTTAATGGGGAGTGGTTGTGTGTATGAGAGAGAGAGAGAAAAGAAAAAAAGAATAAATACAATATGAATGTACCTATTTTCTGGCAAATCTTTTTCCTATGTCTTTTGGACTAGAGTTCCATTTTTTCACACTTTATAATCATGTTATGCATAGGCTCTATTAGGTAAAAGAAAATTAATTCTCAGATGAGTTTATTTAATAAATAAATCAGATGGCAGATGGGCTTTATTAAAACAAGTAGAGATAAATAAAATGTATAAATAGAAAATATATTCTTGTTTTAGCAAGATGACAAGAATTTAATAATATTTTTACATTACTCTTGATAATATTAGCTTTAAGAAATGCATCTAAAATTAATAGACGCATAGACATGGAATTCTAGCACCACTCCTTAGCATTGCAAATAGGAAAATTAAGGTCTCAGAGGTTAAGTGACTTGCCATATGCCACCAAGTCAACTGGTGGTAGTCACACAATTTGGAGTTTGCTTCATGATTTGACATTAATTTGTAGACTGATGGATGTATTGTTATAAACGTCCCTATATGTAAAGTAAGAGCAATTGATAAAAGGTTAAATTTGCCTATTTAAAATTGAACTCAGAAATTGATTGCAGTCACCATCTTAATCCACATAACAGAGAAGAGATTCAATTTTCTCTTACTTAATAGATGGAGACTACTAACAAAATGATTATATCAAAATGAAAGCACTCATCTAAAACATACAGAAGCAATATTCATTACAAAATAGTGACATTCATATTTTACCCGTTTATTCATACACATACGCACACACACACACTTTTCTGTAACAAGAGCAAACTAGTTTCCAAATATTTTATGGCTTTTATGCCTTCTGGAAATTGACATATTGTCCTTCTACACTCCCAGAAATACTTCTATATATTAAAATCTTTATGGGGAGCCTACTTTTTAAATCAAATTGATGCTTTGATACCATAGCATGTGGCCATATTTAGTTATTAATCATATAACCTGAGGAGTCTTCATAAGACCTAAGCAGTCATCAGTAAAATTAGCATTGAAATAAAATAATTTATAAAGCTGCAAATAAATGATTGTATTTGTTTATAGTATAACAGTTATTGACTCTGGTTTAAGTAATTTGATCTTATTATAAAAATATATTTCAGTCTTCTTAATTTCCAACTCATATGTGCTAAAAAATTTTAAGCTCATATGTTCAATCTCTCTGTTTACTGGTAGTAACATATAGTGTTTATTTCTTCTGGTTATGCATTGGATTGAAATTGCCATGCCAATAAATAGTTAAGTCAAAGGTGTAGAATGTATTAAGCTCAGAGTGTGGGTTATACCGTTTTTTTTAAATTCTGAAGCTTTGTACTGGATATTTGGTATCTACTCTTTCAAGTACATTTAAAAATAAAAAATAAGACTAGAAAAAATTAAATGAAGAAAATAGCCAAAAAGAAGAGGCAATCTTGTATGTTTTTTTACTGCTCTTGTGATACATTTATTTTAATGGACTTGGGAAACGCATGCTTTCTTGTAAAGATACTCTGTAAAATTGGGAATGGCATTACTTTTCAAAATAACAACTAAGTTTACTTAGAATACATCCACTGATAATTATAATTGATGAATATTAGTAAAATGTGAGATGCTAAATTTCAGTTTGTTTAATAAGTTTATATTTTAAAATACAATGTAAAACTCTTTATTTTGGAATTTAACTTATAATTCTTTGACATCTGATCAGAAAGTTTATTTGCCAATTTCAAAAGAAATATTGAAATTAAAGACAGAAGTACATATGGGATTCTCATGTTATTGTATTCACAATGCCTTTTCTTTTACATATTTATATTAAGAAACCTTTCAAACATAAAGCAAATAATATAACACGCAATGATAAAGTTAACAATGTGGCCGACCATGGTGACACATGCCTTTAATCCCAGCACTTTAGGAGGCTGCAGCGGGCAGATCACCAAAGGTCAGGAGATTCAGACCAGCCTGGCCAACATGGTGAAACCCCATTTCTACAAAAAATACAAAAATCAGCCAGGCACGGTGGTCTGCACTTGTGGTCCTAGGTTTTTCATTTAACATTATATCTTAAAAAGTTATCCATGTTAATACATTCTTTAACTAGTACAGATGAGTCTACTATTATGGACTATATTATGTATTTTGGTAGAACTCTTCCAGAAAATTAATAATAATTGCCCTTCTAAAAGATGTTCTATGGCTTCATACAATATGAATCCTCTTCCTCTGAGCTATCCAGGACCCTGTTGGTGGAGATTGCCTGGATACCCACCGTCCCCATCTTACAGCAATTAAGAACATGTTGGAATAGTCTGTAAGAGATCCATGAATTCTATTTATTTGTTTATTTAGAGATGGTGTTTCGCTCTGTCCCTCAGGCTGGAGTGCAGTGGCGCCATCTTGGCTCACTTCAACCTCCGTTTCCTGGGTTCTCCTGCCTCAGCCTCCTGAGTAGCTGGGATTATAGGCGTACATCACCACACCTGGCTAATTTTTGTATTTTTATTAGAGAAAGGGTTTCACTATGTTGGCCAGGCCCGTCTCAAACTCCTGACCTCAGATGATTCGCCTGCCTCGGCCTCCCAAAGTGCTGGGATTACAAGTGTGAACCACCACGCCCAGCCGAGTTCCACGAATTCTTCTTCACATCAGACACTACTTATACTTTTTACTTTGATCATGTGATGTCTTGACTTTCAGAAATGCATTTCCCATTGTTTATGATAGTAGGAGTTCTTTTCCTCTTTAAACTCTGGGAAGCTGCCAAAATTCTTCCCGATATTTAGAGGGAAAATATTTTAAAATACTTTTTTATGATGCTGTAAATTCTGATCCTCTTGGTTCACAAATATAATTTCATCCATTTATCCTAATTAGTCTTTTGCCTTTTAGTCTTTGTTCATTTCACTTTTTAACCTTTGTTAATTTATGTCATCTTGATTTGGATTCATTTAACTTTTTAACCTTTGTTGATTTATGTCATCTTCATTTGGATGCATCTTTGGAAACCATTTTCCTTCTAGAGTAATACAGAGTATCTGGATCTGCATTGACAGGCCTAAGAAGCAACTTCACCACTTACTACTGAGTGACCTTGGAAAAATCATCAAAAATCTCTGGGTCTTAGGATCCTCATCCATAAAATAAGAGTAATAAAAGTATCTGGTTTGTATAGTTATTGTGAGGATTATGTAAATTAATAAACATAATGCACTTGAAACAGTGCTTAGCTAATGATGTTATCTTAATAAGTGTTGAATATTCGTATAATTTCTTTAGATTTATGTATGTGAGTCCCTAATAGAAACCATAATCAAATGTTTATCTTGTTCATAGCCCTTCTTTGGACCTTCTATAGTATAAATATTTTCCTTTCAAAGATACAGTGCAATTACACACAATAACTTAAACAAGGAATTGTTTATTCTCTCAGTATTTACTGTCAATCATTATACTTTTCTGTTCAGAACTTTGAATTCAAGATTCATATTGCTCGGAAGTTATTCTAAAAGGATAGCATAGAAAGAGAAAAAATGAAGCTGATAATTCAATGAGCTGTATGACATTATAGAAATGTACTGGAACCTGGGGAATTGCATGACTTATGATGAATATGAAAGCCTGGAAAAAGCTTCCTGATGAGGTACTGGTTGAGGCATGGTCGGTAAGAAAGAAGATGGAAAGGAAATCATGATGGGCCTGTACACATCACGTGAGGGCGTGCCAAGAGACTATTTCAATGCTGAATGATGAGATTGGATAATAGGCCTAGAAACTTTGCTTTGGGCCATATTACAAATGGCTTGATATACCAAAATAAAGCTAATGGATTTAATTTTATAAGTAGTATAAACAATGGAAGCCTTTAAAGCAACAGAATCCATGAATATATTTTGTTTGAGAGAAATTATTCTAATTAAAGTGAATAGAGATTGGATGAAGAGAAGCATAATAAACACAACCTCAATAGCTTAAGGAAATAGTCAATTACATTACTGAGTACATGAAGATGAGAATCCGGAATTAGAAGATATTTCTGAAATGAAAGCATTTGATAACTCATTAAATATAGAAGAAAGTGTGAAAGGCATTAGTAATGACCTGTAAACTTCTAGCTTGGGACACAGTGTACATAAATGACAGATGTGATGGAAGTCAAGAACAAAGGATGTAGAGTTGATTCAGCAGTCAGTTGATAAATTCCATTTTGGACATATTGCAGCTGAGGTGCCTATGGTTATCTGAGGCAGGTAGCCTCTTCGAGGACACTCAATAATCCCTTCCTAGTAGCATTCATGTCTTTCTGAAATCTTCTCCACCTGAGTAAGGGTTGCACTTTTTGACTTGCTTCTAATGAATAGAATACGGCAGAAGCAATGAAATGTTGCTTCCAAGATTACACTATAAAAGCACTGTGGGGTGGACATGGTGATTCATGCCTGTAATCGCAACATTTTAGGAGGCCAAGGAAGGAGAATTGCTTGAGGCCAGGAGTTTGAGACCAGCCTGCACAACATACTGAGACCCTATCTCTATAAAAACTTTAAAAAAGTTAGCTGGGCATGGAGGGACACACCTGTGGTCCCAGCTGGGAGGAGACTGAGGTGGGAGGATCACTTGAGCCCAGGAATTTGAGGCTGCAGTGAGTCATAATCACTACTTTACTCCAGCTTGAGTGACAGAGGAAGACCCTGTCTCAAAATAAAATGAAATATAATAAAATAAAATAAGTAAAAGTACTGTGGCTTCCAACTTACATGGAATCTCTCTCCCCATCTACCTTACATCCTTTGCTCTGGAGAAGCCAAGCACCATGGCATGAGGCAGCCCTGTGGAGAGGTTCATGTGGTACAGGACCAGGCCTGCCAACAAGTCATCACTTGAGTGAGCCACTAAGCAGATTCTTCCCCCGACTCCAACTGAACCTTCATATGAGACTACAGTTGAAACTAACAGCTTGATTGCAATCTTGTCACTTTCTAACAGGCCACCCTGTTTTTCTCAAACTATATCACTGATATTTTCTTAAATATCTATTTATTTATGTGTGAATGCTGTTTTAGTTGCTGTCTGTCCCCCCCTCTTCTACATCAAAAGCTTTATAATGTAGTCTGCCTTGGACAGTGACACTTACAAGAATGGCTAGCAACTAGTCATTCTAAATTAATTATCTACTTATTTATTAATAAGACTTATATTTGTGTTACATATAATCACAAACATTGCAAGTAAATGGCTTTAAGTACATACAAGGAGGCGATATAACATAATGAATGAAGACAATAATATAATCTAAAAGATGAATAAAAATCTACTTTGATAATCTCTAATTTACCAATCAGTGCATTCAATGGTTTCTAAATATCTCAATTATTCCAACATATAGACAGTTTTCTTCCTATTTGATGGATAAGAAAATTAAGTCTCTTGATCAGAAGTTAAGTTAACTGCCTGAAAACACAACCAGTATATAGCAGAGTTAGAATGTGAATTTATGTTTGAATGGTTCTGTTTATTTATTCTACCTTCCCTCTGGTACTTTAGTGTTTTTCATTGTAAGTATGCAAAAGCTAAAATACAAACCAATCACCCTATTTGATTGCATTCACAATACTTTTATGTTGTTTTACCAAATATGGATTATAATTTAGGAGTGATATTTACATCTGGGAATTCTGGAAGCAGTTGTGAAGTTTAATTCCTATGGGAACTCATTATATATTCATTAGTTCAAAAACAAAGAAGCAAATAGCATGCACCAATGAAGGAGCTTGAAGACTACCTTCCTCTCAGTGATACCCCTAGGAACAAAACCTCACAATTTTTTTCCTGTCTAAACATGCTTTGAAAGTTGTTCTGACTCAAAACGGTATTTTCAAACATTTCTCATAAGTCCTGAATTGTTTTTTTGGTGTGTGTTAATCCTATGTCATTCTTTGTTGTTTTTAGTAAGTACTCAATTCTCTCAGATTACTAAAGATTCTCTTCTCTAAAAAAAATACTGGCAAATTTAATATCATATTCCATACCAATGCATGAAAAGCTGCTAGTCATTTTATTTCTTCTAGATAACTAACACATGTAAAATTGAACCAAATAATGCCAGAAAGCAAATACCTGATTCTACAGCACATGGTAATAGCTGGGGTCCTGATAGTTACAGTTCTTTCTTTTTATTCATTTTATTTGTAGATAAAAGATGTTCTATGATCTTATTCAGTCACAATATTGATAACCAACTATTTTAACTCTATTCAGAGGTAGAGTTCATTGGGCCTTTCATAATCTTGGTCATAAAATTTATTTATTAATGATGTTTGGGTAGGTAGCTGTTGGGATTGACAATAGTATTAATACCAGCAGCAATGTGTGATGTGATATCAATGTTTATATCCTGCCCTCAAATAATTGAGCTCCCATGTATATGGAATACATGGTAACTGTTTTATTGTTACATGCATTAGCATTTTCAATAACTGTAGGCTATCTCAATCAATTTCCCCCATCATTCCATGATTGCAGTTTCCTTCTATGCCTATTGAGTAATCCAGATTAAAGGCTATATATCATTTAACTCTCCGCCTCAAGTGATCGGCCCACCACAGCCTCCCAGTCATTTCACAATACTTTTTGAAGTAGTCAAGGGCTTGTGTACATGATTGTAGACTTCGAAATTCTTTTCATTTTCAAAGGCAAAATTATAGAGGTGTTGTCCAGAAAACCCTTAAAGTTCTCATTTTAAATGATTGCAATCTCTGAGTATAATTTCCTCTCAAATTTTGGGAATTCAAATCCATAATATCTTTGTCTTGGTATATAAATTATGAATCACAATTGGGAAAGCTACCAGGGTTTTTAACCAATAATCTACAAAACTAGCAATTCTCTAAGTGTGGTTCCAGGATCCACAAATATAGCATTACCTGAGAAAATACTAGAAATTCAGACTCCTGGGCCCCACTCCATACTCACTGAATCAGAAACTTGAGTTGGGGAAATGAAGTGCCATAATCATCAACAAGTAGGTGATGCCAAAGCAAACTAATATTGAAGAGCTACTCAGAATACAGTACTTTAAGTTACTTGTGTAACTTAAAAAGACAAATAAACCTCAAATCACAAACATAACACATTCATTGCAAAGTAAATAATCACTCTTCTAAGTTATTCATTTATAACAATCTAAGGCATAATCACCTCACCTTTCACAAAGGTTGTTGTTATGTCATTTAATAATTTTTAATGAAACTGAGTTATTTAAACTTGACATTAAGATTACCATGTACCCAAATTATCCTAAAAGCACTCAATTCACCTATTTAAGGCTAAGAAAACTCTGTTTATGACGCTTACAATCCAGTTATTCAAGACAAATGACCATTTCCTTCACATAATGGCCTCATTTGAAGAGCAAAACTGAAAAGCTAGGTTACAGAATGAGGAAAACTTGAAACACTTAAATTAGATTTAACAATGAGCAATATGGTCAACTTATGTCGTATTTCTTGTGTATTTACCAGAATCACTTTATCAAAAATATACATACAAACTTTGTACTAACTTTCTAATTATTATATTTCTTGGTGGGGGAAGGAGAGGCAACTTAACTCTTTTACTGACAATCACAGACAGGTAAGTTTTGAATGTTACTACTTCTCTCAAATATGTTCTTTCTGTTAGTCTCTTAATCCCAAGTCGATTCTTTTTCAGAACAAATGTAACCCACATTGGAATGTAAAGACATATATTTCTTAGTGTCCCATTTTCTCCTTAGAATACAGTGGATTTCCTCGGAAAGCAATTTTGCCAAGGGAAATGTAAAATGCATTTTTTTATATTACACCAAAAGAGGTATTCAGTTTTTGTCTGGCATGTCCTCTGCTGTATTGCACATGAAAGTGAAAGGAAAGCAATTGGAAATCCTTGCCAGAGGCTAGTTATGAGGAATGAGTTCAAAGATTTCAGTGGCCTGATACATAGTGCTTAAAATATATGAGTCTACTGTCTCCTTTCCTTTTTTCCTTTTTCCATTTTGCAAAACAGGAAACAACATTGTTCTTTCCCAACGTGGCTTTAAATAGCTCTTCCAATCTTGTTTTCCTGCCCCAAGATGTCTTAGGCAGCACTCACAGTCTCCCTTTGCTCATCCGTCTTAGGGAGCTCCAGTCAGCTCCCTTTCCTAGAGTATCACTGGCATCAACCCTTTTCTATAATATAAATCATTTCTTTTCTGGCCAAAAAATACATGCAGTTCTTTAATTTTTGACTCTGGGCCACTCATTTTGACTCATTGTGGGGCAATAGCATTCAATGACCTCTTCCAAAACAACAGACACTGAGCTCATAGTTTTTAACATTCCCCTCTCACACTAAGAACTGCTTGAATCTAAGTATCTAGGAATCTAAGAGTCAATTGAAGAACAGTTTTGCAAACTCAACTTATAAGAATAGTGACTGAACTTGTGCAAGAAAGTAAAAGCATACGAGGCACAGAAGTAATATTACTATTTTTGTATACAAAAGTAAAAAATGGAAATATTGGAGTCAAGAAGACTGAGGTATAACAGACACTTCCAAATGACTGCATTTGTCACCCTAAAAGTAGCAAATGTTTTCAAAAACAAACAGAACACCCTTGAGCAAGAGACTTAATATAAAACCCTATTGATAAGGATACAATTCAAATATTTTTTGAGGTTTAGCTCTTTTATTCATTCAACTTCTATGGACCCTGAAATGGGATTTTTAATACTAAATTTTAAAGATGTTTCAAAATTTTAATTTAAAAAAAAATGATCCTGAGAGTACAATATTTTTTAAAAGTATATGGATTCCAAAGTGGTGAGGAAGCCAATAAATAATTCCAATAACTGTGTAATCTGTGGTTGAGGGCTGAATGCTGTGGTTGAGGGCTAAACTGAAGAGTAATCTTATTTGAGAATGTACAAAATAAAAATAAATAGGTAAAAAAAATACACAAAATACAACAAAAACAAAATTATATAACATATACACAAATCTAGGTAGAGATATAGATTGTTTTCCTTAATCAATGTATGCTAACCCTGTGTATATAAGTCCATTTTAGATAATATCAATACCATTTTAATTTCACTGAATGCAAATTATCCAAGTCAGAGAAAAACCTCTAGGCCAAATCTTGTCTAAAACATTTTAATCCGTCCTGTAGTAACATCGGGTGCATCAAATTCTCTCACATCAATCCCCCCTTGTTTCCATACCCACACTTAACAAATAATAGCTAAAATTATATATCTACATAAAATAAAGTGCATTCCATTGTCCTTCAGTACTATACCGTGTTATTGTCCACTCTGAGGCCTAAACCATGGCTTCATCATATTTCTAAAACACAGATCATAAAACCCATTCAATGAAGGCTTCTGTTTCTTGCAAAATAAAACTTCAAAATCACCAGAGAGGTAATAATGGTCAGGTTAATGCCTGGGTTACATTCAATATTGAAATGGTATATAACTCATTTTCCCTCAAGGACCACAAAACAGCCTTGTAAACTCATCCCAGAGGATCTGAAAGAGAACCCCCTCATAACAGAATGGCATTCCCAGCTTGTGGGCTCTGAGACTCCATTGAGTCATGCCACATGTATGGAAAATGATTTTTGGAGTGTTATTCTATCCAAGGAAAAACAAAACACATTTTCCCCTTTCTAGATTAAAGGACATACTGTCTACATTAAGACAAACAGGGTTAGTCTTAAACACTTGTTAATCTTAGCACTATGTTTAACAAGCCTCCCAAGTATTGAACTCAAGAAACCTAAGAAATGAGATCAATGTTAGCTTTTTCATGAAATTTAAATGTGTCAGACAATAAAGTCTGCAAATAGTTTGCCATCTTTTGCTAACAGGGAAAACTAAGCAGCGAATTAATGACCTCCCAAGGATTTTGGAGAATGCCGGGTAAGTTTACTACACTCCACATAAGTATAATATGAAATAATTAGGATTATTATTTAATATCCTATATTATTTCATATCCTATATTTCTATTTTGTACATTGAAATCAGGATCACGTTAAAAACTTTTATAAATGTAGCACACTAATATTATAGGTATATTGAATAGCTGTTTTGTAGATAAAAAGTGTTTAATATTGGTAATTTGACACGGTTCAAACTAATACATCTATAATATAGACAAATAGGTAACAAACCACTCAGTAGACTTAAAAAAAAATAAATCTATTAATACCTGAAGGCTGAAGCAAAATACATTTGTCAGTTAATAGGAGAGAATTTTCCAGGAATCTGATAGAGGTGGAATGAAGTGACCAGTGGATATGATACATTTTTAAAAATTGAGTATGTTAGATAAATAAATACACTATGTTTTTTAATACTTTAAAGACTATGGAATGCCTCGAGGGACACAAACATGGGTAATACAGTTGCCTGAAAAGACTTCATCATCATTAGGTTATAGTGATGTTGCTTTTGCATCACTGCAGAATTTAAAAGAAAATAGAGTACCAGAGTTAAGTCCAAATGTTGCAGTGATGATATAACTGTAAGTATGACACAAAGTTTCCTTCCAATTTAGCAGAAACAATGGGCAAAGAAATTTTGATATTTATGTAAAATTAGTGGTCACTCTTGATACACAGATGATATGAAAGAACACATGTGTCATAAATCAGTAGCTCCTTTTAGACCTTTGGTAAGTATACTACTCTCCACGTAAGTATAATATGCAGATCCCAATCATTTGGGAGGGGGCTCAAAGTTGCTAAAAGGTGTTGTAGAGATCAATCATGGAAATACATTCTTGTTGTCTCTTTGTGAATTAAATTTTCATGTAGTGTTGCAAAAAAAAAAAATTACTGTGTAAAAATAACACCTAAATAAATAAGCTTATCTTTCTTCAAGATTATACTTTTCAGCCTGGCTATACAACTGACCTATAAAACAAGAAGTTATTTCAGTTGTTTAATAAGAGTTCATTCTCAGTTCCACCAAATAATGGTATCACAAATTCATCTCAAAACATAAACTAGTGATTAATACATCAAAAAAATTAGTATACCGAAATTGTAGGGAGAATATGATGAACATTGAAAGGTTAGAAAGAAATACTCTTCAAATACCATTGACTAGATCTCAAATGATCTGTTTTCAGATTCTGTCGTGACCCCATCTAAAATATAAGCCAATTGGATCAGACTATATACTGATTAAAATACAAAAATTAAAATAAAGCTTAAAAGAAGGCAAAAGAAAATTGATTACTCATTGCATGCTATTTTTTAAGTTCATTGCCTTAAAAATTACTAAACATGTCCTATAAAAGGTCTTATCTTATTAAACTGTCCTCAAGGATTTCAAACTGTTATTTCTTGCATAATTTTGTTTTCTTTGATCAATTCTTATGAATGAACACAGTAAGCCTAGTGTCAGCAAATTTGTAAACTACTTCGTTAAATTTTAACAGCATATTATAAAATATTATAAGACATAGTTTTCCAAGTTCCAGTAACCATTTGCTGAACCTGACAGTTTAATATATTTGACTTCATTGCTAGAATCAGAATGCTAAAAATATGTGTGGGCTCTTTAATAATAAAAAAAGAAAATCTATTCATTTTTCAAGAAGGCTGCTACCAAACTGCTGAATATATTTCAGGTCAAAGAAGAAAAGAATTATTTTTAATTCAAATCTAATGGCATAAAATGGAGCCCTTGCTAAATTCTCCCAAGCCAGGTTTAGCTGCTCTGTTAGATCTGTCTCTATTTAGGGGAAAAAATTGTGTTTTATTCTTTCTTTAGTCTGTACAGTTGAACCCTTCTTCTTCCTCTTTATCCTCTTCTTTTTCTTCCCCTCCCCCTCTTCCTTCTCTTTCTCCTCCTACTCTCCTTTCATCACCATCATCACCATCATCATCATCATCAATCAGCTATGAATGGGTTTGTTTTCAGGGCACTTTGCAGGTTGGGTTCATGAACAAATGACAAATCTTTACCCTTCAGGGATTTGTACTTTGAGAAGGGAGCTACGGCATGACATATACATAAAAAAGTAAACAGTAAGAGGTGCCGTATATTAAATTAAAACATTTAAGAAATAATTGTTACAACAATTCAAAAAACTTATTAGTCCTTTAATTCCAGTTCTCTGACTCAAGGAAAATTGCTTGGTCAGTTTCTCAGATGGGCACAGTGTGTTATGATGAGAGGAAAGGAAATGTGGAGAAGGAATCTCTGCATTTACTCAACTCCTACTACATTCCAGGAATTATAATAGACGCTTTTACCAAGTCATTATTACGTCTAACTCACATTAAATGGACCTAAACCCCCCCAAAATTAATTCTCAAAATGGAGATTTTGAAAAAAATACAGTTGAATAATACAGATGAAGTTAGAGAGAAAATGAAGGTGGAGAAAAGGAGCCAGGGCTTTAACAAAAGTCATCTGATTGGGAAACCAAAAGTCAATTGGCCACTCATTAGGATGATCAACTGAAAACTGCTGGCACTTATACATGTTGAAAATTCATGGAGACAATCTGAGTGCGTGGTTTCTGAATTCTAGATCTTATGACTTAATTACAACTTTTTCCTGTGAAAAAGTTGAGAAGAGATTTAAAATGTTTTAAGCTCAAGTATTTTGACCAGTATTCAAAGCATTCTTTTCACAGTAAAAGGGGTTTTTTTTTTTTAACTTGATGAAAAACTAAAATCAAGTTTTCGAGACAATAAACCACTAAATGAATCTGGCTTTGGTAATACAAGGGTACTTTTTAAGACAGAGATTCTCAAAGCCTATGGTTGGTTTTAAATGGACAAACCACATTTAGTGTCATATCTAAGAGTTCCATTGCTCAAACAACGCTCAATCCTTATTTTAATAATGAATTCTAGTATTGAATATTGAAATTTTGAAAGGTATTTGAAGAAAAATAAATATAATTCTTTACTGCCACTCAAATGTAGAGTCTGTGGTTACAAAAATTTGAATTTAAATGCCCTTATTATAGGAAAAATAAATTTTTGACTAGAAAAATGGAGAAATCATTTGGCTCATTCTCCCTTCTGACCACCTCATAATTTTTCTTGTGGAATTTTTCTGAAGTGGAAGACTATCTCATTTTGTTACATGACAATTTTTTTTTTTCTCTGGATGTTTGTGTGAGGTTTTCTCTTAGTTTCCTGTAGAGTTTGAACCCAATGGCCATTGACTAAATAGTGTGACCATAAAGTCAAAGAACGTTTGATATTTATTAAAAAACTGTAATCACTATTTATTAACTAATGTCAAGATATATTGACATTAGACACTGCAAATGAAATGCTTAGAACAGTGCCTGGATTATTAAATATTAGTTATTATTACTAACATTTTCCTTGAAAAATAAATCTTGCTAGTAAAAGTGATTAATTATGTTTCTGATGTTCAATAACTAAACTGAACTGAAAAAATGGTATGGTATAGACTGTTAAAAATGAAAGTGGATATCTACCAACAAAAGAAATGTGTAGAAGAATCTCAAAAATTGTTTTTCAAAAAAAAAAGCTGTGAAGTTTTGGGGGGAAGCAAATTTGGGTATGTATTATTTCTTTATTTGAATTAGTTACTAAACTTTTTTGCATAAAACAACAATCAGGGAATAAATACAGGTGTAAAGTTTTTCTCCCATATTTTACTTTTGTTAAGAAAGAATAGGTAATTCACCATTCAGATAACCTTTCTCATGGGGAATATTAATTGCAACCATAAAAATGTAGAAAATAGGCCGGGCGCGGTGGCTCAAGCCTGTAATCCCAGCACTTTGGGAGGCCGAGACGGGCGGATCACGAGGTCAGGAGATCGAGACCATCCTGGCTAACACGGTGAAACCCCATAGTAGTCTCTACTAAAAAAATACAAAAAACTAGCCGGGCGAGGTGGCGGACGCCTGTAGTCCCAGCTACTCGGGAGGCTGAGGCAGGAGAATGGCGAAAACCCGGGAGGCGGAGCTTGCAGTGAGCTGAGATCCGGCCACTGCACTCCAGCCTGGGCGACAGAGCGAGACTCCGTCTCAAAAAAAAAAAAAAAAAAAAAAAAAAATTGTAGAAAATAGTTTCCCAGACATTGGAAGTTCTATTATAAATCAATGAAAAATGCTAATTAGCAAAATGCTTTAATTGCCTCACTTTTACTTGATAACTAAGAAAAAGCATGGCCACCCCCTTATAGGAGGCAATATGAACAATCTCTTATGTTTCTAGCATCATTCTCAGGGATAGTCCATCCAATTCCTCTCTTTGATGGAGGTAAGTATACTAAAACTCATCATTTTTCATATGATAAAAATTTAAGTCCAAAAACATTAAACAATTTAAACAATGTGAGAAAGTGTCTTTCCTTCTTTTGGAAATGAATCTGGATATATACAGCAGTTAATATTCTAACATGTTGACGTCTCTTAATACACATCATTTAAAAGCCAACCGTCATTCTTCCTTTTTTCTGACCTCAGATTTCCCCATATTATAACTTAATTCCCTAGTGAACTCTATAAACAGACTCCAGTAAGGAACCGACTCTCATCTTTGACCAAAATTATATTTCCCACTTACAATTTTAAAAAATAAATCAGTTATCTTCTGTTTTTCTTTCTTTGTATTGTTCACGGTAGAAAGAAGGAAGTTACTGTTAGATTAAGAATATCCAAGACAATGGTCACAACTTGAAAGCACATGGAAAATCATGAATTATTTTTATAATGTCAGCTAATCCACAGCTGTGCCACCTGTTAGTATGGATGCTATCCAAAAGGATTTTTGAAAGTAAGCCAGGCAGTCTGCCTTCGATGTATGAAAAAGAAAACTGTCAAACATTTTGAATGGTGGGGGAGGGGTCTTTGCTTGGGGGAAAATGGAGTTCACAATGGACAAACTAGGAGTGATCTCCTGTATCCTATGAATCCCTCATGAGTCATTGTCTTCTGATGAATTAGGGAATAATTAATTTCTAAAAACCATTTCTTAGAAGTCATCACTCCAAGAATACTATCAATATCTACCTATCTATCACGCTGTACTTCTCATTTAGTCTCTTTAAATATTTAAACTTTAATTTAAGGAATTAATGAAGTAACTATATCAAGCACTTTCATTCGGAAAGGTGAATTCACTCATTTTAATGATATTGTGAAAAATCTATTCATATCCTTCATCCTAACAAGATGTTAGAAATGTATTATTAATATTTTGGATCTTTGAGATAAACAGTACCACAGACACTAAAAGAAACCATAATTAGCAACTGATCCAATGAAAATATAAAATGACAAAATTCTAAAATGTTATATCTAAACCACAGCAGACATAACCACAACAATGCAGAAGTTCTGGGAATATCTATTCAACTTTATTAAAAATATAACTAATTTTCCCTACTGACAGATGTTATAGAACTACATTTGAAAACACCAAGGTATAAAAGTAATTTCTTATACCCAGGAGGACACTTCAGGTTAAGCACAATGCGAGTAAAAGCACAGCTGTCAAATCTTAGGACAGATTTTTTTCTCCATGCTTTATAAAATCTGATTCTCTACGTTTCTTCCAGCCTTGTTATCCAAATGCAGAAACGGCAGCTGAAGAGATGATTTGTGACAGTATTTGCTGAGATGAAGTCTGTCCACTAGATGGATAAAACCAGTTCCCTTTTCATAGGTCTGTAAGTAGCCAACAGCTAAGAAACAAATTATTAATTCTTACACTTAAACGACTGCTTAAAGCTTTTTGATGTTGTTTTTGTTATTTTCTTAGCCACTAGTCTACAGACTTCAATGACATATTAAGGATTATAAATCTATTAATAAACCACACACATTCTGTCCTTTAATTTCTTTGCAATAGTTCCCCAAACGTTATACCACCAATACTTACTGGTAGGCAATGATTTAGGGACGAACTTATTTAAATTGTAAAAAATAAAAGATCAGTGAGGGAAAAAAATCAAAATCATCAAGGTTATACTAAAGAGTGGTGTCAAAGTTGAAATTTAATACATTAAATATACAGTTGATTCAGCTTCCACTCACCAGGTTAAACTCAGGGAAAATTTCTTAGCACTAAGCCTCTTTATGTAAGACTCCTAAAAGGATCTGAAGATTTGTTTTATTTAGAGGTCTTTTGATTGCAAAGAATAGAGATTCACCCAGGGTAGCTGAAAGACGGGGCAGCATAGGCATTATAAAAATTTGCCATGGGATAAAGAGATCCTCAGAGCATACTGAGAATCGTTTTTTTCCCAGTTCTCAAGAAAGAAGGCCAATTGAACCAATTCATCATTTTGGATCCAATTCATGACTTACAAGTCATAGATTGCTAGTGCACTCAGGGATTGGCTGCCCTTGAAAACGTTTTCATATCTGGCAAAGGAAAAGAAGCCAGAGTTGGTGGTAAGGAACACAACAATAAATTACAGATCACAGCTGATGAGTGCAATGGAAGCATGTTGGGGAGGCAGTCCTTCGAAGGAGTGTGGCTGCCAGGCAGGCACCTGTGGACATCTAGTTTAGAGAGTGGGGCTAAAAGTTCAGAACCTGGACTCATTCTGATTGTATCGAACCCAGCTCTACTATTTACTGCTATGTGACTTGGGTCTAGTCAATTAACCAATTTGATATATATTTTCCTCAACATTAGTACCACTTAAGGTTATTGTGAAGAGCCAATGAGTTCATTTAGGTAAAGTCCTTAGGCCAGTGTCTGGCACTGAAATCACTGGGCAATATAGGTTGGTCAATATTTCCTAGTCTCCTAAAGCCAAAACTGCCTATTTTTTTTTCATTGATTATAGTGGTGTCTCTTCTTCAGAGATGATGTCTACTTAAGGAAAGGTTAGGTTTCAAGATAAAAATAATCTTACACACAAAAAAATGTCTGAAGAGACTTTTAGTCAGCATATAAGCTGTACTGTATATTAAATATACTATATATTAAGTACAATATACAGTATATCCTTTTGTGCATAGACTCCTTTATAGTAATACATGTTATAAATGTATAAAGTATATGATGAAGAGTTCTCTTGTCAACAATAATTGTACAGTATTTTGAATAGTGAGATAGGCGGACATTAACATTGATATGAAAAATAAAGAAAATAAACCTGTACACTCTCCTTTCATTTATGTATTCTTATTGGTTTTAATAAGCTAAAGATATGCTGAAATGACAAATAGGTTAGTGCTATTGAGCTAAGGATGAACAATGACCATTGAACTTTGGCTGTATATTGTGACCCAATCCCTGACAGTCACCAAGGATTGATTCCACTGAGGCGATGGTAGGTGGGGTTTTGGTGCTGGAAAAGTCGGTGGTTGACATTGACAGCACAGACTCGTATAAGCTGCTGGTTTATTACACTAGAAAAACATGGTGAGTGATGCTGTGGCTGTTATCTTTTGTGCTGATCAAAACTTTCTGGTATACTCCATGTAATTTTGAGACCTGTTTCATAAAATGTTCATGTTCAGAAATTAAATCCATCATGGTTTTGGCTGTTTGGAACAGTTCAGTCAAATTATGAAAATGGAGAAATCATTTGGCTCATTCTCCCTTCTGACCACCTCATAATCTTTCTTGGAACTGAAGTGGAAGACTATCTCATTTTGTTACATGACAATTCTTTTTTCTCTGGATGTTTGTGTGAGGTTTTCTCTTAGTTTCCTGTAGAGTTTGAACGCAATGGCCATTGACTAAATAGTGTGACCATAAAGTCAAAGAACGTTTGATATTTATTAAAAAACTGTAATCACTATTTATTAACTAATGTCAAGATATATTGACATTAGACACTGCAAATGAAATGCTTAGAACAGTGCCTGGATTATTAAATATTAGTTATTATTACTAACATTTTCCTTGAAAAATAAATCTTGCTAGTAAAAGTGATTAATTATGTTTCTGATGTTCAATAACTAAACTGAACTGAAAAAATGGTATGGTATAGACTGTTAAAAATGAAAGTGGATATCTACCAACACAAGAAATGTGTAGAAGAATCTCAAAAATTGTTTTTCAAAAAAAAAAGCTGTCAATTTATGAACTGCTGGCTCTTTCTGTCCATTGTTGTTTTCTTTTTATCTCCATACAGTTTTGTTGCTCCCTTTACTCATTGATTCATCAGTCTTCCTCTGTAAACCCCTCCTAATTCAGCAAGGCCTTCATTAGGGCTGTCCACAAAGAGATGGTCACCCACTTGTCTGGCAACCTGAATGTGTATTCACTCCTAATTAGAAACCCATAAATCATTTACATATTTTCTCTTAAGATTTGGCAAAATGTTCTACAAACAGTTGCATGGCTACAAGTCATAAATGCGTACCTGTTAAATCTTCATCCAAATATCTTTATTCACTTTGCTCAACCCCTCTGCAGTAATTGGGGTCCTTGTTGCCATGATTTTGTGACTATGGTTCTTGATTTTGGTGACAGATGATGCTAGGTTTAGGACGGCCATACTAAAGACCAAATTCCAAACATTCTTTTCTTTTTTCCTTTTTTTTTTCTTCAGTACTAGAATACCATTTTGGCTGTTCAGTTTTGGCTGAACACAAGATGAAGTAAGTGGCTTCTATTTAGAGGCCACGTTTTACCAAAAACTATATGTTTCTTAAAATACTAGCCTCCCCTCAGCATAATGAGACACTCACCTTTGGGGAGGGTGGCAGAAATTGATGGAGCAACAGATTAATGATTCCCATTTCAGTTTCACATCAAGCGTGGGCTCATTGAACAGAATGGCTGGTGGGTGAAGTCACCCATACTTCTAAATTATCCTCCCTCTCTGGCTGAACACATATACTTAAATTAGGATAACAGTTAAGGGACTATTCTCAATTGCCTTTTAAAGCTTGAGGGGGGAGTGGGCTCTCACTATGAAGAAAAATATATTTCTTATGGATGATCTCTTTAAGTGCTTGAGCATCAAGTATCTCTATTTTCAAACATATGAAATTATAATTAATTAATGAAACCACTCAGTTTTACATTCTAGTTGAATTTGCAAGGTAATATGAGTAAACACTGATGTGAATTTTAAGTCTTGGTGACATGTGACAGGAAAGACAAGGTCTAAATTTTAAGAAAACATGGAAAAGCCACTTACTTCTTGCAAATGGAAGAAAACTCTGTGATATCTGAATTATTGTTTAAGAAAATCCTATGCAGTTTAAGAAAAACAGGATAAGAACACAAAATGCTGCTTTTCTTGAGACAGATCATTAAGTCTCTCCACCTAAACTCTTGAAAAATCTCTAACGATTTTATCTGCTTGTCAAATTGCTCCTCCAGTAATTTCACAGTTACAACCCACGCACATATCGACAGAGCATTTCGATTCAAATGTAACTTTCTAACAACAAACTTATATAGAAAAGGTGTCATAGGCGTAGTTGAGAGGAACAGAACATCAAGAGTGAAGAAAATTAAATCTTCTTTTTCTCAATTAAGAAAAAAACCTAAACTATAAATATTGTATTCACATACATTTACAAACTGATAGACCACTAAACATTTTTCTGATTTAAAATTGCTTTCCACCACTGTTGCTGGTGCATATATTAACGATGAAAAACCCACTGTGACAGAAATCTTTCCTCACAGCATTGCCACCTCCACCCCCATAAAAGAAAGCTTTTCAGTGTTACCTGAGGAAAAAAAAAAATCACAACTAATTACATCATTTTTCTTGCTTCCTGCATCTACCAAAGCTTGCTAAGACACATTCAACCTGTTAGCACAATCCATGATTTAACTCAAGGTTTTAGTTAGTGTAATGAGTATCATTGCTCTATTTAAAGTGTTGTTTACCTTTCCTTAAGCAAATTGATCGGCCAATAAGTATCATCATTAGGTATTACAAAAAAGATGTTGTCATAAGATATTTTATTCTAAATTAAAACAGTCCATCGAGATACCTTGTAAGAACAGAAATTACCATTAAAATTTCCCATTTACAATCACTGATGAATACTTAGGCTATTTGTGCATATAATAAAGGGAGCTGAGGTTTTTTAATTTAAAAATAGATCACATGCTATTAATGTAGATTTTTGTGTTTCTATTACAGATTATCATTAATAAGGGTACTAAGGACTAAAATTGGGAAATATCTATTACCTTTTGCTTATATCAAACTTTCATATATTTAATATCAATGGTCTTTTATTACGTGTGTGTGTCTGTGTATATGCACCATATATGCCTCAAAGTATGTGTGTGCACATTAAGGGAAGAAACCCAGCATAGCTAAATAGCTAAAAATATGGTAACTATACTGTGCTTCCACTCTGTATATTTTATCATATAAAATATAGTTTTTTAAAATAAATGCCTTTATATACATTTGAAATTAACTTTGATAGCTGAATCTTTTTCAACACTACTCTTGAATATTACCTTTATGTAGCATTACCTGTGTTACCGTTTCAGTCCTAAGAAAATGAGACCATTTTCTCTGACATTACATAAGCCCGCAGCAGACGAGAGAAACGCTGCCTGTCTGGGGTGAAAGCTAGCTCCCTCTGAAGCTACCATTTGACACATTAAAACAATTCTCGAGTTGATTGAATCATTCCAAATTACCAATATTTGACCATTTCAACCTACAAAAATGGCAATTTCACTTTAACTCATACAGCCAGATATACCTAGACAAGCTTTAAAAATGCATCAAAAAATTTCCTTTAACATTTATTACTCAGAAGTTGATTACAGTCAACTATATATAGAAAGGAAAATCTTAACGTTTCTATACACCCTGAACATTTATGAACTTTTGCTCCATCTGCTTAAACCGAAAGTGCATCCTTGTTTTTATGTTTTTATTTTTTAAAGATTGTTTTAAAAAACGTGTAGCAATCAAAAGATAATTAATGGTCCTGGTCTTTGTTCTATCAGATGTCCATGCAAAGGTATGGATAGTGGTTCCATCACCAAATTTTTAACTAACTCCAAATATTGTATTTGTGGCTCACACTAGGGATCCCTTGACCCAGCTCGGCAAGCGGCAAGCGTGAAATCACGAAATAAATGAAGGTTAACAAAGACTGGTCTAAGGAATAGTTCACTACAATACCGCAATGCTCTTCTCACTAATACTCGACTCTGCATTTCGCTACTTATATCTGAAAGATTTGCAAATAATGACAACATTCGTGCCAGACATTACTGCAAGTGAGGAACAGACTAAAGGAGAGGAAGGAACAAAATGCCTTCCAAGAGAGAAACATTCATTAGCCTTACTGGCAAGTGTCTAAAGCAAACAAGGAAACTGCAAAATAATTACTTAGTTACAAATAAACGCTTTTTAGCACAGTACCTTTTTGTGTCTGTCCCTCTTCCATATTCTCTTCCATGGCTACCTTTCTTCAGTAGAATCTGGTACACGGAATTAATCAAAAGCTCAATTAGATGTTGGAAAAACTGGTGTTTTTTTTTTTTTTTTTTTCCCTGGGAAGCTCCAACAGCAGTGGCTTGGGCAAGTCCTCAGAGCTTAGCTCAGGCTCCCTCGTTCCTCTTGTTTGCTTGGAGACGAGCTGTCAAGTGTAATTTCATTCAAATTACTCTTCCATGAAGATTATCAATTTTTCTTCTCAAAGCTGCCCATTGTGTACCACTGTAAGCAGGTATTCAAACAAACAGCCTGAGAATTTTGGGGGAAAATTTGGTCTGAATCCCAGGAACAGAGACACTATGATTCACAAGTCTTGCTTTGCATTTAAAATGGGGAAAAGAAATTGAGGTTTGTATTGAAATCTGGGCTTTAAATTGGAAACAGGCTGAGCTGTGAACAGATGGAGGGGTGTCCTCCTAACATGAAGCCGACCACCAACCCATAATTCCCCCCTTCGCTTCCAGAGTGGGAAAGCCCAGATTCCCGTCGGTTCTTTATGTTGCAGCAGTGGCTTCTCACCCAGTCAGATACGTTGCAAAAAAATGTGTTTTCCTTTTCTCTCCTCACTAAGTATTTAGTTAATTTGATTTAAGGTGCCAAGAAAGGATGCAATTACACCATCTCAGGGTTTCTCTGCAAAAGTTTATTACTAAGACAGGACTTGTAAGCCCACACCTTTGAGATTTAAAAAGAAATAGAAGCGTGGCTGTCAAAGGAGTGAGTATAAAGCTCTAAGCCTGAGAGATACATGTTTTAAGTAATTATTTTACTTAGTGCCATATGACTCTTAAGGAAAAGGGAGAACACCACTGGAAGGAAAAACCCTATTGATGTCTTTGTTATTTATTGTTACGATTTTAGCCCACGAAAGCTGCTGATTTCCAACGAGAATCTCTTGAAAGGGAATTTCTTGAAAGGTCAGTGTTAGGGAATGAAAAGAGTGATGTAAGGGAGGAAGAAATTTGAGATAAGAAACAAGAGGACAGCAATTTATAATGGGAATCTGCAAGCTGATTTGGAATGCAAATCACAATGCTGCAGTCTGGCAATAAATTAGCATTTGTACTTCAGCCTACTGAGTGACAGGGCACAGTCCAAGAGTCTCAATACTTCACAAAAGGTATAGCAAGAAAATAAACAGTATCTCTTTCAAGGAGCATAAACCTTTCCTAGAGTAGAAAGAATGGATCCTTGCCTCTGTCTCCATCTCCAAATGAGCCAGCACACACACAGAGGGAGAGAAACACACCCACAAGCACACACAGACAGATGTACACACACCCAGAGACACACAAGGACACTCACACAGACATAACTGTAGCTCTTTGCCTTTAATGAAAAATAACTCCATCCTCATTATCCATAGCATACGTTTCTTGCATTATAGCTTGTATTTCACATGCATTCTTTAAAGCAGGCCAGTAGCATGTGGCACATCACCCTCTAAATATTACAAAAGCAACTATTTAGAGGAAACACAATCACTGCATTCCACTTTATTTCTCATACATGAATGTTTAGTCCTCTTACTTTTATTATCATTTGTTATTATTTTCTCTTTTCAAATGAATTTTGTCCAAAAATAACTGGAGTTCAGATAACTCAAAACCTATCTCTTCTGAATATATATCTATTTGTATTCAAGGGTTTTTGAGAGAGCTGCTTGCTCAGTGCACAGATTGAGAGAGAGAAACCATAAGGGAAATCAAAAAGCCAAATTGTAGCAGCCTCTCTGCTTCAACTCATCCCTAGGCTGACATAACCTGGCATATAATCAACACCGAACGGAGCAACGCTCCTCATTTAGATTCTTCGTTCATTTTATACCATGGAAATCATTCGTGAAAGCAATCGTTTATTGTAGTGCCAGTAGATACAATAATGCCACCTTAAATTTTTAGAACACTTTATAATCTATAAAACATGATTACATACATCAACCCATTGTAAATCAAAAGGAAAAGGCATAATTTTCCCCACTTTATGTTGAAAAAAAAAACAAAAAACAAAAAACACTGACGCTCACGGACACCTAGAGACTGGGCTAATAAATGACCAAGTAAGTCTCAGAACCCATGTCTGTTGATTTCTTGCCTGATGGTCTGACCTTAGAAGCGAATTTTCCTTCCTACTTTGTTCCTTTATGAGTATCTTCAGCATCTTCAGAAATAAGCCTCAATTCATAGCTTTCTTTTTCACCACACATATAAAGCAAAAGAGAGGGAAAGGAGACGGAAAGGAAGTTTTTAAAATATTCATGGTTTCTTTTTCTTCTGGAAATTTTGCAGCAGAACACGCTCATATAATCATTCACTTTTGTCTAAAACAGGCTTTTTCATGTGACAGTTGGTACCAACATAAGCCAATATCAACTTATACTAATTTTTAAAATATGCAAAAAAGTCCTCAGAGCCAGTCTAAATGGACTCTTGTCAAATGAATGAAGAGAGACACATACACATACATAGCCTCCTCACAGCAATCTCCTGTCAGTAGGTTTTCAGTATTTGTTACTAGGGCAAAATGCACAATAAAAATTGGCCATTTTGATCATTTTTAAATCTGTAGTTCAGTGGCATTAGGTACATTCACATCATTTTGTGACCATGGCCACCAGTTATCTCCAGGACTTTTTCATCTCCACAAACTAAAACTCTGTGCCCATTAAAAATGCACTCCCCCTTTCCCCTTCCTCCTGTTTGATGGCAGCTGAGCTGTTGATACTTTCCTTTCTTTCTTTTTTTTTTTTTTTTTTTTTTTTTTTTTTTGAGACAGAGTCTCGCTCTTTCACCCAGACCAGACCGGAGTGCAGTGGCACAATTTCGGCTTACCACAACTTCTGCCTCCAGGGTTTGAGTGATTCTCCTGCCTCAGCCTCCCGAGTAGCTGGGATCACAGGAATGCACCACCACATCCAGCTAGTTTTTTGTATTTTTAGTGGAGACGGGGTTGGTTTCACCATGCTGGCCAGGCTGGTCTCAAATTCCTGATCTCAGGTGATCCACCCAGCTTGTGCTGGAATTACAGGTGTGAGCCACAAAGCCCAGACAAGTTGCTGTTGCTAATGGTGGTTTTAAGATTATTTTTTTAAAATTTGGATCTCCTTTGAAGTAAAAATATTTTGAACCTCCAGCATCTTAAACTAGTTAGAAAAGAAAAATGTTTGACATTACAGTAGATTTGCTTTATGAATTATAAAATATACTATATGAGCCTTAATAACTAGCAATGATGTGTCCTCATGGAGACTGAAATGCCTCATCTAATATTCTTTCCATTGTATCATATTGTATTTGTCCCACTCTACTCTTACTCATGTATTTAAAATATATGGGCTGTATGCAGTGGCTCATGCCTGTAATCCAAACACATTTTGAGGCCAGGAGTTTGAGACCAGCCTAAACAATACAGACAGACCTTATTACTACAAATATTTTCTTTTTTTTTTGAGATAGAGTTTTGCTCTTGTTGACCAGGTTGGAGTGCAATGGCACGATCTCAGCTCACTGCAACCTCTACCTCCTGGGTTCAAGTGATTCTCCTGCCCCAGCCTCCCGAGTAGCTGGGATTACAGGCATGTGCCACCATGCCCAGTTAATTTTGTATTTTCAGCAGAGACAGGGTTTCTCCATGTTGGTCAGGCTAGTGTCAAACTCCCAACCTCAGGTGATCTGCACACCTCGGCCTCCCAAAGTGCTGGGATTACAGGCATGAGCCACCACACCTGGCCACTACAGATACTTTAAAAATCAAATTATCCAGCCATGGTGTTGCACACCTAGAGTCCCAGCTGCTGGGGAGACTGAGGCAGGGGAATCACTGGAGGCTGGGAGGTTGAGGCTGCAGTGAGCTATGATCACATCACTGCACTGCAGCCTGGGCAACAGAGTAAGACCCTGCCTCTAAAAAATAAAATAAAACAAATATAAGTTAACTAAGTGGTTAAAAATATGATTATATTTTTATCAAGTCAGATTTCCCTTTCAAATACTGTCTAAGAAATGTTTATAACGTATATTACTTTTTCCTGTGCGAACTCACTCAATCCAAAACCATTATAATTATCTTTCATTTTTCTTAATTAATCTTAAGTTGGAGCTGCCTTTAACACTTCATCTTATTTTATGGATAAACACATTATTATATACACTGAGAAAATATTGACATATTCCTCTATTATGTAATACAGTCATCTTTGTGATACAATTTTCATAATATAGACAAGTAAGTAGAGTTAACAGATTAAGGAAGTTGTGGTTCCAAATACAGCATTAAATATAAAAAGTGAGGGGAAAAACGTTCGTGGTCCCTGGGTCAGAGTACAGAGAGATGTGGAAAAGAAGATCATGAAAACCAAGCCCAGTGCATAGGACTAACAGGCAAGAACACGATTTAGAAACTGCCTTTTTTTCTACCTCAAATGTTTCAGACACAGAATTAGCATTATCTCTAGAATGAAATGTCTGAGTTGGGACCTTCATATATTTTGACAGAGAAAAAGGACCCCTTTGTCTGCTACTCTAAGCTCCAGGTCAGAAACTGACTTCCATAACATTTTCTTTTCTTTTTTTTTTTTTAAATTGTTTTTGAGATGGAGTCTTGCTCTGTTGCCCAGGCTGGAGTATGGTGGTGCTACCTCGGCTCACTGCAAGCTCTGCTTCCAGGGTTCACACCATTCTCCTGCCTCAGCCTCCCAAGTAGCTGGGAATATAGGCGCCCACCACCACGCTCAGCTAATTTTTTGTATTTTTAGTAGAGACAGGGTTTCACCGTGTTAGCCAGGATGGTCTCGATCTCCTGACCTTGTGATCTGCCCACCTCAGGCTCCCAAAGTGCTAGGATTATAGGCGTGAGCCACTGCACCTGGCCAACATTTTCTTAAAGAAAGTCAAAACCACCACAAACACTGCAACGTCCATTATAAAATGACGATAACATTCTTCAGAGTTATATAATCATAGAAAGCAGTCAATTCACAGAATGATCATGGTGTTCACAGTGGTATCATTACCCCATTTCCTTTTATTCTGAATTGTAAAAGTGTTTATTAGGCATTCTTACAGGAAAGCGATGTAGGCAAAAGGGATACTAATGAGACAAATTCCTGCCCTAATTAGGCATGTAGCCTAGTAGCATAAGACAGACCAAATATCACAATGCTAAATGACAAGTGCTACCAAATAAACATAAAAATGCATTAGATGCCACATGAGCCTACCTCAAGGATATCTAACCTATATTTAGTTTTGATCATTGGAAAAGTTTTTCTGGTTTCCTAGAAGGTACAGTTTGATCTGACCTGATCAAAGCAAGTGACCTTTCACCCAAAGGAGATGAAATTAGATGGGAAAAAGGGGGAGGCAGATTGCTGGGGAGAAAGAAAAGATTTTCTAAACAGTTGAAAGTGAATACATGAAGGCCTACGGGGAGGGAGACGTACTCTGCTGAGAACACGTAATAGACTAACATCTGGGCGCATGGGCGGAAACTGTTTTACATTTATTAAACATTGTGTCCCCAAGGTATTCAGTAGTCCTGTGCTGGAACATCCAATTCTGAGTCTTGCTCCTTAGTTTACTTAGAGTACTGAAAAAGAAGACACTCCTAAGACCTAGCTTGTACTCTATAAGATTGGAGCCTAAAGGTGAACAATGGCAAACCCGTTAATATTTACCCCCAAGAAATTACCTTTCGGATATCTTAGGCTCTTTCTTACCAAGACCTTTCTTCTCCAATCTATTAATACTGTATTTTCAGGGCTCTTGTCATGAGTGTGTCATAGGCCTGTTTACAACTGGTGAATGCTTTTCCATTGTTCTTAGGATAAAGTTCAACCTCATTAGCCTGACTGGGAAGATCGGACATGACCTGGCAGGAGTTCACCTCTTTGGCATAACCTTCCCCTGCTGTTCATTCATTCATCTCCTTCTAATTTCTCAAAATTGTCCATTTGTGAACGTTATTTCTTCTTCCTAAAACACTTTTCCTTCCACCCTCAGATAGCTAGATCTACTCAGATCTCAGCTGGAAAATGTTATCCTCAGGCACAACTTTTCCGACAGCATAGGCCTCTTTTAGTATTCATATCACATGATGTTACAGAGCTATTCCTCAAAGTCTCCAATATATATATAGATATAGTCTGCAATATGTATGTGTGTGTGTGTGTGTATATATATATAATATATTTAGTTCGAGATACATATATATGTATCTTCCCCCGAGCCTGCAGCCTATAAGCTCCATAAGATAATGGCCTCTATCTTTCCCCGTCACACAAGACAAGAACATAGCAAGCTTTCAATAGATACTTGTTGAATGCATGCATTCATGAATGAATGAATCAATAAAAAAAAAATGATGTACAAATAAATGAATGAAAAAACTCAGTGGCTTACACATACCTTATCTTATGTTTATTTGCTTCCACAAAATATTTTAGAGGGTGAACATAATTTACAATAACTTGGGGACATACATATCATGTTCATACGTAACAAATGTCATTCCCCAGCAGTTGAAGGCAGAATGATAATGAGATATTTCAAAGAGCAACCAGCAAAACAAAAAGGGAGCTGGGAAATATTAATTGTGTTTCCTGTTTCCTCTAAGAAGGGAAAGCTGTATTGTCATAAATGTTGATTACAGTTAAGGGGTGACACTCTTTGGGCCAAACTTACCCTTTTATAGAAAGATCAGTTCTAAGTACTCATGCAATCCTATAATCATAGAGGTGATCCAAATTTTAAAACTTATAAATAGTTCTGTTTTCTCCAAAATGCCAGAAAGCAAGAGTACTCCAAATCCCTTTTCTGGGAATTGTGTTTTCCATAAAACATGGCAGAAAGCATGATGGGTTAAAAGGTATGCAATGGGAAAACCGCAGTGACCTCTGTTTACTCAAAATCCAAACACCACTACTAATTGAGAAAGAGATCATAAAAATTGGCCCAAGCTGATTCTCTCTGGTCACAAAAATGCTACTTTAAATTGAGCTCGCCAAAGAATAAACTTTATAGCCCACTCCTTCACTCAAGTTGCATTTATTCAGTGACTACTAGGTATCTGAAGCTGAGCCAGGTGAACAGGGCAGATGTAGTTTCCTGCTCTAACAGAGCTCATAGCAAATATGGAAGAGAGAGACAAACAGTTGGAAGGAAGTATGATAGGCGCAGTTATATTAATATTAATGACAACTATACTCAGCACTTCACCTGTGAAGCATTGTTCTAAGGTTCTAAAAAGTGTATATCCCATTTAACCTTCACCACAACAGCCCTGTCAGGTAATTACTATTGTCCCCATTTTGATACAGGAGGAAATAGGGACAAAAAGATTAAATTCTTTGTAGCAAGTAACAGGGTGGTGAAGATGGGATTTAAACATAGGAATTCTGATCCCAAAGCCCATTCTTTGAACCACCTGGGTATCTGTCTACACTTATATAAGCAGTAGACCCAAAGGCATTTAATGTAGGAAGAGGCCCTGATTGTAAAGTCTTATTACAACATAAATATTTGTATTCATCCAAAAGCAAAAACATTTAACTGCTTCCCATTTGCCCAACATGTTGCCAGATGCTGTGAGAGACACACAAAAAAGTTGAAGAAATGATTCTCATACTCAAAAAACTTATGATTGAAGTTAAAAATATTAATACTCACTTTAAACAGCAACAAATCAACAAAAGTATGATTTCAGAGTAAAACTACTATAGGGAGTTGAAGTAGAGAAAGTTTGTTAAGATTTCTGACATGCTTGATAGCTTTCGTCAACAAATGCAATTATCATCCAAGCAGTTTAGCGGAAATATGGAGACCTTTACTCAATGGACGTATCTCTGATCTTCAAACTCTATTCAATGCCACAATTTAGCTATTAGGATTTTATTCACAGTTATTATTCCTTCTTATTTTCTTTTTTTAAATTAACTGTTCGGACTGAAATAATAAACACTTGTACTACCACCCAACATAGAAAATCAAAAGAAAGCCGATTATACATCTTCTCTAATCGCATTCCTTTCCTTATATCTTCTTCAGCTCTACCTCCTGTTAACAATCACTTGGGACTGGAGTGTTTTTATTCCTGTATGTTGTCCTTATAATTTAATGTGTGTGTGTGTGTCTGTATACAGATGTGTATACACACAATAGTTAGTATTGTGTTGTAGGTTTTTCTTTTCTTTTTTTTTTGGAGATAGAGTCTTGCTCTGTTGCCCAGGCTAGAGTGCAGTGGTACAATCTCTGCTCACTGCAACCTCTGCTTCCTGGGTTCAAGTGATTCTCCTGCCTCAGCCTCCCAAGTAGCTGGGATTACAGGCATGCACCACCACGCCCAGCTAATTTTTATATTTTTAGTAGAGACGGGGTTTCACCATGTTGGCCAGGCTGGTCTCAAACTTCTGACCTCAAATGATCCACCCACCTCGGCCTCCCAAAGTGCTGGGATTACAGGCATGAGCCACCACACCTGGCCTGTTTTGTAGGTTTTCATAGGATATCAAGGATATCTTCTTATATGTCTCTTTTCACAACTTCTTCCTCAATCTTTTAATGATATATGCAGATCTGTTGATAAACATTTAATATTGTTTCTAATTTCTAAATAACTGTAAAAAATTACAATGAATATTTTTATATATATTTAGTGCATACATTTAAAATTTTCCCTAGAAGTCTGAGGTGTGTGTATGTGTGGAATCATTGGGTAGGAGAGTATGTGTGTCTTCAATAATACATGTGTTAAAAAGCCCTTCAAACTGCTCGTGCCAATTTAAATTTCCCTGAGAACTATCTGAGAATCCTACTGTTCTACATCTTCCATACTTAATAATTTTTAAATGTTACAAAGATAAATTTTTAATTTATATGAGTATTAATTATATATCTTAATATGATTTCCTTAAGTATCTCATATAGTTGAGAACATTTTCATGCTATTAGCCAATGATTTTCCTCTCTTGAGAAATGCATATTCATGCCCTTCACTCATTTTCCCATGGTATCGTTTGCTTTTTGGTATTATTCTATAGATGTTATTTGTAAGTTCTGAATACTAATTCTATAGCAATTAAAATGTCTAACATATATGTTTTTACAGTGCATTAGTTAATCTTGACTTTTGGTTGTCTATATACATTTCAGAATCAGCTTTGAAATATAATGAAGGGGAGGTGAACTTATATTTATTGAACTTAAATTAACTTCATAGATTAATGAGAGATAATTAACATTTTTACAAAATTGAATCTCTTTCCATGAACATGAGATCTCTTTCCATATGTTGAGAACTTTTTTTCATTTATTTTAAGAATGTTTTAAAATGTTCTCCCTAGGAGCTTTGCATATTTTTTTTTTGTTTTTATTCCTAAGTATTTTGATTTCTTTTAGAGGTATTTTATACTAAATCTTTCAAGTCCTTTTTTTGACTGAAGTAAAGGAACACATTACCAGATTTTAAAAATTAGTCATATAAGAAGCAAATTTGCTAAACTCTCCCTATAGTTCTAATAATGTATAGGTCTTGAAATTTCTATGTAGAAAATCACATGTTTGAATTAAAACAAATATGAGTCTATCTGTCCAATCTATATATTTTAATTTATTTCCTCTGTTTTACTGTGCATTCTAGGGTCCCCAGTGCAATGTTGAATTGAGCAGTAATTTTAAAAGAAATGATTCTATGCTTTCTCTATTATATGTGATTTGTAGTAGGTTTTTCTGAGATTCATTTATTATACAGTACTGAATCACAAAAAAATATTTTATTCTCCATCAAGTAAGATGATTATATAAACTGCATCCATTAATATATTAAAGTAAGAATTGCATTTGTAGATTTTCTGATGTTAAACTCTGTTTGCATTCCCAAACAGAGAATTGGTCATCATATGTAATTGCTTTAATTTCAATTTAATATTTTGAAAACTTCTTTTAATTGGAAATCTTACCCTTTTCTATCTATTTTTCTCTAAATATAAATAATGCTTTTTAAAAAAGTTTTCCACTTTAGGAGAATCGTTTATTAAAAATTTTAGTACATCCAAAAATGGGAATACTATATAGCAGTTAATGATTATATAAGTCATCTATATTAACAATGAAAAGCTGTTCATAATAAAGTGATAGAAGTATATAACAGCAGTATAAATAGTATCCTTTTGTAGTTAAAAATGTTCATAAACATTTACATTGAAACAAGCCTATACAGATCTATTGGAAAATGTTAAGAGTGCTTACTTCTAGAAAGTGGTATTTGAGATAATTTATTCAATTCTTTTCTTTTCTTTTTTTTTTTTTTTGGCTTAAAAAAAAAGTTAAGTTCTTAAGTCCTTAAGTTCTGGGATACATGTGCAGAACTGCACGATTGCTACATAGGTATACATGTGCCATGGTGATTTTCTGCACCTACCAACTCATCATCTAGGCTTGAAGCCCTGCATGCATTAGGTATTTGTCCTAACGTTCTCCCTCCCTTTGGCCCCAGCCTCCAGCTGGCCCCAGTGTGTGATGTTCCCCTCCCTGTGTCCATGTGTTCTCATTTTTGTACATGCTTTTTGATACTTTTTATACAATTACAACATTACTTTAATTATCACAAAACTTAATAATTTTACAGAACTGGCAATAATAAGTTGGTTACCACTAACTGCAGCTAAAATGTGATAGGCATTGGGCTAGCAATTTTTATAATTTTTTTCCAATATTCACAACATCTCTGCGAGACAGTTTTCTTTCATGTGAGAAAATTGAGGCTTTCAAAGGTTAAGCAACTTTCTCAAGGCTACACAGCTGGTGAATGAGGAACTGAGATTTGAATTTTGGTTTCCTTAATACTAAACTTATATCACTCAAAAGATAAGCTATTCAGTACTTGATTAACACAGTTGTTAGCCAACACATGTCAGCATTTCTTCAGTTTTGAGTAAAGGCTTAGTGTTACGTTAACGACAATGAACATAGGTTATAACTTATCTGAAAAGTGGATGAGTTTTTTTGCTTCATTCACTTGAACCAATATTTAACAATTAAGAAATATCAGTTAAGCCTAACCTCATATATCATATTGGATATTGCAAATGACAATCCTGCAAAAATAAATAGATAAGTGCAAGAGAGAGAAAAAGACAGACAAGAGGGAGGGGTATAAATACAACTTTATGCAAAACTAGTCGCTTGTCATAAGTCCTGAATTTTGAAATAGTGATTTTAAATTGTTGCTTTGAATCTCACTGCAGATGCAGATGGTAGGAGATATCCTCTGAAAAAGCTGATTACACTATATGGTGCATAGAGAACTGATGAGGAAAAACAAGACTCAAGTTTTCTCAGCTTTATCATAAGCGTTTTGGTATTTTTGCTTATACGTTAGATTGCAAGTCCTCTGTGGATGAAAAAATACATTAAAGTGTACTCTTACATATCCAGAGATCACTTTAGGTAACCTAAAAATTCTTATCTCAAAAAAGAAAACTCAGACTGACAACTTTTCTCATTCTTCAAAGTGCCTTGCCCAACACATCTGAACCAATGACTAAAAAGGCCGGGAACACTGGGCTTCTACCAATGGGCAATCAAGGTGAAAGGCCCTTCCTTTCCTACTTCTGAGAGAAAGGTATGATTTTACACATTGTTCTTTTTTTTTGTGAGTTAGGTATCTGAAATCTTTAGGGAGTTTGTCAGTTCTGAGCAAGAGGCCTTAGATTGTGATCTACTCTCCATTAAGGAGACAACAAATAGGCCCACATCCTGGGTGTTCCAGAAATACCCAGAAAACATTTTCTCTAGGATGTTTTATTGGCCCTGACATACGGTCTCTTTGGATAGATATTTGGCCAGACCATGGCTCCAGGAAGATTGATACACTCAAGTAATTTACATCCTAGAAGTTCCTCTGCTGCAATGTGCACACTGTGATTTTCGAATGAACCTGCAAACACCACTTGACTGCACTGTGCTTGTGCGGCGGTCACACACTCCATCCACCGTGTTCTTCACGGTTTTCAGCGGTGTGCTCCAGTAAGCAGTAAGCACCCTGCTGCCGCTGTCCTGGACAAAATGCAAAGCTGTCTTTAGCATTTACTATTGCAAATATTAAGGTAGATGTGATTTATTTCCTCTCTCTATCTGACTTCCTGAATTTCAATATCATTTGTCTGTAGCTCCTATTTGCCAGGTATCATACATTTTTTTATTTTTAATATTTCAATATGTCTGATATTCATTTCCCCTGCCTGTCACTGGCATCAGAAACCGTAAGCTGCACTTGTTTCTCCCTTACCATTCATAAAATGAGACTGAGGTTAGACTTATTTGGAGGTGCCCAGCTTTCCAGGGGCTAGGTTCAGCTCTTCTTATTCACTAATATTTAACAAGTATTTGTGTGGTATTCACTGTATGCTAAGCACATATTTTTTTCTTATTATTTACAAAGCTGAGAGTAAGTGGTATTTTACAAGGTATAAGACAAGCAAATTGAAAATAAGCAAATTATTTTCATAAGTTCTACAACTATGAGGAAGCAAAATTTGAATATAAAAGTTGCTCAAAAGTTCACTGTTTCCAATACATTAAATGACCCAGTAAACAAAAAGTAAACAGATGTTGACTAATCAATTCCTGCAAAAGTGATGTAAATATATCTTCAAAAGATGTCTTTATTTAGGTCTTAACACTTGTAGCTAAATGGGTAGGATGCCAGTATAAATTTCTAGATACTTTTTGAGGCATCTCTTCTTGTATACCTCTCGTAACCCATAAAGAATCTTTAATATAAATTGAATTGTAAATTTAAAATCAACTAAAAATTTTTAAAACCATTATCCTTAAAAAACAGAATGAATGTTAAAATCACACAAGCCATGGTTTTACAGATAATTTTTTTACAGGTACTAGGTTTTACAGGTACTAGGTTTTACAGGTACTAGGTTACCCTGGGGTGCAGTAATCTTAAAAGCAAAAGTATACATCATGGGAGTAGTATCAAACAGAATTTATAATAACTGATTTAACAGGAAATGCAATATGCCCAAAGAAATCCTGCCCAATGATAGTCTTTCAGTCATTAATTCATTGATTATATATTGAGTGCTTATCATTGCCCAGATGTAAATCTAATTTATAGGGCAAGTCCATGAACACATATACTGGGTCCTTGCTCCCATGGTCTTTAGATTTCAAAAGAGGAAGGTAAGAGGTCAAATAAACAAATACGTTAAGGAGCCAATATCAGGTTCTTACATGGGCAATGATGAAAATATATCAGAATGAGGCAGTGAAGAGTGTTTTAGGGGCTCTGTTAGCTTGTGTGGTCAACCTAAAGATGATGTCAATCTTTAACATCATCCATAGCCAAAATAATAAAAATATGTCAAAAATCTCTACTATGAAATGGTCATTATTAGAATTGTATTATTCATTAGAAAGGAAAGAAGACAATGAGAGAGACACTTGAACAATCAGCAGTGGTCATGAATGTGCTTTTTGTCTGGATGGGATCTTTTGTAATTGCTTTCACGTGGTGCAACACAATATTTTCAAGTTGAACATTTTCAAGTCAAGTTGAAAAGATTCTCAAATTTTAGTTTAAAAAAATATCTTGGCTGGGTGTGGTGTCTCACAGCCATAATCCCAGAAATGTGGGAGGCCGAGGAAGGTGGATTGCTTGAGCCCAGGAGTTCAAGACCAGACTGGGCAACATAGCAAAACCCCATCTCAAAAAAATTAGAGGGCACGGTGGAGTGAGCCTGTGGTCCCAGCTACTTGGGGGACTGAGGAAGGAGAGTCAGTTGAGCCTGGGAGGTCGAGGCTGTAGTGAGCCATGTTCATGCCAATGCATTCCAGCCTGGGTGTCAAAGGGAGACATTGTCTTAAAACAAACAAACAAACAAACAAAAAACTGTCTCTTATCATTTAGTCTCAAAAACCATTGGCCACTGATCTGTACCATAAGGTTTAGAAGACCTCGACATATTACCTAATGCAGAAATTAATCTCTTTCTCTCTCTCTCTGTCTCTCTTCCCCCCCTCCCCGCCCTCAGTCACGTGTGCGTATGTGTGTGTGTGTGTGTGTGTATCGTGAATTAGGGACAAGATTGAGACACAGGTCTGTGTGACTCCAAAGCTATCACACTTTCCATTATGAAACACTGCTTTTTAAATGTAATACTATCATGTGGTCGTTGCATATTTCTGAGTTATTAATATAGTAGTTTCAACATTATGTTGACTTTTGATTACATTCACTAAAGGACGTAAATATTGCTATACATAAAATGAAAGATGGAACGGAAAACTGGGGTGGTAGAAGAGGGTGGTAATAACCAGCCTTCTCTGAATGGTTCACAGAGAAGTGAATACAGAAACATGCAATTTGTGCAGTGAAATTTAAAACACCTTTTGTAAGTCAACAAAAACAAGTTTCTCATGGCTCAAAAAAGAGAGCTTACTGAGTTTCCTATTAATAAACTCATGTTACAACCAGCTTGCGCATGTATACCAACTAAGGCGCAAAAGAAAATGGAGAGATCACTAGCCTTTTAGGAAAAAAAAAAAAAAAAGCTTTAATGTTGATTTATTTCTTTATTAACAAGTAATCTGTCCGCTTACTCCACTGTGTGTGAAGATGTACCACTAACTCATCATGACTTTAGGTGAAGATATTCTTTATCTACCTCCTCAAATACAGAATGAAATTAATACTTGCCTCACTGACTTCACAAGGTGAGGGCACCAAGTGCCCTAATACTGTACTAAGTGTTTTAGGTACATGATCTCATTTTATCCCTCCAAGATGCCCATGAAGTAAGTGTCATTAATTAAAGCCTTTTACAGATGAGGAAAATGGAGCTTCCAAAAAGTAGATACTCTAATGACAGAAGATGAAAAAGTTCTTTGAATAATATAAAATGTTAAACAAAAATGATGTAGTTATAGCCATTTTAAATAGGAAAGAGTGAAGCACGCATGCTGTAAAAAAATGTCAGCTATACCTAGTAGCTCAGTAAGACCATCCGATATAACTCATGTAATAATACAAAACGTTTAGTTAGAGCTTATATACGCCAACCACAGGTCTTAGCATTTACATCTGCACTTTCATTCATTCATCTTCAGAATAACCCTGTGAGGCACATGGAATAACACTATTCTATGTTATTATCCCCACTTCACAGCTAAAGAAACACAGAAACAGAACAAGTGACTTGTTCCAGGTAACAGCCAGTAAACGGCAGAGCTGGGACTAGAACCCAAGTCTGGTTCTTAAACCTGCACTCTTCATCAAAACACTGCTTCTATGAAGCAGGCTGGAAAGGGTGCAAACCAATTAGCTACTTATTCAACAGGCTTAGAGAACAAATAGCTGGATTATTTCTCATCACGCACAAGCCTTCGAGCCATTCTCTAGGCTCTGTTGGTTTGGTCCGCATGATGTTCTGTAAGGAGCAATCAGAGTTTCAAATGGCAGCTCAGCCAGCCCTGTTCATCCTCCATGACCTCTTTAAGGTTCTGTTTCCCATTCGTCAATGAGGAAAAGAATACCTATTCATCAGGGATTTAGTGAGGATCAAATGCGTTCAGCACAAATCTTGGCACAGACATGGTTGGCACTCAGTAAACATTAGTCTCCTTCTTTCTCTGGCCTCAAACGTGGTGTCAGTTCAAATAATTTATTCTCCCATAAACTAGGAAAAGATAAGAGAAAGGCCTCAGGTCATGAAATATCAGGTTTTAAATCAACTGTATATTGTTCTGAGTGATGAAATAATGTGTTTTTGTGAAAATAATGTTATCCTGAGTGTTTATAAATAGGGTTTGGTTTTTTTTTCCGAAAACATTGTATATTCGTATACTGATTTCTCAGAGGTCAGTATATGCAATTTGAAAGACTAGTGGACTGATCTGGTTTGGCAATTCCTGGATCAGTTCTATACTTGCTCATGCCACAGGTCTGCCAAAACAAATTTTATCAACAAGTAGAATTGTCTTGTAACAGTTATTAGTCAGGATAGAAGGCAAGATACAGCCTGCTAAGAAACCACATGGAAATATTTGAAAGCACGTGAGTTTTTCAAATTAGTAATTGTGTCCAAAATTTAGCAGGGAGCATATTTTGAATTTGTTATGTGTTTGAACTTTGGATGGTTCCATGGCCTCATTTTAAAATTGTATTTTAATTGTTCCTGAAATAGAAAAAAATGAAGATGACAATCTCACCACGTTGTTTGAAGAAAACTGTTACTCTTTACAGAGTGATTCTTCTGTTTACAAACAAAATATTTATGTTTGTAAGAGTATTCATATTACAAACGCTCTTTAATCCCCTAATGTGAAGAATTTTTAATTAGAGTTAATAAAATTAGCTTAATTGCTTAAAAAACTTAGTACTTTTGTGGCCCTAATTGATATCTAAATCCCAATCTGTGGATGAGCATTTGAAATACACTAAGCAAAATAATAATAAGAAAGGTGGTAATTACAAATGGATTTACAGAACCTATAGATCTTATGAATTATCAAAATGATTTAGGAATTTAAATTTGCAAAGTAAATTTTAATTACAATAAACTTTATCTTTTAATGGTATAAAATATATTTATATAAGTACAAAGACTGTAAATTTATATTAGCATTAAAAACATTTCAAATTTTAAAATTATAAATAATATTAACTTTTTTTTTTTTTTCTGGAGACGGGGTTTGACTTCAGTTGCCCAGGCTGGAGTGCAGTGGCACCATCTTGGCACCATCCTGGCTCACTGCAACCTCCACCTCCCCAGCTAAATCAATCTTCCCACCTCAGCCTCCCAAGTAGCTGGAACTACAAGCATGTGCCAGCGTGCAGCATGTCTGACTAATTTTTTGTATTTTTTGTAGAGACTGAGTTTTGTCATGTTGCCCAGGCTGATCTCGAAATCCTGAGCTCAAGCAATCCACCTGCCTTGGCCTTCCAAAGTGCTGGGAGCCACCCCAGGCACGAGCCACCGGGTTTGGCCAAGAATGTTAAACTTTTTGTACGTCTAAAATAAACAGAAAATGGACTTGATATAGTTCAGTTATAACCATAATCATATCAAGACAGGGGGAAATTTTCAAGTTGAAAGATTATTTAGTAATACCCTTTTAGATTAAATCATATGATAAAAACATACAACTCTCTATTTTAATACCAACAATAATTTGTTAAAGACACTGTGTTGGGGAAATTGTAACCTACAAAGTTAAATAAAATATTAAAGTCAGTTAAACAGTAAAGTCAGTGGTATAGTTGGATGCCAAGCAAAAACGTGTTTTACCCACTATTTTACTTGGAGAGCTGTCAGTTGGGGGTTTTTAGCAGTTTCCAGTTTTTGCATGTGGACACTTCAATAACCTTATTTCAGAAAAACTACCAGAATAAGTCCTTTACGATATATATATATATCTATCTCACAAAGTAAGATATATATATCTTACGTAAAATAAGATATATATCATAAAGTAAGATATATATATATCTTACTCATTTTTCTTGGAGAATCTGGGAAGTTACTATAAAACTAAATGCAGGACATGAGCATTTTGTGACCATAAAACTAAGTGCAGGTTACTAGAAAACCTAATGCAAAATCTGCCACAAATAGTTTTTTGTAACACATATTAATCTCAGCTTTGGATACTATATTATCAACTTCTTATAACTGCCGTCATCTGGGCAAAAGTGGTCAAACTAAGCCCAGTGTCTAGGCATGGTAGTTGGCCTTGCATGAAGTTGACATCCATCCTCTGAGTTTAATAGATCCACTGCCACTGATTTGAAGCAGGGAACAGAGGACCAGAGAAAGGAGAGAAAGACAGAGTGAGACAGAGGGAGGGAAAATGCACATGAATATGGAAAGGTGGGGGCATGAGAATCAACAAAGATCTATCGCTGGGTGGTGATGGTTGAGCTGGTCATGTGAGTTTGGGGTCCATGAGCTAGCAGTGATGAAAATCACTTTGCTTTTTATTTTTATTGAGCATCATTCCCTGCGGTTGCGTTAAATGCTACAGTCTGATCATAGGTGAACTTTAGAGCATTAAACTTGGTCACGTTTGTTACGTCACATTTGTTAGACACATCAATACACGAATGCTATTCACAACTTTATATGTTATAACTATGTAGGCCAAAGTGTATATAAAATAATGATGATGTAATACTAATAGCTAATGCTTATATAAGCCCTTTTTATGCACCAGACACTGTTCTTCACACATGTATCATCCCATTTGATCTTCACTATACTTCTATTGGGGGCACTAATATTATACCTATTGTTTTCATATAAAAACTGAGGCACAAAGGATTTAAGTGATTTTACCAAGATCATATCACTCATAAGTGGCAATAAATGGCAGAGTTGAGATTCACAGTAGGTAGATTTCTTCAGAGTCCATATCTTTCATCCATTTTGAATAAAGAGTGTATAAATAAAATAGAAGGTCCTTACTCTATGTGTCATGTATGCATGCCACCATTCTGTACTTATTGATTTCACTCAGTGTGTTTGTTCAGGTTCATTGGTAGAATCTCCATTATTTCTGGTTTCTTTTCATATTGATTTGTTCACTTATATTTCCTGACTTACTTTTGCCTGTATCTCCATATATATCCCTACACTAACTGGACTAGGGAAAAAAAAAGTAAGTGGAACAACTTTGATTTAATTGGACAATTTTTATTCATCCCCTAAACTGGAAAAGAAATCTAAATTGCTGAGCTTATTTGACTCCTTTATCTCATTTATTTGTCTATTTAAAAAAAATACAATTCCTTTTTATTGGGACTAATATCTATTATTAGCATCTATTTCTACTCGTCCTTTTATTGTCAACTGGAAATTAAAGCTGGAGTTTTATCAAAACACATGGAAGGGTAGAAAGAAATGCCCTTTATTTAATTACTGCAAATCCCTGCAGAGCTACACTTTGGATAAATTAAACTCACCGGATAGAAAAAAAAATTGAATCTAATAGATTACATACTCAAGTCTAAAGACACCAAGAAAGGGCACGGTAAAATTATTAGTCAAAATTGAACGTACCTTTGAATGGCTGCACTGTGTTTATTGTAACATTCACTTCTTCGGCACATTTTCTTAAATAAAAGCTCAAAACACTAAGCTTGCATTTCCAAAGTCTAAATTACTTTATGCCTGACTATAGACAGTAATTTATTTTGAACAGACCAATCTCTTCAATGAGTCAAACACAAATTTCTCAACATGAAATTTAAAGTACTCCATTGACAGTCCCCATGTCAAGAAAGTAACATCTTTTTCTATTTTGCAAAAGAAATCCATGCTTAATTAGATTCATTGACAGGCTAATCCCACCCTTCTCCACCTCCTAGGAAGTCCCCTGCAATTTGATTTCCCTTCAGTTTATTTCCCCAATATTGTTTTCTCAAAGGTCACAAATAGAACTGTGTAAGGGCCATTTAGCCATCTTAAATGTTTTTTTTTTTTTTTTTTTTTTGAGACAGAGTTTCGTTCTTGTCGCCCAGGCTGGAGTGCAGTGGCGCTATCTTGGCTCACTGCAAGCTCCACCTTCCGGGTTCAAGTGATTCTCCTGCCTCAGCCTCCCGAGTAGCTGGGACTACAGGCACGTGCCACTACGCCTGGCTAATTTTTGTAGTTTTAGTAGAGACGGGATTTCACCATGTTGACCAGGCTGGTCTTGAACTCCTGACCTCAGGTGCTCCACTCTCCTCAGCTTGCCAAAGCACTGGGATTACAGGCCTGAGCCACCACACCTGGCCTAGCCATCTTAATTCTACTTGACTTCTTAATGCTGGAAGTAGCTTCCCTGATGCTCCCTTATCTAGACCAGAGTCCCCTTGATCTTTCCTCGGATTGTCAACTCCCTGGCTCTTTGTTTGTTTCTTGAAATTCTGGCTCTCTAACTTTCCTGTTTTCCTTCTCAAAGAATTCAGTAACTCATTTAGTAACTAACAAATAAACAAATAATAAGCTATTATTCTTCAGCCAAGTTACTCCAAAATTATTTTCTAATCTTGATTTTTCAAAAGTGTTTGAGATTTAAACCTCAACCTCAACTAAATAAGAAAGAAAGCAGTATTTTTTTCTTTATAAAGACAAGGAGGATAAAGCAAAATAGTGTAGTATATAATGTTATGTGAAATACTTGCTATTTTAAGGATTTTTCTTTTAACAAAATATGTTATATTTATTTATATTCAAAGTTACTAATACAGTTTTTATTATGCATCATAAATTGTGGTAGGTACTAACAACACAGAAATGATGAAAATGTATCTATCCCCAGGAGTTTAAAGTCTGTTTAGAATCTGGCAGAAAGAATTGGTGATAGCTGGACCAATAGGAATGAAGCATTAATTTGGTTATTATTTTATTGTCCTAGAAAATTTTCACATACTTGACAAATAGTAGAATGTTTTATGTCTTGATCTCTACTTTCTAACTCCCGAAAACCATGCAAGCTTTTCTAATCTATTCACATACAAGTATTACATTGATCTGGTATATTAATGAAGGCTCTTTTAATGCAAGAGAAAGAACACGAGCTGCAACCAGCTAAAAGCAAATGGGGAGTTTCACGGTGCACATCCACAAAGTAGACAGGTCATGACAGGGGAACATCTGGATCACAAGAATGCCGGTTCCCAAAGACAATAAGGATGGCTTCCAGCCTCTACTATTTCTGCACTGTGAAGCTGGCATCTCCATTTTAGACTTTCCCACTAAATAGGAAATACGATTGCCAACAGCAGCTAGCTTCATACCTCAAAGCAACACCAGATAGAAGAACCATTTCCATTGAGGGAAGGATTGACTGGAAGGAGTATTTCCCCCAAAAGGTAGGATTGCTTTCTCAGAATATGGGAGGAGCTGAGTAGGGCATGATAAACGTCTTCTCTGGAGAGGCCCTTAACAAAAAGGCAAAAATATCATCAGTAAGAAATTCTGGTGAAAACTATTAGTATGGATAAAGACTCCTGGGGGTGGGCGGGCTAAAGAAAGAAGACAGAATGATGAAAACCAGAAATCAGTGACAAAGACAGATTTCCATGGCAAAAATTATAGAACATGAAACAAGGTGGACCCTTTTCCCCAGCTCCTCCTCCTTACCACCTGTAGGACTCTGTAGAAGTATGCAGAGACTCAGCTGAATGCTGGTCTGTTTGTTTTGTTATGTTTTGTTTTTAAATCCCTTTACCACATCCTTAATCCAGTTCATAGAGCAATCTTCAATCCTTCATGCTTTTATATCTTCCTGGATAACAGATTTTTTTTGGAATAAGGCAAAGTATAAACATGCAAACAAATCAATATTTTTGGTGAAGTCTAATTCAGCTTCATGTTGTTCCCAGTAGAGAAATTAAGATATATTATTTTCCTATTTAACTAATAAGGAAATTAAAGGACAAAACGTTTAAACAGTATGCCCTGACAGTAGATGAATCATAGCAGAAACCGTGATTCCTTGCAATCCTCGGAACTTTTCTGCCTAACCACCAGCCACAAATTATTTTGGGTCCCTGGTGGGCATCTCAAATCAGCTATACCCAGGACATCAAACCAACCAGCAGTTACTAGGTCTGAGAGAGAAGAGATCAGAGAGAAAATCAGTCTGATAAGACCTTACATGGGTCGGTAAGGTGGAGACCACGATTTCTTGAATTATAAATGAAGAAACTGGGCTAAAAAATTCCCAAGTCCTTCCAGAGAAGTGCTGCGACGCCAAGTCTCTGAGCTAGTGTGTTTCAGAAAAAGCTGGTCCTATTAGGTTTTGTGTAGCTACCCTACTAGGTATCAGAGAGATGGACACCTGCAGTGACTTCAGAGGAAAGCAGAAGCAGCACTGCCAAAGAGGCCGGTGACTACCCAACCGAGAGAGATGTGTTACGATTTACTCAACTGTTTATTTGCCAGGCCTTTAATCTGAAAATGATGGCCTGGCTTTCATAAAGCCATGCAAAAATCTGCTATAGAATGTCCCCATGTCTCAACTCTGGCTTCCAGCCTGGCAGCAGGGAAGGGCAAGTATATGCTTCCACAAAAGGACAAAAGACTCCACCATCCCTTAGAATTGTTCGGCTACTTTTTTTTAGTTTGTTTTATTCTTGGCTTGCTTGTTTGCATGGGTGGTTACAAAATCTTTAAAAAGTGAAAAAGGGTGCAGAATTGTCAGTACCCCGACTCAAGGATGGATGCAGTCTGCTAGCATATTCAGAGTTTGCATCTGTGACCTTCACAGACTCGTTTTCTCTTCTTGACTCCTTTTGCATTGAATGTGTACTGTAAACTCACATTGCTTGACTATGTACACAATGTCTCCACTATATTTCTAATCCTGCATGGAATGGATTAAACTATCAACATTCTCTCACCTGTGCACTTTTCCCTTACCAAGAATTTAAAAAAAAAAACAAAACTGTTTATAAGTTTATACTAACAAGAGCTGAGAGAGCCTTAGTCATAAAAATGATAATTATAACCAATCTTCCAAGTATTATTACCACCACTACTATTAGAAAACAAAAGTACATCTCTTCTTAATTTTATTAAAGCTTTCCTGAATCTTTTGCATCTGATATCTCTTCCAAAGAAAGAGAAGAATAAAGAAGCACAAAGATTGATTACTGGTAATTGTATTTCTTTTCATTCCCAGTATTTACATAGAGTCAAGAGCTCCCTGAACAGCCACATGGCACCTACTCTTTTTCTGTCCTAGAACTAACTACACTGCCTTTATTCTTCCTTTCCTTTATCTTTTCTCCAGTGTCTCCTGCTGAGCTCACCATGAGATCCCATCATGCATTCATGCCTTGAGAAGACAGTGCTGCCGAACTTTATCGGATTATCTTGGGCACTTGTTAAAAATTGCCAATTATTGGGAGCTTAGAAATCCCCAATCAGACAGCATCGCCCAGGTCTTTTTACTATACCATGTTTCTCCTTTGGACTCTATCAATATATAAACAGCACATGAGAATATCATACACTAAGACTCGTTAAATGATTAGGAAACATACATTTTATCTCATGGTGGAAATTGACTTGCTTACTTGTGTTAACTTTAGTATACCATCTTTCTCAAAAAGCTTACGCTCTTCAAGAATATGGCTGTCTTGGGGAACCAGACAGAGATCATCTTCTAAACCTCACTGTACATTTTGATCATCTGAGAAGATTTTAAGAAAACATAAATCCCAAAATGTATTCTATACCTAGTGAATCAGAAAATCTGGAGGATGAAATACAAAAATATATGTAAAATTAAAAATCTTCTCTGTCCTTCTCCATTTCTGATTGCCACTATACTGCCAAAAAGCCAATGACTCCTGGTGTGCATACTTCAATCCCTTTTAGCCTGCCCCAGTATATGTGTTTGTGTGTATATATATATACTACACACACTTGTATGTTTATGTATAATATATAATATATACTTTATAAATGTACATAATATATACTTTACAGTACACATTAACTATAAATAATATATTATTTTTGAAGTAATATTTTCTAAAATATTGTATAATAAAGCAAATATAATATATACTTCAAAAGCATATGTCATATATAAATTATAATGCATACTTTATATATTATACATATTTTTATATGCATGTGCTTGAAAAATAGGGGCTTGAAGAACATTTACCCAAAAGCCAGAAAGAGAAGAACATAAAAGTGTGGAACGTGGAAAGTTTTTTGGAGGTCTCTGGCCTGGAAGAGATGCCCATGGTTCCACTGACATTCTATTGGCTAGATCTCCATCATGTGGCTATGCCTAATTACAGGGCTGAGACATGTGGTCCTCAGCCTGGCAGCCACTTCCCAGGACAGCTCCACATTATAAAGATAGAGTAAGAATCTTTGGCAAATAGCTGACTTTCTCTACCCCTCTACCCAATTATACTCATTATTGATATTCCCTGAACACTTGATTCCCTCTGTATTTCTAATCACCACCCTCTCTCAACCTGGAGTACACTTCTATACATATAGCAAGCCTAATTATTCTTCTGTCTCGGTTCCATTTTCTTCTGCTCCTCAGATCCCATTCCTTTCGTAGATTCTTTCACTCAACTAATGTGGTGTACCAAATGTCAGAAATTTTTTTAGGTGAAGGAGAGCAAAGAGTAACCTAAAGGGACAAAATATCTGTCCTCTTGGAGCTTATATTCTTGGACAAATAAACAAATGTTTAATAAGTAAACCATATTGTACGATAGTATGTTCTGAAGAGATAAGTTAAAAAAAAAAAAAAAACATAGAGGAAAAGTATAATATTTCCAGAAGTAGGTTACAATTTTAGACAGGTTGGCCAAGGAAGGCAACAATGAGAACATGAATTTAAGTAAAGACTTTGAAAAAGTGCAGGAAAAAGAAGAACCAATGCAAATTTCCTAAGGCAGGAATATATTAGAAAATGCCCCCAAAACAGCATGAACATCAGCACAACTTGAGCAAAAAAATAGAAGGGAAAGTAGAATATGATGCTACAATGACAATGGAGTATGTTATGCCCAGCTTTGTAGATCACAGAATTTTGGCTTTTATGGAAAATGAGATTAGAACTATTAGATTACTTGAAACTGAGGAGCCGCATGATCTTATCTACCTTAAAATGGATCACCAGGCATAGTAGAGAGAATAAAAACTCCCCAAAGATGTCCATGTTCTAAACCTCAGATCATGTTAATATATTACTTCACATAGCAAGAGGGATTTTGTAAATGTGATTAAGTTGAGGATCTTGATATGGGAGGATTATCTTGGGTTAGCTACATGAACCCAATGTAATCATAAAGAATGTCAAAGGAGAGAGGTGGGTCAGAGTCAGAGAAGAACCATGTGATGAAAAATAGAGGTGCAAGAACAAGAGCGAGAGCGAGAGAGAGAGAGAGAAAGAGATGCTATACTTCTGGTTTTGAAGATGAAGGAAAGGGCCAGGAGCCAAAGAATACAGGAAACCTCTAGAAAGTGGAAAAAGCAAGAGAACAGATTCTCTCCTAGAGCCTCCAGAGAGCATCATCCTGCCTACACCCTAACTTTAGCCCAGTAAGACTCCTTTCAGACCTCTGACCGCTGGAACTGTAAGGCAATAGATGTGATGTTTTAAGCTAATTGGATGGTAATTTGTTACAGCAGCAAGAGGAAACTAATACAGCAGGCTGCTGTGCTGAGAATAGCAGGGAGCAAGAACGAAAGCAGGGAGACCTGCTAGAGAGCTACTACAGTAACCCAAAAGGGAGAGAATGATGGATCCAGCCAAAAGAGTGGCTGTGGGGTTAGTGAGAAATGGACAAATTCTGGCAATACTTTGAAGACCATACTGACCAAATATCCTAAGAGACTGCCTGTGAGGTAGGTGAGAAAGAGTTAAGGCTGGCACTAGGGTTCTCAGCCTGAACACTGACAGAGAGTTTCTATCAAATGAGACAGGGACAACAGCAAGAGGATCTCATTTGTGGAAGAAGAACCAATGATCCCTCTTCTCTGTGACATATGTAGGATTTGATTATTTTATCTGGCATTTATTAGACAGTCATCCATGTCCTCGTCTGCCTTTGTGGCTAGATTATAAGCTCGGAGATCTCTATTTTTTTCTGTGTTTTTCTACAATTTTAGCTTAAGAACTTTGTTAAGTACAAAATTATACAAGAAAAAAAGGGTGGCTATCCAACCTATGACCAAAACGTGAAAATGGTACAACTTTTGAATAAAATCTGCTTTTAACGAAAGGATCATCTGCAGTCAGAGAAAACACCAAATTTCTATGTGCTTTGGTTCTCCAAAGCACATACCACAGCTCCTAATAAAGAATAGCCATTTAATAGGCCTTGGTTAAAACACACACACACACAGACACACACACACACACACACACGTACCCCTTTAATAATGACTTACATCATCAGTTCTGCTTGAGTTTTCCAAGAAAAGGGATTGAGAGAAAGAAAGTAAAGCACTTCTTAATCTATTCATGAGAATTTTGCCATTTAATTTGAGATTTTCTCTTACCCTCATGGAAAAATAGAAATAAATATCACCCTATCATCCAAGTTTCAGACAGAACTTGAAACTCATGATGCATTTGCTTGGATGATAGGGTGATGTATATTTCTATTTCTACCCTAAATAAGGAAAGTTGCACATTTTTTCTGTCTACTCCACTAAATGCTGGTTCCCTGCAACAAAGTCAGTAGTCTACTCCAATGAAGCAGTACTGAATATAAACAAACATAAGTAAGTGCTGTGACTACATCCCCATTCACATTTAATCTGTTACTCCTTCCTGGTCATTAGGAAAACTTTATGTGAACAAAGGATATGGTGTTTCTAGTAGTGATTTTTTTTTTTTTTTTTTTTTTTTTTTTTTTTTTTTTTTTTTTTTTGACAGGGTCTTGTTCTATCACCCAGGTTGGAATGCTGTGGTGAGATTTCGGCTCACCAGAACCTCTGCCTCCTGATTCAGGCAATTCTCGTGCCTCAGCTTCCCGAGTAGCTGGGACTACAGGCCCACAACACCAAACCTGGCTAATTTTTTATATTTTTAGTAAAGATGGGGTTTCAACATGTTGGCCAGGCTGGTTTCGAATTCCTGATCTCAGGTGATCTTGACCTCAGGCCCACCTCAGCCTCCCAAAGTGCTGGGATTACAGGTGTGAGCCACCATGCCGGGGTGAAATTTTTAATCTACATATGATAATGGATCTGACTTCAGCAATAATCAAAAGAAACACCTATTTGAGGAGATATTCTCTACTATTACTTTGGTCTTAATATTGCTAGTGTCTTTTCATTTAAGATTATTCAATATAAAGTAAACATTAATAGCCTATTTTAAAAGCCAGACTTAAATAAATGGTATTGGTTCAAGACAGCCAGTTTGAAAAAGAAAAATTTGAATCCACACTTCACATTATATACTAGAATGAACTCCTGATGAACCAGAAGAAAACAAATAAATAGAATCAAACAAGTGCTAAAGAAAACATGAATGAATTCCTTTGTCACCTGGATAAAGGAAAAGCATTTCTAACTATGACTAACATTCCACAGGCAATAACAAAGAGGATTAAAATATTCCACTACATTAAATTTTTAAAAATCCTTTGCATAAAAATTAAGCAAAACAAAATACAAATGAAAACCTGGAAGAAATAGTTTGGACTTCACCAAAAGTAAAACATTCTGTTTCTGAAAGACACTTCAAGAAAATCTAAAGTCAAGCCACAACAGACTGAGAGCAGCACTTACATTATTTGATAATGAACTTGCATGTTGAATATATAATATACTCAATTCAAAAATAAAAAAACACCTTTTTTTTAATGAGAAAATATGATTTGAACAGAAACAGACATTTCACCAACATAGAAGGTACCACGTAAACCTTTTCACTGTGGGAATAGACTAGTCTTGAACACTAGATTTCAAGAAAAATACTTTATAGTTGAAGTTGTTAATCATTGTTAATTCCCATTTAGCTTGCTCATATATTATAATTGCAAGGAGTTTCTTGATGTATTTATTGCCATCAAAAACTACACAAACTTATCAAAAGAATTTATAGGAGATCCTAGCTAATAATATTACTCTACCATGACATCTTTAGAGATTAATGTATAATTAAAATTAGGAATTTAAAAATGAAAATTATAATTCCTGAAGCGAGAGAGAGATATCAGTGTAACTTATGTCTAAAGTAGAGCCATCCCAATTAAATTCTTCAGTAATGAGATTGTTAAAACCAATTCATCTAGAACAAACAGCTATTTCCAATATGACTGGGAGAAAAATGATTTTATTAGCTTTATTGATAGACATTAGAAGACAGCTATAACTACAACTGACCGTAGAATAGAAAAGAGTTTCTCATAATTAGCATTAAACAACATCATAATGTTTTCAGGACATAGGAAAGTGCCTCCTTTGGAAATCTAAGGATGATTTCAATCTTTATTTACTTTGCGAGTTAGAAAAAAGGGGAAATGTCTACTCCAGTTTAAAGAAATTTTCTCCATTATTAATTACTTTAATAAGTGCATATTGAATCCCTTTCCATGTGGAAGAATAGAGAGTCAACTAGTAATAAAACAAATGCAGACCAGGCGTGGTGGCTCACACCTGTAATCTCAACATTTTGGGAGGCCGAGGCGGGCAGATCACCTGAGGTCAGGAGTTTGAGACCAGCCTGGCTAACATGGTTAAACATCGTTTCTACTAAAAGTACAAAAAATTAACCGGGTGTTGTGGCACATGCCTGTAGTCCCAGCTACTCAGGACGCGGAGGCAGGAGAATCACTTGAACCCGGGAGGCGGAGGTTTCAGCGAGCCAAGATCGCGCCATTGCACTCCAGCTTGAGGCAACAAGAGTGAAACTCCATCTCAAAAATAAATAAATAAATACAGAATTTCCGAGTGTTCTAGTGGCAATAAAGTGGAGAATCCAGTATGAGAGAGAAAAGTGTTAATGATAATTCAATGATATACCCAAAGGGCTAAGTTATAAGGCAGCAAAAGTTTTAATGCACTTGAAGAATGAACAGGAGAACGGTAGAAAACAGCGAAAGACAATAATAGCAAAACACTGGCAAATATAACATTAATTGAGTTCCCATTTGGTTCAAATTACTTTTTTTAGTGCTTAACATATAGTAACACATGTAATTGTCACCATAACTCTGCTTATTACTTACTTATTATCCCCATTTTACAGAGAAGGATATTGAAAAAGATACAGTCGAAATAATTTGGCAAAGTCACACAACTAATTAGCAGCAAACAGATCCTAACCTAATCTGTCTCTCTATAAAAATGAATTCTAAAGATAAGTGGCTGCTAAATCATGAAAGAATATGTAGGCCAAGGTTGCATTTAGATAAGCAACATGAGTAAGTTACATGATTCTGTTCATGTTCCAAAATATTCTCATATATAAATTGCAATTATATAATTTAACAGTAATTTGAGAGTAACGTACATTTTATAAGCTGGAAATTGGAAATGGATTCTGGAATTCATTGTCATAACACTTTTTTAAAAATCTTTGTTTTTAGAGCCAGGAGCTAAACATTCATATTGAATGTACGTGCCTGGAAATTCGAACGTCCCCCACCCTCCAGGATCTTGAGAAATCCCGTTGGGAAAAACATTAAGAAATATGGTAAAATAAAGATTAGTGTTTTTATCTGAAGGATAAGGATGCTTGTCCAAAACCAACTTAAAATGATAAGAAGTCTATAAAAAGCAAAGCCCTGCAAATAAACCTACTTGAAAATCTTATTTCCATGACAACAGAAACAGAGCGTTAAAGGGCCAGCACACTTCTGCAATGCGATGTTGTTGACACATTCAGTCAAATAAAACATTTTCAATAAAAGGAATAACCTTTCATATCCATGCTAAATTATAGCTACATATGAACACAGAAAAAAAAATGCTAGACTGTTTTATAGCATTTTATAACATTTTTATAAATGGAGGGATTATAAGGCTGATTTTTAAAATTATCATGAACGGATTTAACATCTTTTCTACTGATTCTGAAAAATTTAGAAATAAAATATAAGGTATGATCTGACATTGCATACAGAAAATGAGTTTTCTAGTTTCCATAGCTGTCATTCCACTTACTGTTTTAGAAACATCCAGTTAATCATATTATTTTAAGATAATATAGGGTGTTCCTTCGTGAATATACATGTAGCCAAAATAATTTCTTCATTTAAAATAATCACTATTATTTCATGATGTGAGATAGATTTACATTCATAATTCTGGATATTAAAATTTAGTTCTTTTTGGTGTTGCATAGATAAAACATTTAAAAATATTTTGAAAAAAATAGCTTTTTTTCCCCTATGGTAACAGCAATTTTTTGTACAGAATTCCTTTTTCATATTATGTTTTTAAGGCTTCCTAAATTTAAATGATTCTCCAAAAGCAAATTTAGCATTAAAGTATGTAAAATAATTTTGACTCTGCTATTTTAAACAATATATATATTACAGATTTTAAAGGTGTTACTATGTAAATGACTTTGGCCCTCATAACAATCCTGTGTAGTGAGGAAAGGGCAGATACTGTTATCATTTTTTTTTTAACAAGTGAAATATTTGATGCTCACACACATTACATGGTAAGTGGCCATAGGAAAAATAAACAGGCTGGCCATGTTGGTTCACACCTGTGATCCCAACACCGAGGTGGGAGATCTGCTTCAGTCCAGGAGTTTGAGACCAGCCTGGGCAACATAGGCATATCTTGTCTCTCCAAAAAATAAAAATTAGCTGAACATGGTGACACACACCTCCAGCCACCCTGAAGGCTGAGGCTAGGAGTTCAATGCTTCAGTGAGCCTTGACCTTCATGCTACTGTGTTCCAGCGAGAGTGATTGAGTGAGATCCTGTCTCTAAAAAAATTTTAAAACAAAGAGAATAAACATAGTTCTTTACATTTCCATGGCCAGCTTTTTTCTGCTGTATGATGCTACATACCACAGTTAATTTAGAAGATTAAATATTGACCTTATAGGTCAATTTAGTTATACTTTAATATGAGTTGAATTACTGGCTTTATGCAGAAAAGAAAAAAGAAAGCATTATTAATCCCAATCCTTGCTTACCTAATTATAAAAGTGATAATTCCTTATTAATAATTGATGTACACTTTTTCTTTAATTTTATATATGTAAAATATATAAATTACATATATTATGTATTTTCTATATAAACACATTACATATTTTATATATATTTATGTATGTAGGTAGTTAGGTAGGTATATCAAACTTCAGGAAATCTTTCAGGAATATACCAAATCTCTGAATTTCTAAACTAAAGAGGTCTATTGATCTATACCCATGAGCACAAGGAAAATATTTGCTTGCCAAAAATAAGAAGCAGAATTTCCTAGATGAAGAGCATATAAGAAAATACATAATACAAACAATTATTTCACCTAAAATAGGGAGGAATTTACAAACAATATGATTAACTTTGGTTTCTCCAATATAAATGTCTTTCCTTTTACATTCATTTTTTCCTTGACAGGAATGTGCTAAATGTGTATCTACTGAACAGAGACCTCCGCCTCCAGAGTACAAAACAACAAGGAGAAAAGTCCACTGTATCAGACCATCTCATTTGTAATCCTAGTTCCATGGCAGAAATGCTGAGTGATCCTCAGATAGTCATTTAAACCTACTGGATTTCTGTTTCAACCATTTATTCAGGACTTTGGCAGTTATGTGAGCCATAAATCCTACTCTCAAGGAGTTTGGGACCCAGGCCAGCTTCACAGGCAGGCAGCCTATGGAGCTGAACTAGGTGCTATGCTTAGAAGAGACCACCACTTGGTTTGATGTTCTGCTTGAACATCGTCTTGAAATTCTTAAGTTTTGTACAAGGGGTTCCACATTGTCATTTTATACTGAGGCCAAAATTATGTAGTCACTTCTTGAAATAATCGCTTAGAAGCAATTTCACTTGTAAAATAAGGTGACTAGATCCATTCATGACTAATGAAGACTCCCCTCTTGACGAAAACTTCTCTGGGCCCTTCTTTTGAGGATGCCTCATCCTTGGGCTCCTTTCTCAACCTGGTTAGCCTAATTTTAGCAGGAATCCTGATAAATCAGTCCAGAGAGAATCCACCCTACCTTTGCTATCTGCAAGTTCCTCATCCCCCACCTTTGATACATAAGTCCTTAGCTACAATTAGCAGGAATCCACCTACCCTTAATGTCTCTTCTTAGTAATTTCTCATCCCCTGACCATATCACTCTGCTCCTTGGCTGTAAATCCCAAGCTCTCTTTGTTGTATTCAGAGTTGAGCCTAATCTCTCTTCACTATGTCAATAGTCTTGATCCTTATTGCAAAAGCTTTTAATAAAACCTTCATTGCCATTTTAACAAATGTCCAAATAATTTGTCTTTAACATGAGAAATATAAAATTGTGAGTTTATATTCCTTTTTCTGAAAAAAACCCTCACCTCAAACACAGATGTCACGAGACCTCCAATGTTAGTTCAGAAGACAAGGCCATCTTTCCAATTCCTTCTGCCACCAGACTGAATTATCTCAAACCTGCTTCACTCTCTGTCAACCATACTTTTATTCAAATGGTGACATGGTCCCTTGTCACTGTATGAAACCAAGAATATGGAATATCCTCCTAAGTCTTATTTTGGTTTTTTACTGATTTGTTCGTTTTAGGTTTCAATAATAGAACAGTGCTCTTTTCTCTATGCAGATTATAGATGCTTATTCTCACACATAAAACTATTGCATGTTTGCTTTTCTTTCATTCTTTTAAATCCGATATTATTAGAGCTCAAGAAGACCTTAGTGATCATTGTCCAGCTTTCTGACTCTACAAATGATGAAAAGATAGTTAAAGAAGTCTTGTAGCTTAAACAAAAACCAAGTTTTCTCAAATTAATTAAGAATTCCTCCAATGCCTCTTAGCTTTCTTTTAAATACTTATATCAGATTTCCTTATCACTCTCAAGATTTTATAAGTATCTCTTGGGTTCCAGGTATTGAATTTGTTTTCTTTAAAACTCTGTTTAGACAATTGCTACTTCCCATGAAGAGAGATGAAGAAGGGCATAAGTGATAAATATCTTAAACACTTTTTTCGGTTATAATGTCTAGAGAAAGGAGCTGTATTATATTTTGCATAATATTTGCATGTGTTTTTTATCTACACCAACTTAATTCAGCCCTCTTCTTTTTCTAAAGTCAACTAACACCTTTAATAGTTCCATTGTCTTGACCGATTGATTTAAACTTTACTCCAAAAAAAAAAGAGAAACAGATTTTTATTTTGTGACAGAAGTCAATTAAAAATATTTTATTAGTTAATTACAGAAACTGTTTGTTTCCTAAAACTTTCTTTCCTAGTGGTGGATCTATGTAAATGCGATATAGGATATTGTTTCCAAGAGCTTCTCAGCATAGAGTTTATAATTACAATAAATACACACAAGTTGCCATAGTAGAAAACAGTGTGACCCACATTATTAACTGGGAATGTAAATTTTTTACTTACAGGGATAATATGAGGTTCCTAGCATTGATTTCGATGTTTCCCTAACAGACATGGATCCCACCATTGTATTATTTCACATTCTTGAGTAAAGGATACATTGGATTAGTAACTTCTCATTCTCCCTAAGTGTTCACCTAACAATGTCAGCATCTATGCATACTTAGAGTTACTGTTGTGCTTATGAGCTCATTTTTTCCCTTAGAGAGTATAACTACATTTAAATCTTCTTGAAACAAAGAACGGAACTAAATATGCAGGTTTCAGTTCAGATTTCTCTTTCCTTGAAATTTCTGCAATAATCTATTATCTTACTATTTTCACAATTTCTACTTTTAGTAATCCTTATCTGGATCATTACAATCAGATACCAATTAATTTCGATAATTCAAGAGCTCTCCTTTTCAGTATTGTCAGGACAATCACCATAAGCAGGGATTGTTTAATCACATTATTCCCAAGCTAAAAAACGTTCACTGTCTTTCCATTATTTGAATGCTAGAATATATGAATCTGCCTCCAAGCTGCCTTCAAATGTAAGTTGTACTACACCTTTTGTCGTACTTAAAAGTAGAGAAAAAAAATGCTGTCTCCAAAGTACCCCACCATGTGTTTTCACTCACTGCCATTTCCTCTATTTCACTTTTCCAAATATTAGTCACCCTCAAGTTCATAACACCCCCCACCCCCATAAGAATTGTTCTTTTCAAGTTCTCATGTGTCATAACATTGTGTCTCTACTCTCAATTTTGCCCTTAGTTCATTATTCCAGTTTGCCTTATATTGAAAACAAAAGAAAGAAACTATTATTTCAATAATGCTTATTTTTTGTACATACAGGCTCATTTGATAATCTGATAAAAGCTTTACACCTTCTGTTCTATCACCTGACAAATGAATATTTGAAACCCTACCAAATTTTGTATACATTTTTGCTGTTTTATGAGGCTCAACATGAAATCCTATTTTAAGATACGAAAACTTCAGTTTAAAAACCTCTGGAATATTGGAAAGAAACTTCAAACATTGATTCTTCCCTGAAGAAGTTTATAGAGAGAAGTCCCCAGAGTCACCACGGCTAATTCATCTTTGCAGCCCGAAGTCAGTATGACCTTTGCCCAGGTTGTAAAACCTTTAACGTGAGAGGCACTCTGGATTAATTTAGATAACAAGTGAGTCATTACAATTTCTTTTTTAAAAGAATATTATATAGCACAAATTTGGTTACATCTGTATAACTTTTAATATGTGGAAAAACATGATTTTTTCTTAGCGATTAAAGAAATGTTTATACTGAAGAATAAGTCCTTCTACTCTATTTCACTGATTCTGCCAATTTTCATAAAATTGCAAAAGCCCTTATAATAGGATTTTACTCAAAGTATCAAGAAATTGAGATATAGAATGATATAGGCATGCAGCATTATATTAAGTACTTTAATACAAATATACAGATCTTGTTCCTGATTATTCAATCTTCGTTAACTGTGAGATGTGTATCTCAATGTGACTTAGTCTAAAGATGAAATAATGAAGGTGAGCTGCTTAATGCATTTGTCTTACATGGCCTCATTTTGAGGTCAAAAACAAATAATAATTCTGGAATATTTTTGTTTTCAATATGTGCTATATAAGTAAGAGCCAAGAATCAATGAATCTCCCTTTTTAGCTCAAACAGTACTAAAACATATAGAAAAAGAAGTAACGCAGAAAGTTACCAAATCAAAAAAGTAACTCAGGCAAAAGTAGGAAGCAGTTTGGTGTAATAAAGGAAAACACATAGAATATGCCATTCAACACATCTTTGAAACTATCCACTGTCCTCCTTTCTTTCAATCTAGAAACAAAGTTTCTACTTGTTCACATGCCCATTAAAGAAAATTCCTTTCCTTAAGATGCTCAGAGTATAGTAATTTCACTTATCTGCAGTTTCGCTTTCTGCTCTTTCTGTGACCCAGGGTTAACCGTAGTCCAAAAATATTAAATGGAAAATTCCAGAAACACACAATTCGTAAGTTTTAAATTGTGCTCTGTTCTGAGTAGTGTAATGAAATCTTGCACCTTCTTATTCCATTCTGCCTAGGACATGACTCCCCCTTTGATCAGTATCTCCATGCTGTGGATGCTACCTGCCACTTAGTCACTTAGTAGCCTTCCTGGTTATCAGGTCTACTGTCACAGTATCACAGTGCTTGTGTTCAAGTCACCCTTATTTTACCTAATAATGTCCCAAAGCACAAGAGTAGTGATGCTGGCAATTTGGATATCCCAAAGAGAAACCATAAAATGCTTCCTTTAAGTGAAAAGATGGAAGTTCTTTACTTAATTTTTTTTAAAAAAGACAAAAATTATATGTTAAGATTAAGATCTGTGGTAAGGAGACATCTTCTATCCATGAAATTGTGAAGAAGGAAAAAAAAATTATGCTAGTTTTGCTGTCGCACTTCAAACTGCAAAAGTTACAGCCATAGTACTCGATAAGTGCTTTAAGATGGAAAAGTCATTAAATCTGTGGATGGAAGATATGAACAGAAACGTGCTCTGATTAACATCAACCAGGTATGGCAATATCATCCACTGGAGGGTCTTGGAATGGATGACCATGAATAAGGGGGAACTGCTAAAGTCTCCTAACAAAGGACAATGTTCTGCAACAGAAACATCAAATTCTTTAATTCTCTCCCAAGTTAATATCTTCATTTCTCTTTGCCTACCCTTAGCCCCTAGCTCTTTTCCATTGTTAATTGGCAAAAAGCTCAGAGTTCCTTTTCTTGAGTAGTTGTCAAAACACCAAGGCTATAATCTAGTGACTGTCCGCATTCTAGTGCTCAAGCTTTTTTCTTGAACATTTGCAATAATGTATAATTTTAAATGACAGCATATTTTGTAGCTGTCTTGTCTTCCTAGCTTCAAGAATAGCAGCTTCTAATGAAAAGCCTTTTCCAACATAACTATCTTTCCATTTACCTCTGAAAGTCAATGAAATAAAACTATTTCATTCCTTCTGGGACTCATCAGATGACAGAGTTCTTAAATGGGAGGCCCTAGATTTTCCTTCTTATTTTATACCTACATTTGAAAAATATCCAAGTGTCTTACAGTGTTTAAAATCAATACATTACAGAAAATTCTGGAGGTAAAGAGCCAAACTTAGTTGTGATAGCTGGCTTTAGTAATTTACCTGAAAACAGATTATAGTTTAGAGACTAGAGCTACACATAATGAAGATCAAATTCTGGCTTTACGTTGCACTAACTGGTAATTTTGGAAAATTATAATTCTATTTTGATTTCAATCCTGTACACATAGAATATTAACAATTTGCCTACAACAGGGAAATGATGTTCTGAAATTTTAAGAGATAATGTATACATCGTTATTGACACGTTTTTATTACACAATAATACTGTTATTTTTAACTAATAAACATAAATGTCTAATAAATACTATTATCTATGCCATAAAGCAAATCAGATATGATAATTTCGGAATTTTTAAAAATCTCTGTGTGTAAATAAAAGGAAGAGTAAGAAAACATATATACAATTCAGATTCATATAAGGAAAAGTGATAAATTTTAATTTTAGATTTTGTTGTTGTTGACTGATTCATTAACAAGGAAATGGTATTGAACTGCCTGAAATTTCATTGCTTGATATTTATTTCTGTATGTGAAATGTATTAATTTCAAAATATGTAATTCATTTATAAATATGTATAGATTTAAAAGTGTAAAAATGTTTCCTATCTGGACATATAAGGTATGTTTCCTATCCAAAGGTAAGTACAGTATTAATTAATCTGGTAGAGAAGTGTAATAAAGACATTGCACCAAATATTCAATTATTCAATATCCATGTGCTTCCCAATTCTCCCAGCCCCCTTTTAGTTGGATGGGGCCTTGTGACTAATTCTGGCAAATGGACTAACAGTAGAGTACATGTGTATCACTTCTAAGCAAAAGCCTGGATGATAGGTATGAGAACATGGATGCTTGTCTACCTTTGGTGAATGCAGAATCATACAGGTTTAGCCTCCATTGACCCAGTGCCTTGAATAGCAATGGGGGGCAGAGTTCATTTGATGATCCACATTGGACATGTAACACCACCAAAAATAATCCATGGACATGTTAAGTCACAAAGATATGGGAGTTAATTTGTTACTGCAGCATAATATAGACTGCCCAGATTAACATGGAAATGGTTTCATTGTCAAAAAGATGAAAATAGTTGTACTACACTAATAATCATTTCTTCATAATTGCCTTTATTTTTAATATTTGCTAATCTCATGACTTTTATTTGATAAATATATATTGGAACTTATTATGTTGAAGCACTTTCCTCCCCAAAGTAAGTCATTGTCTGACATGAAAGAGAAGACAGAAATATTTATAATAAAACATAGAATGTTAAATGAATTCTGAGGAAAGGAATATTGGTCCTACTAGATTTGTGGGAAGAGATATTATCTCCTTTGAGTCTTGAAGAATTGGATGTATTTAGACATGTGAGGATGAGCAAGATATGGTAATGAAGTAATGGGGAGTATTCTGGGAGAGAGATTAACATGAGCAAAATCATAAACAGAAAATAGTGACTTGTTGAGTATGGACAGAGTAAAGGCTAAACTAAACAACACAGAGTTGACATCCACCCTCATGTGCTTCTATAAAAAAATAAGAGTATATCCAAGAAAGTTATTAAAGAAAAGATCTGAAGAGAGACATGGAAGCTTGACAGCACGAAAGAAGACAACCTTCTTTCATTCTTTCTAAATTCCTGAGGGATATCAGGAGAAAAACGTGATTCTAAACTCTACTTTAGAACCTTAAGCTATAAAGGGAGGGAACAGAGACACGCCTATTAGAAGTTTATTACAATAGCCACCATGGGATTTACTAAGAAAAGAAATTATTGTGACAAGGGAGTAACAGTGGGAATGCAAGAGAGACGAAAAATTGGAACATTTTGTAAATGCAGACACAAGAAATTCAGGAAAACAAAATTGTGGATATGAGGGCAACAGGAAGAGAGGAGATAAAAACCAGGATGATTAAAGGATGACATTAGGAAAAACAAAAATAAGAACATAAACAGGGGTGGGGTGAGGCAATTTGATTTTGGACTTGTTGACTTTCATATACTAATACACCATGTGGGAAGAAGATAAAAGTAGGTTTGGAATTCAGGAAAGAGTTAGTCTGGGTGATGTATGCTTAACAGCACCAACAGTCTGAACTATTTCACTGTAAGTAATCTCAGGTGGAATTTTCTTAGACCCCAATATCTGTTTAGCTGATGCATTGCAAGAAATATATATACATGTAAAATAAATATGTATATAAATATACATAAAACATATATGTAGGAAGGGCACCCACAGAATGGGAATATTCATTTTACATATATATTGCATACTTAAAATCTTATGTATTTATATTTTTCATATGTATTATATAAATACAATATTATATATGTCTATATATAATTTTATATATGATATATATTTATTTGTAACATAAAATAGTATATCTATATTAAATATGTTAAAAATTGATTTCCCTATCATGCATGTGTTCTTCCTACTTTCAACAATTTTTCTTACTAGAAATATTCCTCCTAGGGTACAGCATATCACTGCAGCCCATTCTCTCCTTTTGCCTGATGCTTTGTTTTCTGAAGACTGTAGCCTCTGGCCGGGCATGGTGGCTCACGCCTGTAATCCCAGCACTTTGGGGGACCCAGGCGGGTGGATCACAAGGTCAGGAGTTCAAGACCAGCCTGGCCAACATGGTGAAACCCCGTCTCTACTAAAAAATCAAAAACTTGCTGGGCATGGTGGCAGGCGCCTGTAATCCCAGCTACTCTGGAGGCTGAGGGAGGAGAATTTGAACAAGGCAGGTGGAGGTTGCAGTGGGCCAAGATCGTGCCATTGCACTCCAGCCTGGGCAACAGGGCGAGACTCCATCTCAAAAAAAAACAAAAACAAAAACAAAAAAAAAACTGTGGTCTCCAAATGAGTGTCCTAACACTCTTAATGTTCAATGAGAGGGAATAATATTCAGGTTACATTGAAGAGGGAAGAGTACCTAGTTCTCTAATATAAAACAGGGATCGTAGATACAGAAGCTTTGGAGTAAGGAGGAGAAAGTCTGTCAATCTATTTCCCTTCAGACCCACACAATTTGTTCCACCAACAGGTGGCACAGTATGCAAATCAGTTGTGATTGGCAAGTCCAGTTCAATTTGCATTCTGGGTTTTGTTTAGCTTGCAATTTAATAATTAATTTAAATAATTTTCTATTCCGTATTGGACTATTATCTTCCTCCATCATTGTTTAGTTTGCAGTCAAATCTGTTTTACGAAACAGTCACATGTCGGTGGTGCCTTAAGAAACAAGAAAAGAGGACAGTGGCCACACACTGGGTGAAGCAATATGGAAAGAAGATGTTAGCCCCAGGAAGTGACTGGATATTAAAAGATCAGTCAAAGCAGGAATTCGGAGTCAGAGACAAACACAAGAAAATAAGCTCCCAGGGGAGGGTATTGAACTCCCCATAATACTTGGAATGGGGGCTTTGGCCATCTTATTAGCTGTGAAATAAAAGGATGAGACCAGAAAGTGAAATCTTTTCAATTTTAGCATTTGGCATTCCTCCTAGGATGGAATAGATACTCCATCAGTTTGGAATGAATAAATAAATAAGTGGAAATGTGTGAAAACCTGAAGGAGAAAATATTGAGAGAAAAGAGAATTTAAAAAAAAAGGAAATTTTGGAAGGCTCACATTTTTAAAAAGGAGTAATGAGAAAAGGAACTGATAAGAACCAATGGATACTTATGGAGATAAATGAATCGCCAGAGACCAAATAAAGATTGGCTTTAAAAATTTAAGTCTTCTTTCAGAGCAAAGGCCCATCTTCATTCTTGTTTCATTCTTCATTCTAGTGAAAATTCTAATAAATTTCCACTTTATTAGAGAGGGCAAAGAAAAAGTGAACTAGCCCCTTATTGTGTCATGTTAGATCTGCATTTCAAGCCCTTTCAGTATGGAGGCCCTTAGCGCTTATATTAATAATAAGTATTTACACTCCCAAATTTGAAAATGTACTTGAGCTTATCTTTAAAAACAAAGGGAATGAGGTCTGGAAAATGGTTTCAGAGTGCCAATAGATAGCACTTAATTTCCCTCCTTTGTTTACTACTCTGCTGCCTTTAAAATATAAAGAGGAAAGTCCTTTTACATCTGCCGTCAGGGAAACAGGAAGGAAAAAAATCTTGCAACTTCAATGAAAATGTCAAAGTGCTAATAAAATAAAGCATTTCACACATCCTTACAGCAATATGAAAATCAGAAAAGATATATCACCTTGTTCAAAGCAACTAATGGATTATGCAATATCCAGCAAAAAGTCTCAATCAATGCACAATAAACATTGTTTTTTTTTCCATTAACATTGCACCCCAAATGGGTCATCCAGTTATTACCAATATCATGCTTCTTCTTAGATCTAACATCATCTCCTTTAGGGAACTTGAATCCCACAAAAACCTGATTTTACAGAACTACAGAAAACATTTGAAAGCTACAATTGATTGCCTCATTTTTTCTCCTATGATTTATAATTTAAAGAAAAAATTTCAAACCACTTTGGTTCAAAGAGATTAAAATACTTTACGAATAATTGACTGCTTCTATCCTTAATAACGTATACATATTTAGAGTGATTATTTCAGTTCAACTCAAAAATATTATTGAAATAAGGCTTTTTTGGCATGATATCAAAAAAGATTATTTAATCAAATACTCTAGAGTTAAGTTTACAAGAAAGTAGTATCAAAAGAAGGTTTAGGTTTTCATTTATTCCTTTTTACCTTAATTAAAATCTTGACTAAAATCTTGAGTTGAAGCTTATCACAATATTGAGGAAGTATTAAATAATAGTGCAGCACACATCAGACAATAATTGGGAATTCAAACAAGTTCTTTTTTTTTCTTTAGCTTAGCAAAGCCACAGAAACAATGAGATCAAGAAGTAAGAAAATCAGGAAATCTTCATTACTCTTTACAAAGAATTAATAAGATTACCAGTAGAGTCGTTCTATGCTTTTATGTAAGGGGTTATGTTCCAAGGAATTCAAAACAAAAAAGGAAAGGAAAATACCCAGCAAATATGAGTTGTGGCAACTTGAGAACTCACATGATGCTGAGGTTTTATTTCTGAGCAGTACTATTGTGTGAAGATATTATGATAATTAATATCACTCAGTTACCAAAAATAAAACCTTTAAGCCTTCTTAGCAAGTTTGAACAATTGTTGTAAGCCTAAATACTCTTAACTATTTCACTATCAAAGAGTATTTATACAATATGTTTTATAATTGGTCCACATTAATTTGAACTATAGGTCCACATTAATTTGAACTTTACCTTGAAACAAAATGCAGGTTGCCAGTTGACTTAAACATCTCACAAAGTTAAAACAAAGGGACCCCTATAAAAGTAGAAATAGGAAAAAGCACAAGGAAAGCACATTTCTGACTTGGGCAGGTAAACAAATTTTTGAAAGTTCTGAGGATATAATTTTGATTTTAGCAGAGGCACTTTGGAAATAAATATGTGTCAGCACAAGATAGCAGAAGACAAGCATATCCAGAATGAAGATACTGAGACCATCAATTTCTTAGGAAAAGAATAAAAGGCAAACAAACAAATAAGAAGAAACAAAAGAAAGTAAGGATATGAGGACACAGGAGAGGTGTCTCATCCAGAAATTACATGAAGGCTCTTGAACTAAAAGATGAATAAAGTCAGAGTCTGTTTCATCAAGAACTCTTTTTATCTGATAGCAATGAAAGCTTAGAAAGGTGAAAATCCTAGGACTTAAGAGAAAAAAATAATCTAATGAATGACTGGTGGATGGACTATTGCTTCAAGCCAAGATTGAATAACTAGGACTGGATTTACCTTTACACCTGAAACAACAAAAGATTGAACAAAAATGTATGAAACAATGGTTTCCAAGACAAAGGGTGGCATATAATAAAATACAAAGATCTCTGAAAAAGGGAATACAAATGAAATGAGCCCTATAATTGCCCTGTTACTGCCCTGAAGGAATTTCCAGGCAGTGGTGCAAAAAAGAAAAACCCAGGCAGAGTGCTGAACTCCGTGAGTTAAAAGATTGAACTGAGACTACAGAGAGACCTAGACAACAGCAGTTAAAAGAATGGAGTATCCAAGGGAATAGAGCTGCACAAAGAGGTAAGTATGGAGATACACAGAGGGTTTACCTTCAGTATTCAGCAGAGCACTGGTTCACAAATAAGCATTAAAAACAAAACAAAAACAAAACAAAACCAAAAACTCAAGAAAGAACCACCTGAAAGGATTAAAAGGAACAGCGCCAGTTGCTCACACAGAGCAAGAAATAGTAGTGTTTGCTTCTACCATTAAGGGTAGAACATCTCATAATTTTCAAGTCACAGGGTAGACATTCAGAAGAGTTTTGCCTCAGTGGTTAAACTAATTTGACAAAACACTGCTCTGATGCCAACCAGCGAACTTAAAAGGAGTCCTTGGAAAGATTACATTATTTCCAAGTAATTAACTGCATCCTGGAACGTAGCTCAACAATATTTTTTTTAAAAAAGAAAAATTTCAAAATTTCTAGCAGGCAATCAAAAATTACTATGCATGCAAAGAAGTGGGAAAATATACTCTCAAAGAGAATGAAAATAATCAGTCTAAACAGAGCCAGATCTCAACTAAAGATTAGAAATAGCAGGCAATAATATTAAAAGTTATTACAACTATAGTCCAAATATTCAAAAGTTCAGTTTGCATTTGCAAAACTTATAAAACTTTATGACACAAACAGTACAACAAACGTATGCAAATAATATATTAGGACAGAGGATCCCAGGAAAGAATGCAGACTGTGACAAGAGAATCTAACTATATTACAAATGTATGAGAAAAACCTCACTTAAGAGGTTGAGAGTAAGGTACTGAATGAAATAACTTTGGAAATGAATGGAGTCTATGAGACATAAGGCAAAAGGAATTGAAAATAAGCTCTGTATTCTAGTCAACAAAATTGTTTTCTACTGGGGTAGAGGATAACAATTCTAATAGTACTAGATGAAAGTACTGGAATTGAACAATTAAGTAAATAGATGACAGATGATGCAAATGAGGTTTCTCACTGTTGGAGTGGAAATTTTTAAATCAGCAAGGGAAGGAGGCTAGAATGATCCATTTGGTAATGGATTAGAGTTGAAGATACGAGAATTCATGTTAATATAATACTGATGCTTACATACGGAAATATTTATAAATATGTACATATTATGGGTTAATATACACATATATGTTTCTTTTTTCTCTCAACTGAGAGGGCCTGGAAGTAATGACAATCCAGCAACAATGAGAACACCTAACTAGCACACAGGAGCATGTAAGAGCCTAGAGCTCGGCTCTTGCTTTTTAATTCTACTCACCAAGAGAAGGAACCAGAGATCATTGGATGAATGGCTGATTCTAGGACTGGGATGAGATATAAAAAAGATAAGTCTGTAACATCTTTTAGTTCAAGAAAAAAAGGAATTACTCAAAAAAGCAAAAAAATATATTGATATATTAATGTTTATGTGGTTTTCCTGGGTAAAGGGATTTTTTAAGGTAAAAACTAAGAAAAATCACTGGGTAAAAACAAAGAGAATAGAATAAAATATGCACTTTGATTAAAAGCAATGTATTAGTTCATTAATTATAACAAATATACCAGATGGGAGAGTTCCCTTGATCCCTTTGTGGGACTTGTGACAGGGTGTGGCTCGGTTACTCAGTCCCTGGGTCATTTGCTCATACTGCTTGTGGGAGGGGTAGCACATAGGTGAGTGGGTGCAGGAGTCGGGCAAGTGCCTTCGGGCACCAGCAGGAAAGAACCCCATGCCAGCCTGCGTGCAACATCTCGGGGTTGCCCACGACCTCTGGAGCCCCAGAGGGCATAGGTGACAAAAAGTTTTAGCTTTGCTGTCTGTGGATGGCTTAAGTGTTAAACAGCTCAGTAAAGAGTCAGTATGACAGCCTTTTTAGGTTCCTGCACGGTGCGTCCCAAATTCTTGTCTGGCCTCCAGGAAGAATCAGGTTACATGAATGGAGTGAAGGGTGGTGTATGCAGAGGATTTATCCTGAGCAATGGAAGTGGCTCTTAGCTGGATGGAGAGCTGGAAAGGGGATGGAGTGGGAAGATAATCTTCCCCTGGAGTTCAGCCATTCCCAGTTGACTCCTCTCTATGTTCAGGTGCTTCTTCTCTTCTCTCCTTCTCTGCTGTGCCACTCTGCTCCTCTGCCAGTGGAACTTGGGGTTTCTATGGGCACAGAGTGAGGGTCATGGTAGGCCAGGGTGATTTTGGAAAAGGCAACATTTGGGCAGGAAAACAGGAATGCATATTCTCATTTAGGGCCTCATGTCCAGACTTGCAGGTGGAGCTCTCACCAGGGAACCTACCTTCTTCTACCCAGTATTTCCCTACCTCCTGTCTGTATCAATCCTTATGTAAGATGCTAATAATAGGGGAAACTATGTGTAAATAGTATGGCAATTCTCTGTACTATCTTCTCAATTTTTCTATAAACCTAAAGCTGTTGTAAAAATTAACATAAATATTTTAAAATGTAATTGATTCAATGAACAAAAATAAGCACAAGCAATTATATCACGAGCAATATATAGCATGTGATATACAAATATGCGAAAAGTAAAATGTATGAGTACAGAATATTTCAGTACAATACATTTCAGTACTGACTGAGAGGAGAGAAATGAAGCAAAGAATGACAAGATTCTTACAGTATACGTGAAGAAGTACAAAACCACTTGAAGGTAGATTCTGATAAGTTAAAACATATAAAATATATTAAAATATCCACGACAATAGCAAAGTAGTTACAGCTAACAAGCACAGAAAATATAGAAAATGCAAGCATAAAAATCAGTTAAAAACAGGAAGTGAAAATGGAACAAAGAAGAAATAAACACAAAATGAAAATAGCAAAATGACAGATGTAAACCTAACCATATCAGTAATAACATTAAATGTAAATGGTCTGAATTCTATAATATTTTCAGGAAAATCCATTTGAGACAATGCAATATCCATTCTTGTTTTTAAAAACTCTCTGCAAATTAGAAATAAAAAGAAACTCTCTCAACCTGATAAAGATTTTCTGAAAAAAAAAATTAAATCTAACACCATACTTAATGATAAAAGACTGAATGTTTTCCACCTAAGATCAGAAACAAAACAAGGATGTTTGCTTTTACCACATATATTCACGAATATACTAGAGGTTCTAAATAGTGGAAGAAGGATTAAAAAAAATAGCAACCTGTGTTTTTGCAGATGACAATTAGAAGTAATTAGAAATTGAAATTTTAAAAATATCATTTATAATAGCATCAAAAAACATAAAATACTTAGGGATAAATCTGACAACAATGGTCAAGAACCACACACTTGAAAACTACAAACGATTGCCAAGAGAAATTAAAGACTTAGATCACTGGAGAGGTAGGCTATGCAAATAGATTGGCCAAAGATTTAAGCAAACATTTCAACAAATAAATATATGAATGGTAAATGAGCATATAAATAGATGCTCAACATTATACGTTATTAAGGAAATGAATATTAAAATCACAATATGACATTTTTACATACTTATTAGAAAGCTAATGAAGGGTCAGAGGCTGTGGCTCATGCCTATAATCCCAGCAATTTGAGAGGCTGAGGTGAGTGGATCACCTGAGGTCAGGAGTTTGAGACAAGTCTGGCCAACATGAAGAAATCCCATCTCTACTAAAAGTACAAAAATTAGCTGGGTGTGGTGGTGGGTGCCTATAATCTCAGCTACTCGAGAGGCTGAGGCAGGATAATTGCTTGAACCCAGGAGCAGGAGGTTGCAGTGATCTGAGACCATGTTGTTGCACTCCAGCCTGGGTGACAGGAAGAAACTCCGTCTCACAGAAAACAGAAAGAAAAGTTAAAGAAAGTTGAACATAACCCAGTGTTGGTGAGCATATGAAGGAAGTGGAACTTTCAAACACTGCTGGTGGAAATGCCTAATGGTAAAAGAAACTTTGGAAAACTTTTAGGAAATTTGTTAAAAAGTTAAAAATATATCAACCATATGATCGATCCACTCCACATCTAGGTGTATACCCAAGAGAAATGAAGGTGTGTGTCCATATTATGACTCTTCTAAGAATATTTATAGCAGCTTTATTTGTAAGAGTTAAGGACTAAAAGTAACTCAAATGTCTCTGAACAAGTGAACAAATAAACAAACCTAATATATGCATGAAATGGAATTCTATTTGGTAATAAAATGGAAGAAATTCTTAAAAGACACTACAATATAATTAGGCTGCATGAAAGAAGCAAAAAAGGGTATATACTGTATGATTTCATTTATCTGAGATTCTAGAAAATTCAAACTAATCTATGGTGATAGAAGGAATATTAGTGACTGCCTGGGGATGGAAGGAGGAGATGGGGTGGTTCAGGTAGAAAGAATTCCCAAGAGGCATGAAGAAAGCTGAGGAAGGATGTATACATGTTAAATGCTTTGACTGTGGTTATGGTTTCATGGATGTATAAATATGTTGAAATATCAAATTGTACATGTTTTATGTGTAGCTTTTGTATGTCAATCATCTTTCAATAACACTATTAAAAATATGTCTAGTCACAAAGAAAAATACTAAAAAAGAAATCCAAAGAAATTTAAGTTACACCTGCGAAAACCTCAGAGGCTGCAGCCTCAAAGTCTGGGAATCAATGGTGTGACTGTGCATTTAAGAGACAAAGAACAAAAGGTAGAGGCAAGGTAATCTTCTAAATTAGTGCTAAACTAGTTAAGCAACACGAAACTCAGTTTGTGTCATTCACTTTTAATTCCGTATAATTTGTTCCATGAAATTCCTGTCTACTAGAGAAAATATATCGATACACTTCAATGAAGTCTGTGTTTACTGTGTAGCAGAAGTACAGAAAGGTGAATGTCCTTCTGCCCTACAGAAGAAAGAGCCAAATGAACCCAGAGAAATAATATCCAGACAAGATTATCTCCTCACTCCCCACTCACTTGATTCCTACTTCGTGTTAGATTCCTGAAACCAAGACAGACGTGACAAGAATACAGATGAAGTGCTCTGAGGTTTTCCTAAATAATATTCTATATCAAGAAACTTCAAACAGCTAGGAACTGGATGCCCCCAAAACAAAACCAGCCATGTGGTGTATCCAGGAATTTAAAATAACCATGAGTAAGATGCCAAAGGCTCTAATTTAAAAAGTAGACAACACAAAATAGCTGCCAAATACCAAATATTTAAAAAATAATCTACACATTTCTAAAGGACACATGGGTCAAAAATGATATTTTGAGACAAATTTAAACTATTTCAACATAAATAAAAGTGAATATACAACTTATTGAAATTTATGTAATGCAGAGATAGGAGTGCTGGATGCTTAGAGGGACATTTCTAACTTTAAATTCATATATTGAAAAAGAAGAAAGACCTAAAATAAATAAACTAAGCTGCCATGTTGAGACATGACAAAAAGAAGAGCCAATTAAGCCCAACACAAGCAGAAGCAAGACGATAACAATACAAGTAAAAATAAATGAAATTGGAAAGACTAAAGAGTAAAACAATAGAGAAAAATCAATGAAACTGAAAGCTGAGTCTTTAAAAAAAAAATCAATAAAATTAGCAAACTTTAGCCAGTCTGATGAAGAATAAAAGAAGGAAAATACACAAGTTACCAATATTAGAAATTAAGGAGGGATCATCACTACTGATGCCATGAACATTAAAAGAATATACTAGATTCTATGAACAATTCTATGCCCACTAAGCTGATAACTTAGATAAAATGGACCAGTTCCATGAAAGACACAATTTACCAATATTCATTCAAGGAGATATAGGCAATCTGAATAGCACTTTGTTTGTTAGAGAAATTGAATGCATAATTTAAAATATTCCAAAAGCAAAGATGAGATGGAAGTGTAGCACAGAGTGATAATATCTCTAGAAACCAAATATTATAGTATATGCTGTCAATTTATATTGACCATTTTCCTATTAGTTACTTCAGTGACAAGCAAGCAGAACATCCAGCTTAAACACCGGCAGTAAAGATCACACATCACTTCATGACCTGTTCCTCCTACGCAGTGCATCTGGGAGTAGAACCAGGAAAATCTTTCCTTAATGGTCAACTACTATGCTTAAGCAGATTGCCATTTTTTGGCTCTGAGTATTCCAATGCTTTTGAGAGGAAAGTTAAGTGAATGTTAAGGCTATTCTTTATGTGTAAAGCATATGGTGAATTCTAGGAAAAATATCTCATTTCCTAGAAATTTCCTCACATAAATATCTCATCCACATGGAAAGGTCTGTAACAAAAAAACACTAGGCCAGAGAATAGCACCAACTTTCTTCATTAATCTGTATAATCGTAAATGAATTTAGATCCATGAAAATAAGCATTATGAAAAATTGCTAATAACATGCAAATATAAAACAGGAATATAATGGAATACTCTAGCATGGTCAAAGGATATTTCAAGTTTACTCTTTATAAAGAAATTAAAGGCACAAATATAATATTGGAGCTTGTATAAGGCGAGTGAAAGACAGAAAAAGACAAATATATATGAATTATAAATATATATTTAGATAAAGGATAAAAACACAAAAATAAGGATAAAAAGGGCAAATAAAGGATAAATCAAAAGGATAAAAATATAAAAATAACATATATATAAAGCTATGCATTTATAACTCCAGTCCTCTTTCATTTAAATGACTCAGAGAAACAAGTTCAATAATTTTAATTCAAACTAAAAAAAAAAATTAAACACTTTGAATCAGATGTATACTGGCTGCGCACAGTGGTTCACGCTTGTAATCCCAACAATTTTGGAGGCCGCAGCAGGCAAATCACTTGAGGTTAAGAGTTTGAGACCAGCCTGGGCAACGTGGCAAAACGTCATCTCTACTAAAAATACAAAAATTAACTGTATGTGGTGGCCCACGCTGTAATCTCAGTTACTGGGGAGGCTGAGGAATGAGAATTGCTTGAATCTGGAAGGCAGAGATTACAGTGAGCCACGACGGTACCACTGCACTCCAGCCTGGATGAGAGAGAGAGACTCTGTCTGAAAAAAAAAATGTTTAAAGACATTTTATTTTTCACTATCCCTAATATAAATTTGTTGTTTTCCAAATTTATAATGTATTATATCTTCCATAAAATAGAAATGAAATAAATAACTAGATGGAGCAATAAATAATACGAAAGTAGCATATTTTCTACAAAAAAGTATTAATACAAATATTCACGTTTACTCTGTTAATCTAAAATTACTATTTGTAACTGCCATAGTGTGTACATTAATTCAAAGCAGAATTCACAGTTTTACATTTTTAAGTCTTCCTATCCAAAGCATAGTTTTGTATTGATGTCTAATTTATAACTTCCATGGATTCACTTTTTGGCTGAGGCTTTAAGTTCCTTTAAAAACTTTTTCATAAGTATCTCATACATGGAGAAAAGTGTGCGCTTTGCAAGAGTAAAATCCAGTGAATTTTCACAAGCTGCATATATCCATGTAAACAGCACCCAGAAGATTATCTCAGTGCCGGAAGACTCCACCAGACCCCTCCAGGTCACTCCTTTCCATCAAGGGAAACTGTCCCTGTCTTCTAACACTATAGTAGTAGACTGCCTGTTTCTAGATTTTATAGAAACTAAATCATACACTATTAATACATTCTTTTTAATTTGTTTTTGCTCAACATTATGTTTGTGAGATCCGTCCCTGTAGTTACAGGTCATTTATTCTTGCTGCTGAGCAGTGTTCTCATTGTGTTAATTTAGCACAATTTATTAATCCAGTCTACTGCTATGAATATCTACATGCTTTCTGGTATTGACTATTAAAGACAGTGCTGTTTGAACTTTCTTGTACAAGTACTTTCGTAAACAGTGTACACATTGCTTTGGAGCACATGGCAATGTTCAACTTTAGTAACCAGTCTAAATCCCCATCAGTATTACATTAGCATTCCATTTACTCAAAGCACAAGGTTTTATATTTTTGTCTTTTTTTTCTCTGAGTGTCCATTTTCATTCAAGCAATTTTGGTAGGCATATCCAGTGACTATTTCATATAAATTTTGCATTTAAAAAATAAATTTTACTGCTAATTTTGAAAGCTTTGGTTGCTGTTGCGAATAGGGTGATCTCAGCTTTGCATTTTTTCAAAGTCACTGGACCAATTATACCCGCACCATGAGTATCAGCATGTGAGTTTTTCCAAATACGATTTTCTGTTTGTTGTCTTTCTCTCTCCACCCTGTCTCATCTCTCTCTCTTCCTTCCTTTTCTCCATTTCACTGATTCTGATGATTGTATTGAGCAGACATTTTTGACAGCTGTATTAAAGGATAATTGAAATACAATAATCTGTAAAATTCAAAGTATAAAATTTCATATTTCAAATGTGCATGCATATATTAAAATATCACCACAATATAGATAACATTTCCATCACACCCTTCCAAGTTTCCTCATGCCTCTTTGTGATCCATAGTTTCCTCCATATCATCCCTCCACAGCACTAGATCTCTTCTTTGACATTATTGTTTAGTTTGCATTGTCTAGAATTTTATATAAATAAAATCGTATACTATGCACAGTTTTTGTGGATTTTTTCACTCAGTAAAATTATTTTAAGGTTATCAATGACACTGTACATATCAATAATCCATTACTTTTTATTGGTGAACAGTATTCCATTGAACTAATATGCCACAATATGTTTATCCATTCATTTATTAATGGACTTTTTTTAGTTTTGGGAAGCTACAAATAAAGAGGCTGCAAACATTTATGTATGAGTCTTTGCATGAGCATATGCCTTCACATTTTTCTTGAATCAATATCCAGGAGTGACATTACTGGTTTATAAAAGTATATGTTTAATTTCATAAGGAATTTCAAAATTATTTTCTGAAATTGAACAAATGTATGTTGCCACCAGCAATGTATAAAAGTTCCATTTTCTTGGCCAGGCACAGTGGCTTACATCTGTAATCCCAACACTTTGGGATGCCAAGGTGGGAGGACTCTTAGAGCCCAAGGGTTCAAGAGCAGCCTTGGCAACAAAGTGAAACCCTGTCTCTAGAACAAATAAAAAAATTAGCCGGCTGTGATGGCAGATGCCTACAGTCCCAGCTATTGCAGAGGATGAGACAGGAGGATCCCTTGAGCCCAGGAATTCTAGGCTGCAGTGAGCTGTGATTCTGCCACTGCATTCCAGCCTGGACAACAGAGAGAGGCCTTGTCTCAAAAAAAATAAATAAATAAATAAAATTCCATTTTCTCAATTTTATTGCCAACATGCTGTGCTCAGACTTTTTAAATGTTGTCCTTCTAGTGGGTTTACGGAGATATTCATTGTGGTTTAGATTTGCATTTCCCTAATCAAATAAAGTTGAGCAAGTTTTCATGTGCCCTTTGTTTTTGTTTTTGTTTTTTGAGAAAGGGCCTGACTGTCACCCAGGTTGTAATGCAGTGGCACGGTAATGGCTCACTGCAGCCTTGACCTTCTGGGCTTAGGTGATCCTCCTGTGTCAGCCTCCCAAGTAGCTGAGACTACAGGTGCATGTCACCAGGCTCAGTTAATTTTTTGTATTTTTTGTAGAGACAGGGTTTCACCAGTTTGCCCAAGCTAGCTTCAAACTCCTGGACTCAAGCAATCTGCCCACATCTGCCTCTGCCTCTGCCTCCCAAAGTGTTGGGATTACAGGCATGGGCCACCATGCCCAGCTTTTTGCTAATTTTTGAATAGGGTTGTTTTTCTTCTCATTGATGGGTTGCAAGGGTTCTTCTACTATCCTGGATACAATTTTTATCTTATAAAAAATTTGTAAATATGTTTTCTATGGCTAAGCTTTTTACTACTTCAAGTGTCCTTTGAACAGCAAACATTTTTTAATTTGATTAAATCCAATTCATTATATTTTGTTTTATAGTTTGTGTCTTTGTGGGTCTGTACTATTTAGGTAATCTTTGCCTAATTCAAAATCACTGAGATTTCCTCCTATGTTTTCTTTTAGAAGTTTCTATTTGGTGTTCTTACTTTATATCTATAATTTTCATTTTTTAATTTCATTTTTTCTTTTTTCCTCTTTTCTTTTTTTTTTTTTTCTTTCTTTTTGAGACAAGGTCTTACTCTTTTACTTAGACTGGAGGGCAGTGGCATGATCTCAGCTCACTGCAACCTCTGCCCCTCAGGCTCAAGCAATTCTCCTGCCTCAGCCTCCCCAGCAGCTGGGATTACAGGCACACCACTACCACCCAGCTAATTTTTGTATTTTTAGTAGAGGCAGGGTTTCACCATGTTGGCCAGGCTGGCCTTGAACTCATGACCTCAAATGAGTCACTCGCCTTGGCCTCCCAAATTGCCGGAATTACAGGCGTGAGTCACTGTGCCTGGTCTCATTTTTTTTAATATAGTATGAGGTAATAATGAAAGAGTACTTTTTTGCATGTGGATATCATTTTAGCACAATTGTTAAAAAGATGATCATTTCACTATTGAATTACCTTGGAAACACTGTTGAAAATCAACTGGCTATATAGATGTGGTTCCATCCCTGGGCTCTCTAGTGTTCTCCACTGTTCTGTATTCTAACATTATAACAATACCAAGTGACTTGGGTAATGATAAGTATTGTTATCAGATAGTGTAAATTACCTAATTATGTTCTTCTTTTTCGCAATTGTTTCAGCTATTCTAGGTCATTTGGATTTTTTTTTGTAAATTTAAGAATGAGTTAGAATATTTCTACAAAAACTCTGAGTGGGATCTTGATTGGTATTTCATTGAATCTGTAGATCAATTGGAAGAGAACGAACATCTTAATAATACTGAGTTTTCCAATCCATGAACATGATATATGTCTTCATTTGCCTTAGTTCTTCTTTACTGTCTTTCATAAATCTTTTATCTTTCTACATGCACATCTTAAATATTTTGTCAAATTTATTCACTAACATTTCATATTTTGTGATGCTATTGCAATTGCTAGTTTTTGAGATTTTTTTTCTTACTCTTAATTTCTGATTGTATTTGCTGGCATGTCGAATATTTATGTCTATTCTGCTGAGGAATATTTGTCTGTAGTTTTATTTCCTTGGGTTTTCTTTGATTTTGTTATCAGTAGAAGAGTGATTTGATAGGAAACCACTATTAAACGAAACAGTTTGTGTGGAATTGGCATTACATCCTTCTTAAATATTATGCCGAATTCACCACTGAAGCCATTGGAGCCTAGAATTTTCATTGTGGAAAAATTTTTAATTGAAAACTCAATTTATTTAATAGCTATAGAGCTATTTGCAATTTATATGTTTTCTTCAGTGAACTTCAGTAGTTTAAGTCTTTCACAGAATTTTAAAATGTTATCCAAGTTACTTAATCTATTGCCATAATATTTGCAATATTCATTTTTTAACAACTATATTTTAGAGTGGTTTTAAAATCCCAGGCAAATTAAAAGGAAGGTACAGAAATTTCCATAAGGCCCCTTATGCCAATACATGCATAGCTTACCCCGCTATCAACATTTCCCGCCAGGATGGCACGCTCATTACAACTGATGAGCCCACATTGACACATCATAATCATCCTAAGTCCACAGTTTGCCTTAGGGTTTGCTCTTGGTGTGGCGCGTGTTAAGGTTTGGATAAATGTACCCATTATTATAGTATCATACCGAGCATTTTCACTGCCTTGAAAATCCTCTGTGCTCCACCTCTCCATCCCTCAACCCCTGACAACCACGGATCTTTTTATCATCACCAATCTGCCTTTTCCAGAATGTCATATAGTTAGAATCATACAGTATGTAGCCTTTACAAATTGGCTTCTTATACTTAATTATATGCATTTAAGGATTCCCAGTGTTTTTGCATGGCTTGATGGTTTATTTCTTTTTAGTAATGAGTAGTATTTAATTCTCTGGATATACCACGTCTGTTAATCCATTCACCTACTAGGGAACATCTTGGTTGCTTTCAAATTTTGGAAATTAAGAATAAAGCTGCTATAAAGATCCATGTGCATGATTTTGTGTAGACATGTTCCCAACTTCTTTGGGAAAATATAAAGGAGTGTGATTGCTGAATCATAAGACAGAAGTATGTTTACTTTTTTAAGAAACCACCAAATTGTCTTCCAAAGCGGTTGTACTACTTGGCATTCCCACCAGCAATGAATGAGTGTTTCGGATGCTCCATATCTTCATCTGCATTTGGTGTTGTCAGTGTTCCAGATTTTGACCATTCTACCAGGTGTGCATTGTTGTTTTAATATGCATTTCCCTGATGACATGAAGTGTGGAGCATATTTTCATATGCTTATTTGCCATCTGCATATCCTATTTGACAAGGTGTCTGTTAAGGTCTTTGGTCTACTTTTTAACTGGGATTTTTAAATTTGTTCTTGCTGAGTTTTAAGAGTCCTTGGTATATTTCAGATAACAGTCACTGGATATATCATTTGCAAATATTTTCTCTCAATCTATGGCTTGTCTTCTGTTTCTCTTGACATTGTCTTTCACAGAGCAGTTTTTAATTTTAATAAACCCCAGTTTATCATTTGTTTCTTTCATAAATTGTGCCTTCGATGTTGTACCTAAAAAGTCATCACCATACCCAATGTAATCTAGCTTTTTTTCTCATGTTATTTTCCAGGATTATTATAGCTTTGCATTTAACATTTAGGTCTGTGATCCATTTTGAGTTGGTTTTTGTGAATGATGTAAGATCTCTGCCTAGATTATTTTACATGTGGGTGTACAGTTGTTCCAGCATAATTTGTTGAAAAAAAATCTTTGCTCCATTATATTGCCTTTGCTCCTTTGTTCAAATATAGTTGACAATATTTATGTGGGACTATTTCTGGGCTCTCTATTCTGTCCCATTAAACTATTTGCTACCATTGATCTATTTCTGTTTCCATAGATCTACTGATCTATTCTTTAGCCAATATTACATTGTCTTGATTAGTGTTGCATTGTAGTAAGTGTTGAAGTCAGGGGTTAGTCCTACAATTTTGTTCCTTTCCTTCAAAGCAATGTATTGGCTATTGAGTTGGTATTTTCCTTCTCCCACATGAAAGGCTACAGCTGATTGAAGTGGGGTATTTCCCTTCCCCCAGATCAGTTAGGTTCTGATCATACCCCACCACATTTGGTTCTGGTTAAGTAGTTTCTCTTTGGGAAATATCTTGTTAAGAACAGAATTCTCTCATGTATTTCAAAATGGTTCCCTTTCCCCTCCCCCTGCCAGAAGAACAATGGACTTTTCCCCTGATATTTACTGTGGGAACCAGGTCAATTTGGTTGAACTTCTGAAGGTGAGTATTGTGCCTTGTCCCCATGACTCGGTTTCTCTCAAGCTCTTCCTAAAGTTGTCCACATCAAGCCTCCAGCAATTTGTTCAGGTTTTCTTATCCTCAAGAGTCTTTAATCTGGTAAGGCTAACTCCCTGCATTCATCTGTCTCTCCAGTGTTGGAGGCAACAGTTGCCTTGTGTCATCTAGATTCAGAGTGTTGATTTTTCAAACTATTCAGCTTCTCACTTGCTGTTAGGAAGTAATGGTGATTTCCAAACTCCTTACATGTGGAACTGGAACCTAGTCCTTTATTGTTGTTTTCATGTCTGTAGTATCTATAGTGATACACCTTTTGTCAGTCCTGTTTTCTATGTCATTAACTTGTTTTGGACAACTCTTCTTTCACTAATTCATTATTCTCAATCTATGTACTTAATGCTATAAAGTTCCCTCTAAGTAGAGCTTTACCTGCATCCCACACATTTTGAAAATTGTTTTCCTTTTCATTCAATTTCAAATCGTTTCAATTTTCTCTTGTATTTTCCTTAGTTATTAAAAAATATGCTGAGATCAGTGTCCAAATGTTTGAGGATTTTCCAGTTATCTTTCTGTTATGGATTGCTAATTTAATTTTGTTTCATGCAAGAACATGTTATGTATCATTTCAATCATTTCAAATATATTGTGACTTATTTTATGGTCCAGAATATGACCTGCCTGTTATATCTCATTATTACTCAGTGACCATTTTTGTAAATGTTGAATCCTTACTTGATGAAAGAATGAATAAATGACTCCACTTCTCTGGAAGTTTCTTTCATCCTTTTCTGTTCTCATTTGTTGCATGACTTCAGGAAAGTGTGAGTTCAGCTTGATCTTGTGCTATTGATGGCTTACTATTGTCCAATTGCTTGTATTATTGATGACTTGAGTTGGTCTACACTAATTCCTGGGTACCTATCAGTTTCACATGTTGTGATTACATTTCAATAAATGCATAGTGTTCTAAATGCTGATTCCAGGCATTTGATTTGACTTGGTTACTAATGATTTACTTCAAAACACCATCATGCCTAACAAAATCACAAAAAACTACATTTCACAGACTTCCAAAGCTACTCTCAATTTGTCAAAAATCTCGTTATTCAAACCCATAAATGCCAATGGCTTATTGTACTTTCATCTGACCTTTTTTCTATGCATTTCTTACAGTTGTAATCATACTTTCTAAAAATTATATGAAATAAAGTGTATCTTGTTTATTTTCCTAATATCATGTTGGTCTCCTAGCTAAATGCTAATGACTTCAAAAGTCTTTTCTATATTTATAATAATATGTGATTCTGTGTATAGGACACACAAAATAAAAAGGTAGCACATATACCCAGGGAGTAAGTTAATCACTCACAGATATATCACATTTATTTATTTTAAAAAAAACCACAGCCAGGCATGGTGGCTGACGTCTGTAATCCCAGCACTTTGGGAGGCCGAGGAGGGCAGATCACGAGGTCAGGAGTTCGAGACCAGCCTGACCAACATGGTTAAACCTCGTCTCTACTAACAATACAAAAATTAGCTGGGCATCATGGCACGTGCCTGTAGTCTCAGCTACTCAGGAGGCTGAGGCAGGAGAATCGCTTCAACTCAGGAGGCAGAGGTTGCAGTGAGTCAAGATCATGTCACTGTATTCCAGCCTGGGTGACAGAACAAGACTCCGTCTCAAAACAAAACAAAACAAAAAATTTAAAAAAAATCACTAACATAGCACTTAGTATGTACCAAATATTTTTCTAAACAATTCACAAGTTCTAGATCTTTTAATCTTCCTACCAAGTCTATGGTGTAAGTACAATCATTATCTCCATTTTACAAGTAAGGAAATAGTATAGGCTTTAAAAAATTTAGACAAAGTCACATAGCTAATAATTTACAGCACTGGGATTTGAACCAAAGCTATCTGGTTCCAGATTCTGTGCTCTGAATTATTCCTCTGCATGATTAGGCATGTTATTTATTTTCCTTTATTCACCAATTAATTAACAAACTGAATTGCCATAGTAGTATAGTGTGATTAGTGCTATTAGTGTTTTGTCATTGACCTTAATTATTAGTTTCCTTGAGCCAGAATACAGCATCTAAACTTTGCTTTAAAATACAACATCTGCTTTTTTCTTGAACGAAGTCAATTTTTTTTTCAATTTTTTCAGGGCAGTAATTCAACTCCTCAAATGTCAAACATCAATGCATTATTAAAAAGCCCCTGTGTAAGTAAGCTATCCTAAGCCTTTTAACTCAGGATCTTAGGCTACCTTGTTGAGACTAAACATTCAGCTATCAAGTTTCCTTTATTCACTCAATAAAATGTTATCACATACCTACTATGTAACAGGCACTATGCCAAATATGGAGGATACAAAGATAAAAATTAATATATATAAAATATTTATTTTTGCAATTAAAAGCTTTCTTAAGTTTTTACTTTACATTCTCAATCTCATAGTTCTCCTTATAGACTGCTATCTAGAACCCTGAAATTTTCCTCTGTTAAATATATTCTGTTACATTACATGGCTTCTCTTCTTTAACTTCTCCTTATTCCCACACCTTATGTCATGGTGAAAATTTGCTCTTTGGGAAAATTATCTCTCTTCTCTTCTGTGTATAACTGTGTTTCCTAGAGTTCTCCTACGGTTAGACAGCTAAGTTGGGAAACTGTTTCCCTTATTAACTGGCTTTAATCCTGAACAACTACTTTGGTCTTTCAAAACCTCGAAGTCCTCTCTATAAAACAGAGACTAGAGTAATTATCTTTTTAAAGAGATGTTGTAAGAATGAAATAAAATCACTCATCACACAAAACATTTATGGCAAACAAGAAAGATTCAATAAATGTGAGTAGCTATTATTATCTTAATTATGTTAATATCATATTTCTAGAGAGTTTTTAGAAACATTCATCTTCTTAATCCCATGCCGCCTGCTTGATTTATTTGTATGCTAGAGCCTTCTGGTACTTCTCCAGTCTTTCCTTATTTATCTTTCTCACTTCATCTTTACCTTGAGCAAATAGTTTGAACCAAAATTTTGGAATTTTTATCTTCAAAAGAAGTCAATCTGCCAGGTGCAGTGGCTCAGGCCTGTAATCCCAGCACTTTGGGAGGCTGAGGCAGGTGAATCACCTAAGGTCAAGAGCTCGAGACCAGCCTGGCCAACATGGTGAAACCCCATCTCTACTAAAAATACAAAAATTAGCCGTGTGTGGTAGTGGGTGCCTGTAATTCCAGCTACTTGGGAAGCTGAGGCAGGAGAATCGCTTGAACCCAGGTAGCAGAGGTTGCAATGATCCAAGATCACACCACTGCACTTCAGCCTGGGCAACACAGTAAGACTCCATCTCAAAAAAATAAAGAATTCAAACTTATTAACAAAAGTAGCTCCTTTCCTCCTGATTTCTGAATATTTTTCAGCCTTCCCTTTAACCCTGGTCACAATAGCTTTCTCTCTTTTCTATGCATTACCTTGATTAGCAAGTAATGGCACTATCCCCTATATTCATTCACCAAGACACCATTTTTGGCTTATTGTGACTTCTTCCATCCCAGGGTTATCCGTGCTGTTATTTCCCCTGTAGAGGAACATTGCCTATTTCAGAGTCTTTGTGCAAAATTAATAGCATGATGTCTCTTTAACCTTGGACAAATACAATCTCTAGTGACCATTTTGTATGAGAATATCTGTGATCTGCTCACAATTTTTGCTGCAGAAATAAAAAATTTTATTTCTTTTTGTCCTGACAGATATTCCCAAAGAGATCATAGATCATTTTATTACTAAAGCTCAACTAACGCATTATTTTTGTCTCTGACATATGCATTCCAGAGAAAATGTCTGACTCATTCCACTGGGAATTTACAATTATGGCTTGTAAAATACAATCTCTCTATCCTTTTTTCCTTCTCTTCACCTCAGAGATTCCAAACATTTATTATTTTACCTCTATTGGCCTTTCCTTTTCCTCCTGGTTAATTAGGCAAACCAGCATTTTAAATCAATACTAGAAATAACATGTTTTTATCTTCTCTCATTTTTGCAGTTTACATAGGTGTATATTTATCAGGGTGTGGTTCATGCCTTTTTGTTCTACATACCTCTGCAAGCTCTCTGGAAACTACTCTGCACCGTGGTGTCACCCTGAGCACTTGTCTCCACATCCTCCTTCACTACACTACTCCAGACTTAACACCCTTCTCCTCTATTTCCAGGCACTTCCTAAAAATTGCTTCCAGGGTTTCTTTGATGTATGTCTTTCTGTCTGAGGCATCAGCCATCTTGGCCTTAACCCAGGAAGCACTAAAATATTCCTATAATGTGGGTATGGTGAGTTGCCATGCAAATTGAAGTATGTATAACTAAGGCAAATAAAGAAATTAGAGATATTTCAAAAGCTTACATAATAGAATTCTCTTTACTTGGCTTTCTTTGAGAATTAGAAGAAACATTATACATTCCTTTGATCATAGTGAATATAATATTAATAAATACTCCCGTCTTTAAAGTTGAGTTACTATTTTGAGTGTTTAGAGTAAAATTTCTCCAATGCTAGTCTAGGAACCCAAGGGTTAATATGTAAACAATTTATGTGACAAATAAAAGGTGCAAAGAAGTTAATGCATTTGAAGCAATAAATTAACATGTAGACAGATGGTATCATCCTCCTGTGAAAATAAAATTCTAAAATTTACACTTCTGTGAAACCAAAATGTGATCTCTAACAAGTCTTATTAGGATGAATTAAACTATATCCTCTGGGTTTACAGATAAATACTAATTAAACTTCTTGAAGGACTCAAAAGAAATGGAATTGTTCACTGGACAAGTAGATACCTGCAGATTTTATTTAAGGTATTTGGGGGAAGAAGAATAAGATACTAAATAAATAATAAAATTTTATTTTTATTTATCTGCGCCTGTGTGTTTTAGCTATGTTCAATTGATTAGATAGATAGATATGTTAATTTTCAGATGTAATGAAGGGAAATGTGTATTCTTTTCTCAGTTTAATGAAGTAACATAAGTAGGTCCTAAAAAAATGTCATTTACCTGGTACTCAGATTTAAATGTCACACACAGGCATTCCATTATTAAATTAAGTACTTTGTCATTTCTAATTTTATGTCTAGAAAATTTATCAGCAAGTCTAAAAGACTAGTGCCTTGTGGAAAAAAAAAACATTGTCAACATTTTGTATGAAATATTATTTAAATTACAATTACAGAAAACAATCACATTTTCTTGTATCATAGGTGGATGTTCACACTTTAAAATATGTAATCATTTGCTTGTTATTCAGCTATATTATTATATTTTCCACACAGTCAATGGGAAATATATTTTGATAAAAAATATAGCCAAACTATAAATAGAGTAATTATGATAAATCAAAGATTTAAAGGACTGGCTCTGTTTTTTTCCTCATAGATGACTAACAATTATTAATGAATTAATTTTATTTTTTTCCAAAAAAGGCACTTAATTTCTGTTACAGAAACTTTTTTCTCCCATTATTTTCAAGATATGTAATTTTAAAATGAATCCCCAATATTTAAAAGAGATAACAATATGTAAAATTATCTCTTGGTCTCCTCACTATTACAGACTCTCAATATGGAAACAAATCCAAATATTTGTATTCAGGAAGCTCAGTAAACAATTGTGGTTACAGTCATAAAACTTTAGTGTGTCATAAAGTTATGTTTAATTATCTAGCTTTGTTTCTATTATAGTCCATCTTTCTACAGACTTTTATTAGGGAGTCTATTTTCCCCTGTAGTAACTTATTAATTTAACAATTATTGACTGAGCACCTGTTGTATATTAAACAAAGTAATAAAAGAGTCCCATAAACTCCAGAAAATTGCAATCCATAGAAAACTAGGGAAAAATACACGACTAGCTAGCGTAAAAAGAAAATGGTAACTTTCATAAAAGAGACGTGAGGCATCACCAGGAAAACACAGAGCACCATATTCCTTACAGCAGGCGGAATCTCAGCCGTACATCTTCATGTTCCTCAGGTCAATAAAGATTGTGGCATAAAGAAATAGAAGTGATGACAAATCTAAGGATGTTATCATTGATGAGCACCCACATATAATTTGTTAGAGAAACAAAAAGTTCCAGGAGAAATACAGAAAACAAGAGGTCAGAGACATTTTAAAAATTGAATGTAATGCTGCAAAAGCTGAAGAAGGAACTATTTTTCAAGAAAAGACCTGCAGCCAACGGGGTTCTGAACGCTCAGTGAGGCTGCGGCGGGGTAGAGGACTGTTGGTGTTCTCTGGAAACTTGAGAGAGCAGGTTCGGCACCCTGGTGTGGAGGGGAGGGAGGAGTAAACACTGAGGGAGCAGAGCCGATGGGTGTGTCCTACGCTTTTGAAACTTACACAGAGAAATTGGAGACATTTAATGGTACCTTAAGGCAAGAAAAAGGTCAATGGAAGGTTTTTAATATTTGGAAATGAGATGGCGAATAGCTTAAAGTCATGAGAAAAGAGAGACTGTAATGATGAGACTGAAGACGAGAAAGAAAGTGTATGAGATATAGAAATTTCCAGAAAGGTAGATGGCATTGAGAAAACATGAAGTTTTTCCAGACTCAGCAACCTATAAAATACAGAAGATCATTCTAAATCCTCCTTTGGTCCCTTAAATTCCTAAGAACAGAAGCCTTGGAAACAAAAATATTACTTTTGTTTTTAAGTGCAAACGCTATGGTGGATCACCTATCTTTGAGAGCTATGATTTCCCTTTGGCAGACTAACCCTTGATGTAAATCTTGTCGTAGTAATTATAAAGCAAGCAATAAGAAATCCAAAATACGTACAAAAGAATAAGACAAGTAAAAGCAAGTGCTGGTTTTATTTCTAACCACTTGCTTGTCTGGATAAGTCAGATAACCTTCTTTGTCATTTACTTTCTTCATCTGTAAATTGAGAACGTCAGACAAAATTGTAATGCAGCTCAAACCTTCTAGAATCTGCACTGTGATTCCTCTATGTAGTTTGATTCCCATATGGTGCTTAGATCTAAAAATAGTATTACTGTGGGTAGAAACCTAAGAGGAGTGTGGTGACAATCCTATGAGTTTCGGATGAGCAATTTCATAAAGTACTTCATATCAGATTTCCAGAATACTGACCCCCTACCAGACTGTGCTACAGGAGTAATAATATGACTCATGCAATGGCCAAAGCCATAATTAAAATTCATTAAATGCATTAAAGTAATAAGGAAGTTTTAAAAACTAAAATTAGACTTTGCATTTTACTAACATATACTGTACTTTTTGTCCTCAATTTCTGGAGAGAAAATATGCCACTCTATCTATTTTCAGTTTTTACTTCTGTTTGTGGAGGAGATACATTTCTTTCTGGAAACTGTCTTTTGAGTACCATGGTAACCACATCCTTCCAGTCAAATCTGTCCTGTGGGATGCGCAACTTAAGACATTTGAAAATGCCACCTAAGAAGATCACACCAGAGACCTGAAAGGGTATGCTTGCACGTGAAAGTGGGAAAATTCCTCAGTGTTAGTCCAAATGAAATGTCAAGAATCAGGAGGAGAAACAGGTTTCAACCAATCCAGCAATATTTGTCATTGCTCCGAACAACCTGAGTTCTTTTTAAATTTTTTTTCCTGGCTATTTTCTCACCATTAAGTCACAGTCTAGTATTTGCCCCTCATCTGGTTCTCTGTATTGAGGTTAGAAAAGACAAAGGGTAGAAACAATAAGATTCTAGCTAAGAGATAAGAAGGGTCACAGAGACTGGTGACTCTGTCGTGACAGACAGGATTCTCCATCAACAAAGTGTGCCTCAAAGTCCACGTGGGCACCTATCCCTCCTCTGGCAGAAACCAGCTCCCCAGCTTTGGAGGCTCTGGAAACATAATTGGAAGGAATACGCCTGATGAGTCCCTGCCATCAGGGAAATGAAAGTCAGGGGATGTCCAATGGTGAGGTTCAATAGGGAAGTGGCATTTGTCCTGAGGTGAATACAGACAGAAGATTCATGTGTGGGCACTGTGTGGCACAATCCTCTGCACCTGATTCCAGGGATGAAGTTTTGTACCTGCCTCAGTGGCAGGCAAGAAGCAAGGGACAGCAAATCTGAGTCATTTTAATATTACAATCTAAATAAAAGTAATTCTAGATGTACAAGGACAGCAACTCAGTTACAGTGTTCTAGACTCCAAGCAAGCAAAGGCAGTTAGGCAGAGTATTAGTCCATTCTCACCCTGCTATGAAGAAATACCCAAGACTGGGTTATTTATAAATGAAAGAGGTTTAATTGACTCACAGTTCTTCATGACTGGCAAGACCTCAGGAAACTTATACAGTCATGGTGGAAGTCACAGAGCAGCAAGAGAGAGAATTAGTCTTGAGTGAAAGGGGAAGACCATTATGAAACCATCAAATCTTGTGAGAACTCATTCACAGTCATCAGAACAGCATGGGGGAAACCATGCCCACGATTCAGTTATCTCCATCTGGTCCCACCCTTGCACATGGGGATTATTACAATTCAAGGTGAGTATTGGGTGGGGACACAGAGCCAAACCGTATCATTCTGCCCCAGCCCCTCCCACATCTTATGTCATCACATTTCAAAACACAATCATGCCCTTCCAATAATCCCTTGAAGTCTTAGCTCATTCCAGTCAAAAGTCAAAGTCTCCTCTATGACAAGGCAAGTCCCTTCCACCTATAAGCCTATAAAACCAAAGCAAGTTAGTTACTTCCTAGATACAATGAGGGTAAAGGCACTGGATAAAATACTCACTCGAAATGGGAGAAATTGGCCAAAACAAAGGGGCTACAGGCCCTAGCAAGTCCAAAATACAACAGGGCAGTAAAATCTTAAAGCTCTGAAATGATCTCTTTTCACTCCATGACTCCCATCCAAGTCACACTGGTGCAAGAGGTGAGCTCCCACAACCTTGGCAACTCTGCCCCTGTGGCTTTGCAGGGTACAGCCTCCCTCCTGGCTGTTTTTATGGCCTGGAATTGAATGTCTGCAGCTTTTTCAGGTACATTGTACAAGCTGTCAGTGGATCTACCATTCTGGGGTCTGGAGGATGGTGGCCCTCTTCTCACAGCTCCACTAGTCAGTGCCCCAGTGGAGACTCCATGTGGGGGCTCTGACCCCACATTTCCCTTCTGAATTGCCCTAGCAGAGGTTCTCTGTGAGCACCCTACCCCTGCAGCAGACTTCTGTGTGGATATCCAGGAATTTCCATACATTCTCTGAAATCCAAGTGGAGGTTCCCAAACCTCAATTCTTGACTTCTATGCAACCGCAGGCCCAACACCACATATAAGCTGCCAAGGCTTGGGGCTTGCAACTTCTGAAGCAATGGCCTGAGCTGTATCTTGCCCTCTTTTAGCCACATCTGGGACAGGGCACCAAGTCCCAAGACTGCTCAAAGCAGCAAGATCCTGGGCCTGGCACAAGAAACCATTTTTTCCTCATCGGCCTCTGGGCCTATGATGGGAGGGACTGTCATGAAGGTTTCTGACGTGCCCTGGGAACATTTTCACCATTGTCTGGGTGGTTAACATTTGGCTCCTCATTACTTGTGCAAATTTCTGCAGCCACCTTGAATTTCTCCTTAGAAAATGGGTTTTTCTTTTCTATCACATCACCAGGCAGCAAATTTTCCAAACTTTTATGCTTTGCTTCCCTTTTAAACATAAGTTTCAATCCCAAACCATATCTTTGTGATTACAAAAAGCTGAATGCTTTTAACAGCACCCAAGTCACCCCTTGAATGCTTTGCTTCTTAGAAATTTCTTCCGCCAGATACTCTAAATCATCTCTCTCAAGTTCAAATTTTCATAGATCTATATGACAGGGGCAAAATGCTAACAGTCTTTTTGCTAAAGCATAGCAAGAGACACCTTTATTCCAGTTCCCAACAAGTTTCTCATCTCCCTCTGAGACCCCTTCAGTGTGAATTTCATTGTGCATATCATTATTAGCATTTTGGCCAAAGCCTTTCAACAAGTCTCTAGGAAGTAGCAAATGTTCCCATGTCTTCCTGTTTTCTTCTGAGCACTTCAAACTGTTCCAGCCTCTGCCTGTTACCCAGTTCCAAAGTTGCTTCCACATTTTCAGGTATCTTCACAGCAGCACCCCACTCCTGGTGCCAATTTACTGTATTAGTCCCTTCTCACATTGCTATGAACAAATACCCAAAACTATGTAATTTATAAATAACAGAGGTGTAATTGACTCACAGTTCCTCATGTTGGGGGAGGCCTCAGGAAACTTACAATCATGGTGGTAGGTAACTCTTCACAGGGCAGCAGGAGAGAGAAGGAGTGTCAAGTGAAAGGGTAAGCACCTCATAAAAGTATCAGATCTCATGAGAACTCATTCACTATCACGAGAACAGTATAGGCGAAACTGTCCCCACAATTCAATTATCTCCACCTGTTCCCACCCTTTACACATGAGGATTATTACAATTCCAGGTGAGATTTAATTGGGGACACAGAACCAAACTTTATCAAGCACCTTTATACAGCAACATCAAAATAGTAGGCAAAATGGCCTTCTTCCCTCCATTAATTATTATGTAGTAGACATGGATATTTTTTCTAAATATTTTAGTATATCATTTGGTTAGAAAGAATGTTATGCTGTTATTGAATGTTTGAGAAAATAATAATAAAAAAATTGAGAAAGCCCTTTTAAACACCCAGTGTGTTAAACGAGAATCAACCATAATTTGCAGTCAAACGCATTCAAAAAAACAGGGGAGAAATGGATTAGAATAATTTTCATATAATTGTTTAATCATTTGTTATACATTTGTTTGTCCATAGTTTATCATTTTAATTAATTAATCAATTTTAGCTGTTTCCACTATTTCCATTTAATATAAGGCAAGAAAGACATAAATGTTTTCCATTGTGCCTGAGCTAGTATGCCTCTAAAAATATCAATTACTATTTTCAGTCACATACATTTCTTTAATATTTTTCTGTGAGCTTCTAATATGTACTTATTAAAAAATTCAATGGTAACTGACATAGCTAGTAATTTAATGCACAAGTGAGCAATAAAATTATTTTATGCTATTGGATGATTAAGAAAATTGTGAGTAAATAGTAAGTCTTCAATAATAATATATTAAATTATAATGTCTTATTTCCTACTAAATAAAAATTAAAATCACCTTTTTGTACTATTTCAGATTTTTCACAAATAACTTATTCCATTAAAGCTAAGAAAATTTCCATATAGACCCAGACTACCATTTTTAAGAAACTTTTAAATTTTTAATTTTCCCTTTATTTATTTCATCCTGTCTTTCAAGTCAGATGTTTTACTTTTAGTTTTTGTCTTTCATACATTTAAAAAGTATTCATATATATATATATGTATGTCTGTATATGTGTGTGTGTATATATATATACACTATATATATATATAGTTAAACCAGGTGCTATGCCAGACATGTAAAAAAATGTAGGGAACAAGACCAGAAAGAATTTACAGGTGGTAAGAAAATAAATATTTCAAACAAAAACATTTTGATAAAAGGTGATAAGGGGTGTTTGGCAAACACAGTGGTAATACAGATTAGGTAAGTAGTGATTAATCTTCCAGTGAGAAATCTCAAGGAAATTATTGAACAGGAACAAATAAGAGTAAAGTCTTGGAAAAACTGATAGGAATTCTCCAAGCAGTAAAGATGATGAAGGCATTCTAAGTAGCAGGTACAATTGATGTAAAATTTTAAAACTCATGAAATTGAATGGCATCATCAAAAATAGAAAAAAAAAAACTCATTTCTTTAGACACACTAAAGTACAACGGAGAGAAGAGTAGCTCACATGGCTGAAATAAGAGCCAAATATTTGACCACAGAGTCCACCGTATCCTAAGGAATTTATCTTACTTCTCGATGGAAGTAAGCTAGTGGGAAACTACTGGATGTAAACACAAGTAATTAACCCAATTTGCTTTGTGACATACTGGTTTGAGATTGTTTGTTCTGAAAATATACACATTTAAGCTACTGCTCTAGATTTTCACTGTACAATAGAAATATAATGTGAGCCAAATATGTAATTTTGAATTTTCTAGTAACCACATTACAAAAACAGAAGAAATTTATTTTAATAATATACTTTATTTAAACAAATATTCAAAACCAAATATTATCTTGCAATATCCAATCAATATAAAAAATTAAGGAGATAGTAGTTCACATAACTTTTTCACTGAGTCTTCAAAATCCAGTAAGCATTTTATACTTACAGCACATCTCCTTTTGGATGCTAAATTTTCATCAGAATTACTTGATCTGTATTAATATTACATAGAATTTACAATAAGAAAATAGATGCATCTTCCCAAGTTATTATAAACTTACTTGAAAGTTTCCTAATAACTGAATTGAATAGCAAAAATCATCTTCCTTTAATATCCACAATATTGACAACCCTGGTCATCTTTTTTTTTAGAACAATAGATTTGAGTTTTAAGCAAGAACATGTCAGTTTCAAAACTGTGTCTCAAAAGTACATCTGTCTCAGATAAGCAAATTTACTTTTGTGTGAACTCAATATTGACATCAGATTCACTGAGGTATTACACAAATTGAAAACAATTCTAAATTTACCAATGGAGAAATGTTATTGAAATTTTTCTTCTAGTTTTTACAATCAATTTGCATAATACAGTTGATTATAATTATAATGTTCTATACATTGATTCATATTTGAAAATGTATAAAGTAGATCTTGTTGATTTGTATTATGAAAAGTTTCAGTTTCAAAATCAAATCTCATATCTACCTGGCTACCTCAAAAATAAGCTTTTCCCTTTCCTTGGAGGTTTAAATTCACGTGTAGTGCAGTGTGACCTTGCCGATAAAACATACGTCACAAGGCTATTTTTGTCCCTGATTATTGAATATTTGTCAAGCATTACTTTTGTTTTAAAATTCTTGAGTTGGGGTTGACAGAACCATAAATCTTTGTAAAATTCTTCTATGACTCAACCAACAAGCATTGACAAAGAACGCGAGATCATTAGATTCATTGTCTTCTTTTTCTTTCAACATTTTCACATACTAGTGATGATTCACATCACTTACACATATATTCTGAACAGTTTTAGCAACCATATTCATGGTTCTTTCCTAGAATTTCCTTTAGGAAACTAAGTACAAATATTATCAGACTTTCATACAATAGAACAAAGCAATAAGGCAAAGACCACTCTTACTTTAAAATTCCAATAAATGCAACATTTGAATTCATAGTTGTAAAGCATCATTTATTGTGACCAAAATTATAATTATAATAATAATAATTATTATTATTGAGACAGAGTCTCGCTCTGTTGCCCAAGTTGGAGTGCATTGGAGTGATCTTGGCTCACTGCAAGCTCCACCTCCTGGGTCCAAGCAATTCTCATGCCTCAGCCTCCCAAATAGCTGGGACTACCAGTGCCCACCAACAGCCTGGCTAATTTTTTTGTATTTTTAGTAGAGACAGGGTTTCACCTTGTTGTTCAGGTTGGTCTCAAACTCCTGACCTCAGGTGATCTGCCTGCCTTGGCCTCCCAAAGTGCTGGGATTATAGGGGTGAGCCACCATACCAGGCCAATTATTTTTATATCTAAATATTTCTTTGACATATTAAAAAGGTTTTTTTAAAAATCTACTGTTTTCAGATTCCTTTGCAAATTTGGAAATTCTTTGAGACAAAATGGTAAAATGGCAGAGATAGCCAATACTAAGTGCTGGTGAGAATATAGAGCAACTGGAACTCTCATACAAACCTTATGACTAGTAATTCCACTCTGTAGGAATATACCTTTCAGAAGAAACATATGTATGTGCATCAAAAGTGTTCAAAGTAGCACTCTTTATAGTATTCAAAACCTGAACACAATACAGCCATTAATGATAGAATGAAAAATAAATTGTGGTATAACCATACAGTGAAATACTATAAAATGATGAGCATTATTGATCCAGCACTACCTGTAACAAAATGGATGAGTCTCACAAGGATTATGTTAAGTGATGGAAACTAGACACAGTGAGTACATACTTTACATTTATAAAAGGTTCAAAAACAGACAAAAGTAATTGATGCTGATAGGAATAGACAGTGTTGAAATTAAGAAGGATGGGCTGGGATGGGAATGAGGGACACCTCTTGCTGGATGATCTCTTGAGACCAACTTGGACAACATAGTGAGACCCTATTTCTACAAAATACTTTAAAAATTAGCCAGGTGTGGTGGTGCAGACCTGTAGTCTCAGCTACATGGGAGGCTGAGGTGCGCAGATGGCTTGAGCCTGGGAGGGCAAGGCTGCAATGATCCATGATTGCACCATTGAACTCCAGCCTCAGTGACAGAGGAACACCCTGTCTCAAAAAAGAAAAAATTACAAATTACTTAATCTAGCAATCCCACTCCTGGGTATATATCAAGAATAACTGAAAGCTGAATCTCTAAAAGACATTTGCACCACCATGTTCATTGTAGAAGTTGCTTATAAAATTCTAGTCTTAATCGGGATGGTGGTTACATGGATGTGTTCAAATGTTGAAAATTAATTGGTCTATAATTATTATACTTATGATTTGCACATTTTAGATATGTATGCTTTGAGTTTTACTGTTTTTTAACAGTCTTGATAAATCTATTAAACACCAATTTACACAGAGCACACAAGAAATTTAAGGGAGTTGAAAGATCTGAGGAAATCACTCAGAATACAGCATGAAAAGATAAAACGTAAAATACAAAAACAGCATTAAGAGACATGGAGGTCAGAATAAAGAGATTCTATATATATCTAACAGAAGTTCCAAAATGAGAAAATGTAGAGCCTGAGTTAAGGCAATATCAAAAGCAATAAAAGCTTAGATTTCCACCTATCTAATAAAACATACTGTCTCAGATGCAGGAAATACAGTGTACCAATAATAGGGCGAATAAAAGGGTTTCTACAACTGTACTCGTTATAGAAAATTACTAGATATCAAAACAACCTCAAAAGCAACTAAAGAAAAAGTTCACAGTATCCATAAGAGCATTAGACTGAAAGAAGACTTCCAAAGCAGCAATGTAATCCAACAGAAAGTGAAATAATGTCTGTAAAATGTTGGGAGAAAATAACTGTCAAGCTAGAACCTTTAAGCAAGCTAAATTGCCTTTCAAGAATGATTGTGAAACATTTATAGACTAACCAAGCCTGAAGGAGTTCCTAACTCACAGACCCTTACTGAAATAACTACACAAGTACGATAAGGTCACTGAACCAAAAGGTCCTTCTATGGTCCAGAATCAAATGGAGATATTGATTAAATTAAGACTGCATCACATAATTTGTGCATGTTAAAAGTGTAAAGGTATAAGAACTTCATGTAATAAAAAAACAAAAAGAGAGTTAAAAACATTTGATCAACAAAATACAACAGAAAACAAAGAGGAAAATGGTAAAGGTAAAACTCAGTAAACACACACACACACACCCCAATAGGATGATAGAGATAAAACCCAATTCTCAGAAACCCAAATTAGTGTTATAACATTAAACTTGCTTCTAACTGAATTTTGGAAATCTGTTTATGCCAACTTATAAGACACAATTGTGGCAACCAAAAAAATGAAAAAATAAATTAAAAGGAATGAAACTAAATAAATGGAAAAGTGTATATGTCAGGTAAATACTAATCAAGGAAAAGTTGATAGCTAATTTAATGTCACTAATCAAAAATTAATATCACAACAAAATATTTCCAGACAAAAGTCATTGTTTTAGAATGCAAAAACAAGACAAAAAGTTTATCCAATGGACATAGATGAAACCTGATATCCAATAATTAAAGTAAATACATTGTTTTTCAAATATAATATATGTAAAACATTTATAAACACCAATCAATTATCAAGCCATAAACTAAGTCACAACAATTGCCAGAAAAATTTATATAATGTTCATAATGTCACATGATCAAAATGCAGGTAAATAAGGAATCACTGATGAAAAGGTCATTAAACACAATTTAAGCTAAAAACTTCTAAATCATGTGTGGGTTAAAGAAAAATTAATAATAAACTTGACAAAATACTTACAACTGAACTTCAGTGAAAAAAATTATCCATCAAAATGTATGAGAATGCAGATTAAACAGTACTGGAAAATTTAGAGCCTTATATACATATTTTAGAAAGAAAAACATTCAAACAAATTCATTTGTTCTCTTAAAAGAACAAAGTACAAGGAAAAAGCACTGATCACAAGAAGCAATAAAGATGAAAAGAGTAATTAGTAGAATTTTAAAAATCAAGAATATGAGAAAGAACATTTTCAAACCCAGTGTTTTGAAAACTAATACATTTGACAAACCACTGCAATTGTTATCAAGAATGAAGGAGAAAAGGTAAAGTATTAGACACAATAAAAGTATAACCATGATAAAAACTTAAAAAAAAAAAAAACGCTAATTTCTTAGGTATGTTGAAAATGTTGTTAAAATTCATACTTTAAGTGTTTCAAAAGGAAATAGAAAACTTGAATTGCATAATAACAATTTAAATAATCAATAGTTAAAACTTTGCCCACTGATCAATAACCAGATCCAGATATTATTAAATAAGGGCCCCATTAAAACTTTAAGGAGAGATAATTTCTATTTTGTACAAGTTGCTACAGAATAGAAGGAGCACATTTTGCAATTTAATTCAATGTTACTAGATAAATCTTAATACCAAAGACAGGTAAGGATATCATCAAAAAGAAAAAATTAAGGTTGATTTTATTTACAAACTAAAATTTTAAAATCTAATTTAAAATGGAAAAATAATACATAATAACCAATCACAATTCAAGGATGGTTTAACATCTGAGTACGAAGGTAGCTTAAAATTAGAAAATCTTATTTTAATACACCATACTAACAGATTTAAGGCACAAACTTATTGAACAAGGTATTTGTGCAATAAAATAGATTGATAAATTCAATATGCTTTTATGAAGAATAAAAGCTTTAAGCAAATCAAAAATCTATTAAAATTGTCTTAACCTCTTAATGATTATTTATTTTATAGGCAACAGTATCATAAGAAGCATTTCCTTTTAATTCAGGAATAAGCTAGAGTGTTCGCTTCCATAAATCAAAACAGAAATTAAATATACAAGAACTAGAAAAGAATAAAGCTGTCATGACTCACAAAGATAGTTAATCTATTATAGCAAATCCATAAGAACACACATTATATATTAGCAATGTGAGACTTATGCAAGATTGCTGAATATAAGATCAGTATATGAAAATAAAGATAATATGTAACATATTTAATAACTGTGCTTTGATCTAAGTCTAAAACAATCTGTAAGACCTTACTGAGAAAATTTTTAAATCATTGAAGAACAGAAGTGGCTTAAATAAAAGAAGATAATAGACCATGTTCACTAATAAAAAATTTCAAAGCTTAAAGGTAGATATTTCCCCTATAATTGTATAAACTAAACTCAGTGCTTATTGAATTACCAAAAGGATTCCAAGGACCTTAAAATAGTCAACATAAAGTAATATGGCAACATAAAGATCTACAAAAAGCTAAGTCAGCTTTGACCAAGAAACAGGAGGAAAAAGTACGACTAAAACATTATGATACTGCCATAGTGCTAGGTAAATTGAAGAATGTAATTAAATATAGAACCTAGAAATAGATCCCTGTAATTATAGAAACTACACTTAGGAATTAGGTAACATTATAATTCAGATGGGAAAAAAGTATTGGACAACTGACAAACTATATGGTTAAAATGGAAAAATAAATTCCTATTCAAATTATGCACACACACACACACACAAACACATACACAGAATTAGGTGAACTAAAGATCTGATGTGAAAAATAAAACTTTATAACTTTTAGGAGAAAAAGACAATAATTTTGTCATTAGAATAAATAGCATTTTTAAGCAACAAATAATACAAACAATTTTTTAAGACCGATAAATTTGATCACATGAAAGTTTAAAAATTCTGGGTTAGAAAATGTCACAAAACCAGACAGACTGAGCAATATGGCGAGACCCTGCCACTACAAAAAAATTTTAAAATTAGCCAGGCATGATGGCGTGTGCCAGTAGTCCCACATACTCTGGAGGCTACAGCAGCAGGATGACTTGAGCTCAGTAGGTCACGACTGCACTGTTTACACCACTGCACTCCAGCCTGAGTGACAGAGCAAAACCCTGTCTCAAAAAAAAAAAGAGGCCGGGTGCGGTGGCTCACGACTGTAATCTCAACACTCTGGGAGGCAGAAGCGGGTGGATCACGAGGTCAGGAGATCGAGACCATCCCGGCTAACACATGAAACCCTGTCTCTACTCAAAATGCAAAAAATTAGCCGGGTGTGGTGGCGGGCGCCTGCAGTCCCAGCTCTTCCGGAGCCTGAGACAGGAGAATGGCGTGAACCCCGGAGGCAAAGCTTGCAGTGAGTCAAGATGGTGCCACTGCACTCCAGTCTGGGTGACAGAGTGAAACTCCATCTCAAAAAGAAAAAAAAGCAAAAAAGAAAGAAAGAAAAACAAGCAAAGTAAAGAAGAGGCCATGAAAAAAGGAAAAGATAAGTCACTGACTATACAATTAATAGGAACCCAAAACTATGAAAACATACCACAAATCAACAAGCAAAACACCCACATTCAATAGAAAAATAACCAAATAATATAAACAAGCCATGCACAAAATTGGAAATGCCAAATGGGCAAATGTTATATAACAAAATATGCAGGCTCACTAATAATTAGATAAAAGCACACAAAAATAACAGTGAGACTCTACTGCATACCCAGAAGTCTGGGAAAATTTGATAACAAGTGCTGTTGAAACATACAGGAAAACGAACTCTGCAACAATGCAGGACAAAGTAAAAACTTATACAATCAGTTTTTGGAGACCAACTTGACAATATTTAGTAAAGTTGAAATGTCCATCCTATAGAATCTGGTAATTTCATTTTAGAATAAACACCCTAAAGAAATCCCTATGTATGTATGTAACATATATTCATAGTTATAATTCTTGACACCACTACCTATAATAGCAAAACAGCATAATGAAATTGAATGTCCACGTATATTTAGGAGGCTTTTTGTATAATGGAAAACCATACACACAGTCAAAAAGAAGCAAACTGAATATGTTTAAAGCAATTTTATTTTATTTTATTTTATGCTATTCTATTTTATTTTATTTTATGAGACAGAGTCTTGCTCTGTTGCCCAGGCTGGAGTATAGTGGTGCAATCATGGCCCACTGCAGCCTCTAACTCCTGGGCTTAAGTGATCCTCCCAAGTAGCTAGGACTATAATCACATGAAATCAAACCCAGCTAATCTTTATTTTTATATTGTAGAGATGGGGTCTTGCTGTGTTGCCCAGAATGGTCTCAAACCTCTGACCTCAAGTGATCCTTCCACTTTGGTCTCCCAAAAAGCTGGGATTACAGGCATGAGCCACCACGCCCCTCTAAGAATGAATATTTTAAGAATCAAATTATTAGAGATTATGCATACAGTATGACAACATTTACATACATTTAAACACAGAAAAAAGATACATAGCCTAAATGATATAGAGTATATGCAACTAGATGTAGATATATAAATATATGCAAAAAGCAGCCCTTGACATGTGTGAGCAAAGCTAACACTAACAATTAGGGTCTGGCCTGGAACTCACCTTTATGAGACTGACGACCTGGGCTTAATATTCTTCTACCGAACATAAGTAATTTTACATCAACATCAGACAAAGCCACCTTGTGATCATTATGGACCAAAATAAAAACAAGTCTGAATTGATATTAAGCGAAGGCAAACCAGGATTATTATCCAAACCACAAGTATGACCAAATCTCCTCTATTTATGCTTTCTTCTCTCTACTGAATGTCCTTTCCTCTTCCCAGCTAATAGGAGTGATTGTTGCTTCTCTACCAATTACTCCTTTAGCTTTGTCCTATTATTCCCTCCTTTTCGGTAAGATTTGACAAAACATTCAATAATAGAATTACTTCTGCTTCCTAACAGTAAACAATTTGGAGCAAAGTCCCACTTCCTCGAGTCCTCCCAGACTTCCCTAATGTAAGTCCAAATCTGTAATAATTCCTTTCTAACACCGTGTTACTGAGGTGCTCCACGCTTTCTTATGATGTGCATTCTCCATCATCGAAATGTACCCAACTTATTCAAATAGAGATTTTCTGATGCTCTTTGTTAGGAGGCATTAACCAGTATAAGTAATTAAAACAGAAACATACAGGAAAAAAAAGTCATTCTAATTTCAGGACAGTAGTTATTCCTTGAGAAGCTGTAAGGGAGAGAAGAAGGTGGTGAGAATTTGAACTGTCTCTTAAAAATTGCATTGCTCTTTTAAGACATGTAAAGTATTGAACCAAATTTATACTCAGAATAGCAGAATCAGAGACTAGTCTGAAGCTTCAACTCATAATTTCAAAGCTCATTTAGATAATTATAGTACTAAATAAAGAATAAAATGAAAAGGCAAGGCTATGATTCATAATATTGCAAGCTGTGATGCTGCAGGATTGCCAGGAACAGAGATCAACACGCAGTACAGCACACTTCAATGTGGCTTTTGCCCATTGTTACCTTGTATGTTGTATGCGTGTTGACACAGACTCAACAAAAATCAGAGGGCTTGTTTGAGAAGCAGTCTGGTGCTTTAAAAGTACTATCAAGCATGTAACTTTGCCACCTTTTGGTAGCTAAAGCAAACTACAATTTACATTCTCAGAATAAAATTAACAAAATGGCATCTTGCAAATATGAATCCTACCTAATTGAGAGATAATATCACAAGCATTTATTATTTGCATAATTAAAATCCTTAAATAGGGACTCAAGATATCCTCTTATTTCATTCGAACTTACTTTATTAACCTTAAAAAAAAAACCTAGAAAAACAATCTGCTACTTATTGTTCCCTATCCCTTCCCTACTTTTTCTCACTTCTTGGTCATTATTTATGCTTTCCTGTCTCTACCGAATGTCCTTTCCTCTTCTCAAATGTCCAATACTGTCTGTCGTTCAACTTGTAATTCATGTGTCAACTATTTCATGAATTCGCAAACAGCCCCACTGGAATAATGGTCACTACTGTGAAATACTGTTGCCCTCTATTTTTACTTCTTATCTTTATTGTTCATTCTTTCTTTCTTTTATTCAATAAATATTTTCACCCACTTCGTAAGAGAGAGTGAAGGACTAAATTTTCCACTACTGCTCTTTCATGTGCTTGATCCCTACAGCTGTCCCTTCCTCCCATCCCCTCTGGCACATGACATTCACCCCAGTTGTCCCTTCTCACCCTGTTGACATAATCCAAATTCCCCAAACAATGCAGTGAATATACAAGAATCATCTTTGAGCAACTATTCCCAAAACTAGGTGAACTTCAACTAATCCCTCTTGCTAAACCTCAGTAAAAGCTCCATCTTCCAGGTTTTACCTGTATTGTTCTGACTCATTTTCTTCCAGGGTTTCCATGTCAAGGCTCAGATCAGGACTGTGTTTTCCGGTGTTGGCATTTCATCATATGCCAGACACTCTGTTGATGTTTCCTCTCTTTGGAGTCCCAGTGACTAGACAGTTGGGCTGGTCCTGCTCCTGACCACTGTTCTGCTCCCTTTGCTTGAAAGCACTATCTAAGCTTTTATTCTTCCATCTTAATTGTCCTTGGCGTAAGCTTTTTCATTTGCATTGTTTCACTGCTTAATGGATCTCCCCCATGAATAAGACAGGCATTGGAGACAGTGATGGTAAACCTAAGAGCCTGATGCTCAGGTTCCCTTATTTTGAATCAGTGAACACGTGGGTTGCTATCCAACTTCTTAAACTGTGGCAGGCTTTTATCAAGAACAACTTTGAACTGTATTGAGGATACTAGAAAAACTTGGAATATGAAGAAAATAATCCTTTGTGATATGCCGTAGGAAAGGAGAAGTTTCAAAATTTCAAGTATTCAATGATTTTATTTTTTTAAGTGGCCTCTACAACTTAAGAAATTTCTAAAACTGATTCCCTTAAGAACTCCTTAGAAAAGGTAATAAAATATGGACTACCTAAAATCCTAAATGAAACACTTCTCCCTTTCACCTGACCTTACTCTGATCAGCCTCCCGCCTGTTCTCCCTTAAGCTGACTGCCTTCTCCCTCTTGGTCTATTCTTCTCGCTGATCCTCCAGCACCTTCATGGGGCCCTCCTCTCTTTCCTCAGCCAGTTTTTCTTAAACTACCCCCCTGAATAGATAATATTCCTTCTTAACGTCTTATAAGACAGATGAGGATGATAACTAACCACATTAGTTTTACATCTTCAAATCTTTGTTCTGATCAGATTGGCATAATTAAGTTTCCAAATCTTATGTTAACTTTCCAAAACTTAACTATTGGCATAGTTAAGTTTCCAAATCTTCCTAAGTAAAAACAGAAGTTCACTGAAGAATTTAAGTTTATTCTAAGAATGTATAGTCTAAGATACCTTGATATCTATCAATTCATCTCCTTGTAGGACATGAAGATGCTAAAACTTGTTAAGAAAAAGCAATATAAATTCATTAACAAAATGATATAAAATATAATGATCAACATTCGAGAGAGCTGCACACCTCACATTATATCTCTGAGATCATACCTGTTAAAATGGATTGGTCAAAAATCCAATCCTTAAAAAAAAAAAAAAAACAGAGATTAAAAATAAAGTAATCTCTTATTTCAGAGACCCCTTAACTCCTATTTCTGAGAATACTGTTGTCTCAGTGTGGCTGATAATTTCACAAGTGCCTCATCCACCTTCTTTGTTGATCTTAAAACTGAGATGGTAGATATAATTGGAAAACAGAAGATAAGATAGCAGACTGTGCTCATCTTAGAGTTACATTTTTTTTTAGTTCTTTGAAGATACTTTTGCTCAGAGAAAAAAGGAAAAGTGATAGACCAAATTAAATGTTCTTAGCAACTACTAAGTCCAACTGATAAATCATCTATATCTAATCTATACGAAGATACTTCTGTACACAGCAAAAAAGCGAGGAAGGGGTGCTAAAGGACAATTACTGTGCCTCAGATCAAAAGATATAGTCACAAGATACAAAAGACTAACTGTGTCTGATAGATTGACTCCCCTCTGAGGAAACAGCTGCTCCGTTCTGCCCGCAATTGCTTTTCATGAAAAGAAAGAGATTATTATGCGTGCAAAAAGAGTGTGTTCCATGGTTAATAATGTCTTCTAGTTAATAACGAGACTACATTTTCTACCCTTCTACCTTTCATCATTCCTAATCCAGAGTAACCTGCACAAACCAGAATACAAGGATTTTAGTGTTAGTAGTATATATTCTTAATAGTAAAACAATAGAAACCACTCAAAATTCTGTCAAAGGGGGAGTGGTTAAATCATATTAGCTAATTAATTTCAAAGACACTCTAGTATCATTTAGGAAGAAAATTCATACACAAAATATTATATAAAGAATGCATGATCTCATTTTCTTACATAAGGGTCTTCGAAGTTCAAAGAGAGATTAAGTATCACATCTAAGGTCATGCATCTACTAAGTGGCAGGTCCAAGTTTTAAACCCATTCTCTGTTTCCAAAAGTCAAAACACTATTACTGTAACACACTGCTTCCCAAATCAGTATACAGTATTGATAAGACATGTTATAACTGGTGTCTTGCCATCCATTTTTTTACTGTGTTACTTTGTGCTTCAGGGGACCCAGAGTGCCATAGAGTAAGAAACCATGAATCAGTGAACTTTAAAGCAAACTCAAATGCTTAAAGGCAAAACAAAATCTTCTTAGATCTTTAGAACAAAATCACCTTATGATTCAGTATGCCAGTGAATCATTCGAGATGCTACCAGTGTAGCCAACTTGCTTTTAAATATGTGATCCATTTTGCTCTGTTTGGTAAGCTTCTATAAGGACGGGAATAAACTAAATGACTCCATTTAGTTGATATAAGGCATACATGATTCAAAATCCTATTTATATTTTTCTCAGAATAAATTTAGGTGAATTTCAATTAAAGTAATACTGATATAAACAATGCATCCTATCTTTTCAAAACAATGGTGAATAAGTTAACTTTTCTTATTGCCAATTGGAAAAAAACTGAGAACTTGGAAGGTAACTAACATTTCAAAAGTGTTACATGTTCTTTGCAGAAAATTTTGAAAACACAGATGAGGAAAAATAATATCTACAGGTATGTATATCACCAAGAGATATATAGTTACTAATACATTTAAACAGATGACATGTTGTGAACAAGTTAAAATTCCAAATCAGCCTATTAATACAGTAAGGGTAGGATATTGGTAAAGTCTCAATTGTATGAGATACAAATAATCAATGTCACAAGTACTTAATAACATAGAAATTAGTTGAAAATGGAATATTTATTTGGTTAGCAATATTTTCTAAATTCTGTATTAAGTATACTGTATACGAGGTAAAGGTACAATAGTGCTTTTTTTGTAATTACTTCAAATTAAAATATTCTTAACAGCTTTTTCAGTAACTCTTCATAATCGTACCTTGGCATAAACCCTGAAATCTTTGATCTACTTTGCTTTTTATTTTATTGTGTTTTCTATTACATTGGCTTTTATTAATCATGAGTGTCTCCATTTGTGGCCTTTTCCTATGACCTTTACTAAGCAAAGTTGCCATTAACATCTGGTAGTTAAAATATGATTTGTAATAGCTTTATAAATAAAAAAGCATGAACTGCGTATTATTACTTTTGCAATGGATATAAATAAGAGTCAGTAAATTCAGGTATAGATTTAGTGTTACTTTTATTTATTTCCTTAAAATAAACTTAGTTCTGACTTCTAGTTTCCATCCTGGAAGAGTGGCAGGAAATTAGACTTTTATCTTTTTGGGAAGCTTTACATTTCAGGATGATGAAGACTCAGGAGGTTTTGGGGGACTCAAGGTAGATGGTAAGATCCCACATCAGTCTGCTTTGGTGACCACTGACACTTAATATCCTAATCCACATAGTTCCTCAGGCCACAAAGTTCTGGAGTCTCTATGACTAACTTTCTGGAGTAACCGGCACCTACCATCCTGCCTCCCTAAACGCACCAGAAAATTATCTCCTGAGATAATTCAATTTGCTCAGGGAGGTGCCTGGGACTGTGATGTGAGTTCAGCTATTCCTGAGATCCAGAGATCTCTGCCCCCTTTGAAGCCTTAAGCTTTTATATAACTCCTCAAAAGCCTTATTACTTCAAATTCTGTTTTCACTCTACCCCAGTTATGGATCCAACACTATTTCTTTAAACAGTTTAAGAAAATTCAAAAAGCCTTTAAATTCAAAAGCCTTCTGCTTCTGTTTTCTGCCTTGCAAAAATCTCCCCATTAGGTAGGTACCACAGGCCCTGTCTATCTTCTTGTGGTGGGGGCAGGAGGCAGGGTAGAATGTGGGGAGAAATGCATAAAATAATATCTTGGTAAAGAAACTTGCCATCACATTTGTGATTCAAGGCCATATTCTGTATTAGTCAATGAAAAGACGTTGATGTTTGAAAGGACTTTTGGTTCATTTGTTTGTTTCAAATCACCCAGAAATCCTCTTCTTTGAGGTGGCGTCTTTCATTTGAATAGTATATCAGAGAAAATGATTATATTCACTGAAAATGTTTAATTCAAGATGATTAACTGAAGCACTTAAAGATCTTGCTTGCCTCATGAATCAGTCAGGGCCCAACATAGAAAACAAAAAGCATTCTAAGCATTTACATCAAAGAAGTTAATACAGGGAACAGGATGAATAGGGGACAGAAGAGCCGAGAAGCCACACAGAAGACAGGGAGAACCCCTCGGGATTAGGAAATGTAGGAGGCTGGTGTCCAGCCTGGGTTGGAGGGAGGAGGTGATGCTTGTGATGTCCAGGGTCAGTGCAAGTTGCTGCAACCAGGATGGGCTTACATTGGAAGCTAGAGCCTCAGAGGAGCTGCATTTGAGGGGTGCCACTGAAGTCAGAGAACAAGGATAATAAATATCCTGGCTTCTCCTTACTGCCCACTCTCCAATCTCACTCCAGTGCCTCCCATTGGTGGAATCCAGCTGAAAGGAAGCCAGCTGACAGGAAAGCCTGTGAAATGCGGCCTGCAGAGGTCAGGTCTCTTATATATTGAGAAGGGGAGAAGTGAAGAATGGACCTTTCTGTATGCAGTCCAGAGACCAGTATATTTAAGAATTCTCAATACAACATACAACAGGATTCTACTCATTTATTGTACAATGTTTCTACTACCGCTGGATTCCTTTAGTGAGTTTATTTCTTACCTAAACTATAAAAATATTACAGACCCATTCTTCAGAATACAAGATACTTAAGATTAGGGAGGCATGCACTTGAGAACGTAAGAGAGAAGAGTTTAATATAGACTCTACATTTCTTTTTATTCTAAAATATCTTCCAGAATTTTTAAAATGTGTCTAGAGATGCATTGTTAATTGGGTCAATTGAGCTACTTTGGTTAAAGAATAAAATCAGCGTAGATTTCAGAACTGAAGAACCAGGTCCTCTATATAAGCTAATGATTCTAAAAATTGACTTTACTTAAATTAGAATCCCTCTTCTCTTGGCTACATTAATGATACCTATTATATTTTACTAAAGTTGGCAAGTAACACAGCACTAAGCCTCTCTTCTCAATTTCAAATTGTGAATAATGAGAGACGGGCAAGATAACAATATCTTAAATCAGAATTATACCATGGTAGTTTGGTATTATAAGCTAATTTTGATAAATAAAAGCTGTCACTCTGAGTAGAAACCTTCTAGCTGCCTTAATCATTTACCCCTTAAACCAGTACAACTGGTTTTTCCATACCAATCCTGTCTTCTTTCATCTATCACATAAATTTTGAAATGATCTATATAAAATTTAAATTTGATTATGTCGTTCCGCTGCCTGTATCACTTCAGTGGTTCATCATTGACTGGATAAAACTCAAACTTTTCCATATATAATTACAAGTTCCCCAAGACCTGACACCCAACTACCACTGGTCTACTTCTATTTTTGACTTTGAGCCTCTGTGAATTCCAAGCTGCTTCTTGCTTACTGTATTCACTGGGTCTCAGGGAGTCTCTTTGTTTATGGTACATCTTTTGTAGAAACATTTGTCCGATTTCCCTCTTCTGGTTGTTACCCATGTAGATTCAGCTCCAGTAAGGGATTCTAATGCCCAAGAATGGCCTTGCAAACACAGGCTCTTGGGGAATACGTTCACCACTGTAATGCTTGCACTGTGATGTAATGTCTGTTTCTATTTCTTTTTTTTTTTTAATACTTTAAGTTCTAGGGTACATGTGCACACATGCAGGTTTGTTACATATGTACACATGTGCCATGTTGGTGTGCTGCACCCATTAACTCGTCATTTACATTAGGTATATCTCCTAATGCTATCCCTCCCCCATTCCCCTCCCCACAATAGTCCCCGATGAGTGATGATCCCCTTCTTGTGTCCAAGTGATCTCATTGCTCAATTCCCACCTATGAGTGAGAACGTGTGGTGTTTGGTTTTCTGTTCTTGTGACAGTTTGCTGAGATGATGGTTTCCAGCTGCATCCATGTCCCTACAAAGGACACGAACTCATCCTTTTTTATGGCTGCATAGTATTCCATGGTGTATATGTGCCACATTTTCTTAATCCAGTCTGTCACTAATGGACATTTGGGTTGATTCCAAGTCTTTGCTATTGTGGATAGTGCTGCAATAAACATACATGTGCATGTGTCTTTACAGCAGCATGATTTATAATCCTTTGGATATATATCCAGTAATGGGATGGCTGGGTCAAATGGTATTTCTAGTTCTAGATCCTTGAGGAATCACCACACTGTTTTCCCCAATGGTTGAACTAGTTTACAGTCCCACCAACAGTGTAAAAGTGTTCCTATTTTTCCACATCCTCTCCAGCACCTGTTGTTTCCTGACTTTTTAATGATTGCCATCTGATCTTTGACAAACCTCAGAAAAACAAGAAATGGGGAAAGGATTCCCTATTTAATAAATGGTGCTGGGAAAATTGGCTAGCCATAAGTAGAAAACTGAAACTGGATCCTTTCTTTACTCCTTATACTAAAATTAATTCAAGATGGATTAGAGACTTAAATGTTAGACTTAAAACCATAAAAACCCTAGAAGAAAATCTAGGTAATACCATTCAGGACATAGGCATGGGCAAGGACTTCATGTCTAAAACACCAAAAGCAATGGCAACAAAAGCCAAAATTGACAAACGGGATCTAATTAAACTAAAGAGTTCCTGCACAGCAAAAGAAACTACCATCAGAGTGAACAGGCAACCTTCAGAATGGGAGAAAAATTTTGCAATCTACTCATCTGACAAAGGGCTAACGTATGTTTCTATTTCTACATCTCAAACATTCTGAGAATGCTTTGGGAGCAGGATTCACACCTTATTCTTCCTTGGTAAAACTACCAATTATGTGAGGCCCACAATGGCCCTCAATAAATATGTGCTAAATGAATGACTAAATACTACCAAAATATTCCAAACTGACTTCTATTCTCTCCCTTCTGACATTAATTATACAAATAATTATCAAAGTTATGCTTCAAAATAAACAAATAAGATCATGTCATTTATCTCTAGTAATATTGCTGATGCTACCCATGAACCTATAAGTCACAAGGATTCGATTATTTATTCTTCAACACAGATTTGTTCAACACCTAAGAGTTCGCCAGGTACTGTTCTTGGATCTACAGTCTAAATAACGAATAAACAGACAAGTTTCCATGCTCATGGAACTGACTTTCTGTGCTGTTTCACACCTTTCTTTCCTTACATACTCTATTGCTTCTTTTGTTAGGCAAAACCTTAGTCACTTTCCAGTCCATGTTTAGATGCCACATGTTCTTCCACACCCACAGCTGAATTATTTGCTTCTTCCTCTCTCTTCTATTTCACAGAATTCATGTTTCTACTAAACAACTTAAAATTGTATTACGTAATTTTGTATTTATTTGCTTTTCCTGTAGTATTCTCCTAGTCCTGTTAAGGCAGAGATAAAGAACTTGCATCAAGACAATATAAAATAATCCTACAATTCAATAGTATAAAACAATTTTTTAAATGAAAAAAGTCTTTGAAGAGGCACTTCACAAAGAAAGATATATAAATAGACAATAAATACATGACAAATGCTAAGCATCATTAGTAACTAGGGAAATACAAATAAAACCATTTAAAAATAAGATAGTGGAGGAATAACATTAGCAAACTTCAAATTATACTACAGAGTTATGATAACCAAAACAGCATGATACTGGCATAAAAACAAAACAAACACACAGACCAATGGAACAGAGTAAAGAACCCAGAAATAAATCTATACATCTACAGTGAACTCATTTTAAACAAAGGTGTCAAGAACATACACTTGGGGAAGAGAGAGTCTCTTTAATAAATGATGCTGGCAAAATTGGATATGCATATGCAGAAGAATGAAACTATACCCCATCTCTCACCATATACAAAAATCAAATCAAAATAGATTAAAGACTTAAGTCTAAAACCTCCGACAATGAATCTACCACCAAAAAAAAAAAAAAAAAATTGGGGAAAATCTATAGGACATTGGTCTCAGCAAAATTTCTTGAGCAATACCTCCCAAGCACAGGCAACCAAAGCAAAAATGGACAAATGAGTTCACCTCAAATTAAAAAGCTTCTGCACAGCAAAGGATCTCATCAACAAAATGAAGAGAAAACCCACAGAATGGAAGATATTTGCAAACTACCCATCTGACACAGGATTAATAACCAGAATATGGCCAGGCGCAGTGACTCACACCTGTAATCCCAGCACGTTGGGAGGCTGAGGCAGGCAGATCACCTGAGGTCAGGAGTTCGAGATCAGCCTGGTGAAACCCTGTCTCTACTAAAAATACAAAAAAGTTAATTGGGCGTGGTCGTGGGCACTTGTAATCCCAGCTACTTGGGAGGCTGAAGCAAGAGAATCTCTTGTACCCTGGAGGTCGAGGTTGCAGTGAGCCAAGATCACACCATTGCACTCCAGTCTGGGTGACAAGAGCAAGACTCTGTCTTTAAAAGAAACAAAAGAGAGAGAGAAGAAGAGAAAAGAAAAAAGGAAAGGAAAGGAAAGGGCCAGAATATATAAGAAGCTAGCTCAAACAACTCTATAGGAGAAAATCTAATAATCCAGCCAAAAAATGGGCAAAAAATATGAATAAACATATCAAAAGAAAACATACAAATGGCAAAAAAGCATATGAAAAAGTGATCAACATCACTGATCATCAGAGAAACGCAAATCAAAACTACAATGAGATATCATCTCACCCCAGTTAAAATGGCTTTTATCCAAAAGATAGGCAATAACAAATGCTGGCGATGATGTGGAGAAAAGGGAGCCCTTGTACACTGTTGGTGGGAATGTACATTAGTACAACCACTATGGAAAACAGTTCAGAGTGTCCTCAGAAATCTAAAAGTAGAGCTGCCATATGATCCAACAATCCCACTGCTTGGTATATACCCAAAATAAAGGAAATCAGTGTATCAAAGAGATAGCTGCACCCCTATGTTTGTTGCAGCACTGTTCACAATAGCTAAGATTTGGAAGCAACCTACATGTCCATCAACAGATGCCGGGATAAAGAAAATGTGGTCTAGATACACAATGGAGTACTATTCAGCCATAAAAAAGAATGAGATCCAGTCATTTGCAACAGCATGGATAGAACTGGAGATTACTATGTTAAGTGAAATAAGCCAGGCACAGAAATACAAATTTCACATGTCTTTACCTATTTGTGGGATCTAAAAATCAAAACAATTGAACTCATGGACATAGAGAGTGGAGGATGGTTACCAGAGGCTGGGAAGGATAATGGGGGTCGGGGGTGAAGTTGGGGGCAGCAGAGGTGGGGATAGTTAACAGGTGCAAAAAAAAGTTAGAAAGAATGAATAAGACATAGTATTTAATAGAGCCACAGAGTAACTACAGTCAATAATAATTTAATTGCATATTTTAAAATAACTTAGGAATGTAATTGAATTGTTTGTAACTCAAAGGATAAATGCTCGAGAGGATGAACACCTCATTCTCCATGATGTGCTTATTTTATATTGCATGCCTGTATCAAAATATTTCATGTAGCCCATAAATATGTATACCTACTATGTGTTCACAAACATTAAAAATAGAAAAATTAAAAATTAAATGAGATAGGATTATAACATTAGAGTAGCTACTATTAAAAAGAATAAAACACCAAATGTTACCTAGGATACTGAATTACCAGAACTCTCATATATTTTTTGGTGGGAGTGTAAATTTAGAACTATTTTAGAAAAAGCTTTATAATTTTCTTTCTTGTTTCTTTTTTTCTTTTTCTTTTTCTTTTCTTTCTTTCCTTTTTTTTTTTTTTTTTTTTTTTTTTTTTTTTTGACATAGTCTCACTCTGTCTCCCAGGCTGGAGTGCAGTGGTGTAATCTTGGCTCACTGAAACCTCTATCTCCTGGATTCAAGCAATTCTCCTATCTCAGCCTCCCGAGTAGCTGGGATTACAAACGCCTGCCACCACGCCCAGCTAATTTTTGTATTTTTTAGTAGAGATGAGCTTTCATCATGTTGGCCAGGCTAGTCTTGAACCTCTGACCTCAGGTGATCTGCCCACCTCGGCTTCCGAAAAGTGCTGAGATTACAGATGTGAGCCACCGTGCCCAGTCTATAATTTTCTCAAAAAGTTAAATTAAATAGCAAAATATTCCTCAACCTAATAACTCCACTTTTAGATTTTTATCCAATAGAAATGAGAATAAATGGCAACAAAAAGATGTAGACAAGAATGTGTGTAGCACCTTTTTTTGTAGTAGTCCAAAACTAGAAACAATCCAAAAGTCCATCGGCAAAAGGATGGATAAAAATTTGAAGTATTCTCATGCAAGATGCTACTCTGGAATAAAAAAGAACAAATAACTGATATGGGGAACAACCTGGATGCCTTTCATAATCATTATGCTGAATGAAAGAAGCTAAAAAAAAGAATACATAGTTATGATATGGGAGTTAAAAAGAAATTATTTAGGCAGTTAGTGAGGGTAAGAGATTCATTGGTAAGGTTTCCCTGTTAATAGAAAGCAGTCCCCAAATCATTTATTTCCTAAAAAAGAGCAGCCTGAAAAATTGAGCTGCAGACACCGATAAGCAAGTTGGAATCTTGCATGGATGAACATCAGCAGCTGTGCCAATAGGAAAAGGCTACCTGGGGGCCAGACATGTTCAACATGGAGGCTCCATCTTCCCTTTCGTTGTCACCATGTGTACAGTAAGGAACAGGCAACATGGCGTTGGCCGGGTGGAGAACCATCTGCAAGATAAAAGATTTGGGCGGGGTGGCCAGATTCTTCTTCGCTATACAAATGGCGCACCTGGTCCGACCAATCTTGTTTGCCCTGTGCAAATCAGACACTGGCTCCTCAAGCTCATCTACAAAACCCCGTGCATTTTGACACGGAACCAGAAACCCATTTTTCTCCGGGACCCCTCGCTCTGCAGCAGAGAGAGCTCTTCTCTTTCTTTCGCCTATTGAACTTCTGCTCTTAATGTGACGCTGCTGTGTTTGCGACCTAGTTCTGCGTGGCTATGGGACAACGAAACTCAGCTATTACCCCAGACGAACGATGCAGCTTCCGTTACGATTCCATTTTTATAAAGCTCTACAGTAATAGCTAATTTATGAAAAATAAATATAGAAATAAAGATATCTAAATATGTACATATGTTTTCTAGAGAAAGCTGAGAAGCAACAACACACTAATAACAGTAAGCACATCTATAACCCAGATCTTGGTTTCTGAATATTAATCTTCACTAAAAGAAACCACGGCTCCTTAGAGAAATGATAGATTCTGGGGATGATGAAGAGAAATCTGATAAGCTGGAATCTCTTGTTGCAACAGAAAGTGACAAAAGTTTTTAAATAATGATGGAATCCTATCCAAAAGACCCGGGAGGCTCTCATTGGCCAAGCTCAGGTCATCTGACTATCAAAATAAATAGCTCTAATAGATTGTAATTCATTGAAAAAAATAAGAATCAATGAGTAAATTAATAGACAAATAAATAAAAAAGTCTCCCTTAAAGGGGAATGTACACTAGTAAATATAGAGAGAATGATGAAGTTAGAAAATATCATTGAATTACTTGAAGCTAAAGCTAATTAGGTGAATATTTGATGAGAAAAAAATTTATATATAATCTCAAAGTATCTCCCCTCAAATTACTTATTAATTACAAAGGGTAAAAAAAATAACTTCATACTGGAGAAGCTTTAGTCAACCAATCAACATTACCACCTGCAATTTTAGGGCAGACAACAGGTGCCTCCTGATGTGATGCACTGGGAATAACACCACGTGTTCCTGTGTTATTCCTGCAGAAAAAGCAAAACCTGAATTTGATCTTGAGGAATCAGCAAACAAACCCCCACTGAGGGACATTCCATGAAATAAATGTCCTATAATTTTTTAAATCTCAAGATTAAAAACAATGGTTGAGAAACTCTTTCAGATTGAAGTAATCTAGAGAACCATGATAACAAGTCCAGTGGAGGGTCCTAGAGTGGGTGAGGAACCAAGGAAAAAATTGGGACAGCCAGCCAAAGTGAATATGGACCATGGATAACATGATATATAGTATCAATATCACACATCAAGATGGGATCATTGTACTATGGTTATGTCACAGAATGTCCTTCTGGGAAAATACATGTGAAGAGAATATTTTTCTCAAAATAATAGAAAACAAAACTTGAAAGAGATTTCTACTATATTCCATGTGGATGGAGTAAAAGAAGTAAAGTTAGAGAGTAGCACACTACTTTTTTTTTTTCAATATTTCCAATGACATTCAGAAATATAAGTAATGGGAAGATAGCCACATTTACAGTAATCTCTATTAACATTCTTAACAATTTTTTTTTTTTTTTTGAGACGGAGTCTCGCTCTGTCACCCAGGCTGGAGTGCAGTGGCAGGATCTCAGCTCACTGCAAGCTCCGCTTCCCGGGTTCCCGCCATTCTCCTGCCTCAGCCTCCCGAGTAGCTGGGACCACAGGCGCCCGCCACATCGCCCGGCTAGTTTTTTGTATTTTTTTAGTGGAGACGGGGTTTCACCGTGTTAGCCAGGATGGTCTCGATCTCCTGACCTTGTGATCCGCCCGTCTCGGCCTCCCAAAGTGCTGGGATTACAGGCTTGAGCCACCGCACCCGGCCATAAAAATTTTTTAATTATCCATGAAAGACACTATTTACAACCGACATTTATTATTCTGCCTAAGATAGCAAATGCGTTTTTCAGTTTATGACAGGCAACTGATGTTGTTAGAAATAATAAAGAAGACAAAGAAAAGTCAAACTTCATTGAAACTATCTACTTACAGTAAAGTGTCAAGCATTCTTAGACTTGAGCTAACATAAAAGATATTTGACTTTGAGTGACGTTTTACATATACATGTATACATGTGTCTACATACATATGTATAAATATACACATACATATATACACATACATGTTCATAAACACATACAAGATGCACACATTTAAAGTAGACATTCTATTTTTTGAGATTTTTCTTAAGAAATAAGACCTCCAGAACAGTCAAAAGTAGAGTACCACCACTTGGCACTCAACACTGGTAACCCTGAAAGGATGAACATTTGGAGACTTTCTGTTTTATTATATCAGAGTGCGAAGGTATAGTACCTTGAAAAAGATAATGCCTTCTCCTGACAGCAAAGCTCCTACAATTTATGTACAAAAATGAATAATTAACTGCATAATTCCTAAGTGCTTTTGTCTAGTCTTGTGCTTAGTGCCAGTTGTTACTAAATATTTCCTGAGTTACTCACGTAAGATACATCAAAAGTAACCAAAGAAGTTATTTTCAACATCTTCAGAAAGTATATCAATTTTAAAATTTGCCGTTTCTTATTTCACTTTAAACAAGACGGATATTTTAAGAAAGAGAAATTTTTCCTCTACCTTCCTAAGTTCAGTGGCTGGTGCCCCGCAGGTTAAACCTACAAAAGGGAGATTAACAGGAAAAATCATTTATCACATATGCCTATGAAGTTCTTCCTAGAAAAAAAGCGAAGACCCAAAAAACCAGTTAAACCCAGGGATACACACCATTTTAACATAGAACAACAAACTGTGTGGAAGTGACAAGATGAAGGAAAACAGGATTAGGCTTTTAAGGGTGGTTAATTGTGGGAAGGTAAATATGTAGGAGAAACTAATGAAAGATAGGGGTTGTTTAGTAAGGTCTGTTATTCAGATTTCTCTCAGGTGCTGTCTCTGGGCTGAGCCTAGGTAAGCTTGTTCAACCCACGACCTGTGGGCTACATGTGGCCCAAAATGGCTTTGAATGCAACCCAACACAAATTCATAAACTTTCTTAAAAGGTTCTACGTTTTTTTGTGATTTTTTTTTTTTTTTTTTTTTTTTTTTAGCTCATCAGCTATCGTTAGTGTTAATGTTAGTGTATCTTATGTGTGGCCCAGGACAATTCTTCTTCTTCCACTGTGGCCCAGGCAAGCCAAAAGATTGGACACCCCTGGAGATCATCTCCAGTGATTACGAACATTCTCCCTTTCCTGGCACAAGAGAAGGGAGAAGGTGGGGAACCTTCACGAAGGGAAATTTATGACCTGATTTTAGCCAAACACAGGAGGGTAGAAGTCTTGTCAGTGTTTACTGTTTCTCAGTTGCCTTCAGCACAAAATAATCGTTATGCCAAAGTGGTATATTTTGAGGTGGCTTACTCTGATCCTTTTCAGTATATGTTTTCTAATATTAAGGAATCATCTAAAAATACTGGTCTTCATACTGTCTAAGAATGCTAATTTTGGAAAATTATCAATCTTCATGCTTCCCTTTAATTGTGAAGATGCAATGCCTTTTGTCCTTTTGTCATTAAGGAAAAAAGAGCATTTTAGTAGACTTTTACTAAATATCAGCATTTAGTTTCTTTCTCAATTAGATTGAGACAGCTGGTGTGGACCGCATTTCCCTGTATCTTTGCTTACCAGAAGCATTTGGGAAGTCAAAAGAATAACATTGCAGCAGGGACTTCTCTTGGTAATGAAAATTGCAGAATGGCTTCAATAAGAGTGAACATTTAAGGCCCATTAAGTCATCTTTCTTATTGTGCTTACCACCATCAAATTCAATGAGTGAATCAATGGCCACAGCTGGATGCAAGAAGCATTGAAATTCAAGAACGATGTCACTGCATCAGTGACAACAAGCCTAAGAAGCAGTGGGTGAAAGATACAAAGTCATCACTGAATTTTGATTGTAGCTCAGCCTCAGATTAGAGGATGACTTAATGTCTCACAATGATTCATTAAACCTAAGATTCATGATGTCGAGGGGAGGGAAAGACAGCACAAACATTCTTGAATGTTTAGCAGTGAGCATTTAAGGAGAAATTTATAATTTGGTTTTGGCTTTTGATTTAGTCAAGATAATGCAAACCACAGGATCTTTTCATTTTATCAAATAGATAAAAACCAATTTTAGAAAACAAGCCTTCAAACCCCAGTGCTCTTATTTTTCTCTCCTCATTATTTTTTATAGACCGTAACCATGGTGATATTCAGACACACAGCTCTGTTTCTTGCATAGCTTCCAAGCTTACACGTCTGCATGTCACCACCTCCGCGCAACAGCAGCCACACTTAGACTCTTTGAAATCCAGTTTACCTTTCTTTATTTCATTTCCTTGTAATTCTAATGAGTCCCATCTGATACTGCAAACTTGGGGACACCATCAAGCACATCTTTCTCTTCTCAGAGCCGTGGGTGCAGATGCTGCAATTGACTTGGATGGAATTCTACCGTGATGAGAACCCAAATTAAGTTGGGAAATCTCAGCTACAGATGTGAGGAACATTATCAACCATTGAAACAGACGAAAGTGAAAAGCATTTATGACATCAACAAAAGCAAATTTTGTCTTTCAGATTCTGTTAATAGGTAAAATTACCTTTAGAGTCACAGAAGACCAGCCATCTGCCACAAGGACAAATGACCTGTGGCCATTCCAGTTAAAGAGCTAGCATTTCTCCTTAAACCTCATAAGTAAAACTTACCTCTTAGCCATTGCAGCTGGCAAGCTCAGTGGGTGCCTCAAGAATAATTTGGCTTCTCTGGTGTACCATGGTAGCTTCCTGGCTGCCATACCACCTCTTCCTGGTCTGTCTTACAAAACACCTGCTGCCTCAGAACACTGTTTTTTTTTTCTCTTACATGCCATTCTTCCACCTCCAATCAGATTCACATACACATGCATACACACAAAACGACTTGTTCCCACTAGAATCCTCTAATTGTATTTGTGCTCTTTTCTAATCTCAATCCCAACTAAATTCACTTTATTCCTAGACTCTCCTTGTCTCTCATTAAATTGCTGGTCTCAAAACCACATCTGTTTGAAGTAGCAGACCTTCTAGACATAGTTCAAATGAGCTTGCCTCTACATCTCTGTCCTCTGATGTTCCACAAATCCTAAGTCTATTCAATAGTCATGCATAGTCATTCCCATCTTCTGCATCAAAAATCAAAACTGTGGATAGGAGTTCAGGACATGCTACTCCAAACTATGACACCTCGACATTTGAGAAAACAGCAGAAGCAGGAAAGTTACTCTGACCTTCTCTTGCCCTTCTCTCCTGAAACAGGTCATAAATGTGAGAAGGGAATATCTTCTTATCTGAAGGCACCGGAGCACAGAGAGAAAACTGAACCAACCGGCTTGCTCTGTTTCTTCTAGTGTATTACTATTAGATCATACTTGATATCCAATCATTATGACTACTTCTTCATCAAACCTAGCACAAAAGATAAACATATATCCATTTCTTTGGGTCTTCATTTACTTACGAAGGCTCCTGTGTCACATAAAAGGTGTATTAAATAAGTTTGTATGCTTTTTCCTTCTTAATCTGTCTTTTGTTATAGGGACCTCAGCCATAAACCTACGATGGGTGAGGAAAATATATTCTTCATCTCCTACAATGTTGAGTAGTAAAGGTTTTTTAAGGTCAATAGGAAGCAGGGAAGAAGTGAATGTAAAGACTGAATGTGAGCAGAGAAAAACAGTAAATATAGTAAATACAGAAAAAAGAATATATTAACTAAATAACTATTTGGCCATAGTTATCATGTTATATATAATATCACTTATTACTATGTAATTTATGAAAACATGTGTCAAGTTTCCATTTGTCTAGTGATAATTTTTTAAAATGCAATTTATTTTAAACAAACTAGAGATTCTAAATAATTTGTCCACAGCAGATGCCCTATTACCATTCATACACAAATCCCGACATACTAATAATGTCATGCCTATGAATGGGGCAATCTATTTCAAACTTATCTGACCTTGAACATGCCTAGATTATTCATATACCTTTGTCTTCTATATCCTCATCTGCAAAGTGAAATTGATGAGAAGACTGCCAGTATCCTACCAGTCTCTGAAGGCTAGTGTTACTCATTCCCCTGGCTTTAATTTGAACACATAAAAAAAAAAATCACCACACATAGACTGAAAATCCTCAAGTTTTCCAAAGTAAAAAAAAAAAAGACAGTGTAAAAGAAAAGATACCTGATCTAGGGATAAATTTTGAGGAAGAAGTTTGTATCATCAAAGGGGTTTTTATAGGAAAGTTGCCTTAGCTGGTTCCAGCAAATAGAATCTTTATATTCCTACAAGGATAAAGAAGAAGATCTCAACAAAGGAAGGATATTTCAACAAAAATTTAAAAGCTATTTTTATATAGAACTATCACTGAGGCTTTGTTTCACATCGACTAAAAATAGACTCTGTGAAAACAAATCAAATAAATTTGTTATGAACCACATAACAAAAGATTGTTTTTCTCATACTGTATTGGGCTTTGTCTTTGCAAGAATAATCACTAGAAAATGAGAGTAAGCCAGCTTTATTGATTTGTTCTCTTACATACCCTATCCACAAGAGCACACAGTGATTTTGTTTTCCCATCGCTCTTGAACCAGGATGCTCCCTGTATAATCCTGATCACTGCATTTTGCCACTAGAGGCAGACCACAAAGAAAAAAAAAGAGGGCAACTAGCTCATAGCCAACTTAATCGGGTCTTACTATAACTCAGAAATAGTAACTGAAAGAAAAAATGGTGTTAATACAAGTTATTTTATTATCAGGAAAGATAGGTCAGAAAATATCACCAATTAGCTAGTAGTCATCAACGATTATGTGACAACAGAGAAAAGAGGTGCCTTGACTGAAAAAGGCAAATTTAGCTTTAGTCAAACACATATCAGTGGTTGCTAAGACAGTCCAAATATTTTCAGGTCCTTTATCCAACTGGCGCATTTGGATAAGTAGTCATACTTTTCAAAATTTCACAGGTATTATCTGATTTAATCGTCCCGATAATTTAGAAGGTAGAGAAATGCCAGTGTTAAATATAGAGTAAGTTTACCATATTTATTCTTGAGTAAACAGTTATTAATATATTTGTTTATAAATAAATTGCTTAATGGTAACTATGAACATGGAACTGACATGATAGAAGAATGAAAGAAGTTGTGATTCCTACCTTCCCTCAGCATACAATATAGGTAAAGGGAGAAAATACGGAGGACAAAAAGTGTTAATGCCATGGTTGCTTATGGTTTTACACAATGAAACACAAGTACTAAAGGAAGAACAATAAAGAGAATTCAATTTAAGCTGCAGTAATCTGAAAAGATTCGAGAAAAAGGTACAGTCCATGGTGAGTCACAAAAGTTGACAGGATTTGTATAGGGCAAACAGAGAGAGATCAACATTTCTTTGAACAAAACAGGTTAAACAACATATTTAATAAGAAATAATCATAAGTGTATTTACAGTACAGTGATAATGACACCAAAATGTAAATCAAAAGAAGAGGAACCTAGTACTACCCTTGGATCAAACATGAAGAGTTCATGGGGTATAACAAAAAGCCCACCCTTTTCAACTTTCACTACACTTTCAGAGTAGTCCCTGGGGCATGTCATGGACCAATGATGCGCTAATAAACTGACTCTGATTTTCTGGGGGGAAACAGTCCTGATTGGCAGCATTTATCAGTTTCTGTGGCATAAATATGTCCACTGTGGCCAATTTCAAGCTACAGATGTTCTAATCGCAGGGTCCTAGAGTTCCTGAATATTTAACAACCAGCTCTCTCAAGCCAGTGGAATTCTGCTACCGCACATCACTGGTTTCCCTGACCCTTGAATAAAGGTGTTTCTACCATATGTCTTCTCTGGTTACTCTTAGGCTACACAAATTTCGAAGTCTCTAAGTTGCAAAATGCTATCTCCTTTTAATAATAAAAATGATGAAACTCATGTAATAATAAAAGCTTTGAACCAGCTTTAAAGCTGGGCAGGGGTGCAGGTGTTCCCAGGTAAGCTCATCTTCTTTGTCCCCTCCTGCTGTTACTCCTCTTCTCAGTCTGGTACGTAATTCACTCTCTCAACCTTACTAGGCTGGTGAATGGAAAGGAAGAAGAAAGGGATCTAACAAGCACTGGACCTGACTGAGACTATGATGAGCTAATGTTATAACCACAGGACATGGAATATATATCAAGCAGGTGTGCTCTTTTCATATTAACTAGGCTTCTAAATGTCTGTCTTTAGCGCCCTTCTACACGACCTCCCATAACCAGGATGATTGCTTCTCTATTCTAGTTATTTTTGCTTTCCCCTTTCTCTGGCCTAAGAAATCAAACAATAATTTCACACTTTTTCTGCTGAAATCTGCCTACCTCTCCAAACCAGAGTTTAACAACTTTTTCTGTACAAGGCCAGATAATAAATATTTTCGGCTTTGTGGGCCAGATGGTCTCTGTAGCAACTACTCTACTTCTACAGCCCGAAGCAGCCATATGCAATCCATAAATGAATGAGCATGGCTGTGCTCCAAAATTTACAAAGAGGCAATGGGGCTTGGCCCGAGGTGTTGGCTTGCCAACCTCTCCCTCAGACAGCTTTAAATAACATGTATTATGACCCTTGCTGGTTCACTCTCATACACAGTCCATTGCAATGCTTACACATCCTATGCCCCAATAAACCAGGGTGGTGAAATAACTTCCCAAATCTTGGGCTGCCTAGGCCAGAAATCACTTAGATTTCTCAGGTGTCTTAGACACCAGTCTATCCAGCCCTCCAAATGATAGGGACATATGTTAAGCTTCTCAATTGATGTTAGGATCCTTCTCTTCTGACTTGGACAGAAGGTTTAACACCAAGTTTTGGGGGCAAATGAAGGCGTGAGGAAGATGAGACTCATAGTACAAAATATACACTTCTTAAAAAAAAAATTGTCAAAACTCCTCTCCCCATCTCAAAAATATAATATATTTCATGTCCTATACATTGGCAAGAGGTTTTTCCTCCCTTATTTTGAAAATACTACTTAAGGCCGCCTTGGAATATGTTAGCTATTATCCCCTGCTTTTCAGTTCAAACTTCCATTTTAGCACCCTGTGAAAAAGGTTTAATAGGAATATCGGCATAGATCATTGGCATAATAAGCCATGTATCCCAAATAAAGTGATTTTAACTCTATTCACGGAGGAACAATAAAGTAGTTAGGGTGAAAAATGATGAGTGACATAAGAAAACTACTCTTTAAGAAAACATAAGTTCAGTCAAGAACTGGTTGTATTGAAAATCAGGAGATATTCTGATAGCAGGGAAATTAATTAGAAGGTTCTTACAGATAATGTAATAACCTGAACTAGGATTATATGTATGAAGATGGTGACAAAAGTGGGAATATGTAAGAGAGACCAAACATCTGAAGGTGACTGATTGCAGGAAATGAAAGAGGAGTGAATAAACTTTTCTCCCCTTTCAAGTTTAGATGTCAAAAAACTGACAAAAATAAGCAAATCAAGAAGGGCAGGAAGTGGAGTGATAAAGAAAATGATGAATTCTATTCAGGACAGGCATAATTTGAGGTCATGTTAACACACCAAACTGATGTTTTATGCTAAGCTGTGGCTATATCTATACAGATTTTGAGAGCTAAACAAGTAGATGATATTATGCAGAAACAAGGAAGTTCACACAGCAAAGGAATACAGAAAAGAGAGACAAGTTTGGAAATGCTCCCAGCCAGGAGCAAGAAAAAGAAATAAAACTAAAGGAGTAAACAAATTGAGTTTATTTTTTATTAACTTTATATAAAATTTTGGGGAGTAAGTAAAGTTTTTAATTTGATAAAGACAAAAAAGTTCCTTAAAACCAATTTTTAAACACGTTTAAATGTTTGTATTCAATATACAAGGAAGATAAGAAATACTCTTTTATGTAAAGTAGTAAGATTTGATTTATATACCATTTCTGAGAATCAAGTCTTGGTTCAAGTCTCGCTGGGCATGGTGACTCAAGCGTGTAATCCCAGCACTTTGGGAGGTTGAGGCAGGTGGATCCCCTGAGGCCAGGAGTTAGAGACTAGCTAGGCCAACATGGTGAAACACTGTCTCTACTAAAAATACAAAAACTAGCCGGACGTGGTGGTGTGTGCCTGTAGTCCCAGCTACTTGGGAGTCTGAGGCAGGAGAATGGCTTGAACTCTGGAGGCGGAGGTTGCAGTAAACTAAGATCACGCCACTGCACTCTAGCCTGGGAAACAGAGCAAGACCCCATCTCAAAAAAAACAACAAAAAAAGAATAAAGGTGTCAGTACCGGTTTGATTTCAAAAAACAATATCTTCTACCTGGAAATTCACATCAACTGTCTCAGCCTTATCTCCTCATATTCATAATGATAGTGAATGCTGCACCTGTACCCTAGAAGGATGGTGAGAGTTAAACGAGGTAATGCAAATAAGGCAAGAGCATAATGCCTGTCACCTTGCAGGTGATAAATAAATGTTAGGTATCATTATCCTGCTCATTATCAATAAAATGAGAGCAAACACACTTTTCTCTCCTTACTAAAATACAACATAACTTTTTAATTGCATTTTTCCCTAAAAGTTACTTTATATATACATAAGTATATGGCAAACTGGTTCTAATGGAAACAAACTGCTAGCATTTTCTGTAGAAAATTTACTAACTCTTCTGCATAAGTAAGATTATAGACATATGTCATTGCAAATAAGTGCGACATATATTGCTGAATTTCTTTCTATGCATTGTTCTTGTGTCATTTCAAGTTGACTATACGCTTTATAATAACAATCTGAACTTTCAAGACAAGTGTTTACTACAGGAAGATTCACATCTATAAAAAGATGATTTGTAAACAAACAGAATCACCCACTGTGTCCTCCCAGAATTTTTTCTATGCATATATACTCACATGTTTTAATACTTATATATGGAAAAAGAATGCATCTATGCAAAGACACTGTGTTATACACATAAGGTCATATATTTCTGTTCAGTAAGTGGCTCTCTTTCCCAAAGTAGTAGCAGGTAATCCTTTAAGATATAAACAGATTGATCATGGCTTTGTTCACAACCCTGCAAAGGTTCCCATTTCATTCAGAATGAAAGTCCAATCCTTGCAGTAGCCCATAGTGCTGCGTGATTTGATACCCTTATATCATCAGCCCCATCTCCCACTATTCATCTACCTATTCAATCCGGCCACACCAGCCAACTTGCTTCTCCTAAAATAGGCCAGGCATGTTCCTGCTTCAAGATGCTTGCACGAGCTGTCGTATTTGCTTGGTGCTCTTTCCCTGCCTCATCCCTTCATCTCCTTCAAGCCTTTGCCAAAATGACACTTTCTTGATGAGACCTACTCTGACCACTATATTTACAATTGTAAACCTACCCAGGTAGCATGGAATTCTCCAACCAACTTCCTTCACCTGCTCTTCTTCCTTTCTCCATCATACTTATCACCTTGTAGCAGAATATAAAAATCCCTTGTTTATGAAGTGTATTTTACTTTTCCCTCTCACCACTGACATCATCAATTCCATGCGACTGTAAACCAAAGAAGTGTCTGAGACAGGTCTCAATCAATTTGGAGGATTATTTTGCCAAGTTTGAGGGCATGCCTAGGAAAAAGCCACAGGGACACAAGCCACCATGGGATCTGTGCCCCACATTTTTCCTAAGAGGGTTTTTAGGGCTTCCACATTTAAAAGAGGAAAAAGTGGGCAAGAGGGGAAAGAGATAGAGAAAACACAAGGGGAGGGTGGGTAGGTATATGTAGTGAGGCGAGGTGTCACATTTTTGTGAGGCTTTGATTAGTGTTCACTTAATTCTGAATCCACGTGTTGCATGTGGAAAGAGGGGGTAAAGGAACAGTCAATCATGCATTTGTCTCATGCTCAGCAAATCTGCATTTTTTTTTTTTTTTTTTTTGAGACAGAGTCTCACTCTATCGCCCAGGCTGGAGTGCAGTGGTGCGATCTTGGCTCACTGCAACCTCTGCCTCCTGGGCTCAAGTGATTTCTCCTGCTTCAGCTTCTTGAGTAGCTGGGACTACTGGCACATGCCACCATGACCTGTTAATTTTTGTATTTTGAGTAGAGATGGGGTTTCATCATGTTGGCCTGGCTGCTCTGGAACTCCTGATCTCAAGTGATCTGCCTGCCTTGGCCTCCCAAAGTGCTAGAATTACAGGCGGGAACCACCACGCCCGCGCATAAGTCTACATTTTACATAAGATAAAGTAAACATAAAGTAGAGGAAGAAGTCAAATATGCATTTGTCTTGTCCAGTGCCAGTGAAGATAAGCGGTTAGTTTACATTGTCAGAGTGAGGGAGGCCACTTGGGGAGATCCGTGGCCTTCTATCTTGCAGCTATCTGTTTAGGAACAAAAGGAAAGGTAGCTTTTTGTATGGCTTGGTTTTCAAGCTTAATGTTTCCCTTTGCCACAGTGTTTGTGGCCCCAACATTTTATTTTCCTTTCACAAGACACACCCCAAGCAATAACAATCAAGAACCTAAAAAAATGACCGGCATAGTACACAGGCTCAATAAATATTTTTTCACAAATTTTAATTAATATTTATTTTAAATGTTGAAAGATATTGCCAAATTGGCCTTCTAAAGCTTTTTTTACTGTTATTTCTTTCCCAAAGAGAGAGAAAAATACACAAAATAAAACCATAATAGCATTGAGTAAAGAAAGCTTATAATGCAAGTTATACAAAAATCAAATGTTACTTAAAAAAGAAAATACTGACAAATGTAATCATATTACAATTTAAAATATTTGTCTGAAACCAAAAGGCAAATAATCAACTATGGAGAAGTATTTGTAACATCTATACCAGACAGGAGGCTATCCTTCCTTAATTAAAAAGATTTTTTTTTTTTTTTGACATGGAATCTCGCTCTGTCGCCCAGGCTGGAGTGCAGTGGGGGTGATCTCAGCTCGCTGCAATCTGCCTCCCGTGTTCAAGTGATTCTCCTGCCTCAGCTTCCTGAGTATCTGTGATTACAGGCGCCCACCACCACACCCGGCTAATTTTTGTATTTTTAATAGAGATAGGGTTTCATCATGTTGGTCAAGCTGGTCTCGAACTCCTGACCTCAAGGTGATCTGCCCACCTTGGCCTCCCAAAGCGCTATAAGTCAATAAGAAAAAGACCAATAACCCTATAGAAAAACTGGCAAACAGGCATCTCACAGATGAAGTAATAAAAATGATCAACAAAAACATAAGGAGCTAGGCACAATTTGATAAATGCAAATCAGTACAACAATATTATTTTTCACCCACCACACTGGCAATATCCAGGGTACGGGGAAAAAAAAGGGTATGAGAAACCAGACAGCGCTGTCTGGCAATATGTTAATCTTTTCGTGTTGTCCTTGGTAGTTGCTTTGGTTATTTGGAGGTTTGTTGTTTTGCTTTGTTGTTTATGCATCTCCAAATGTGAATGTAGCCATGCGGACCTTACATTTGTCATCCTCTGCTACTTGCGTGCACACGGGGGCTGGGTCAACCATCCCCCTTCTCAGATTGAATACTGAAGGGAAGACTGACGTGTCATGCTCAGCATCATCTCTCACTCAGCCTGTTTTTATTGGATTGATATGTGGTATTTTCCTATCTCCACAGCCAAGTTATACGATAGTCTCACCATATAAAGTGATACATACAAAACAACAATTTTCACAGGCCCCCGCTATGCAGGCCCCCAAGGTCCCAGTAGAAACCACATTTGTCCCTCCTTTTCCCTGTCCCTCCCTTTCCCTGTCCCTCCCTTTCCCACATGCCACTTCTTCCCTATTTGTTTTCTGTGAGTTGCAATATACAGCAGAGAGCTTGGGTTTGAGAATACCATCCATGCTGTACAAATACAAAAGTCTGATTTTCTGTTTAGTGCATCTCCTGACTCTCTTAGCCATGGGCAAGGGTGGATTAACATATACAGGCTACCTAATTCCATCAGCTTTGGAGCTAAATCAAATTATTCCATATTTTGGCAAAATGTGAAGTTTTGCTTTTCAGTAGTTTAGACTTTTGTTTTTTCTTTTTTTTTTTTTTTCCTGTACCTACTGTTTCAGAGGGAAGTTATGAGAACCTGTAAGAAATGCTAACTGTACATCCTATGAATCAGAGTTCTTGAGACTAGTCCTAAATTTGTATTTTATATCCCTCATTCTATATCATGGGCATCCCTGTGAGAGAAAATAACCCAGGAGGCTGGCCTGAATGATGTGTACATTATGGGGGGGAACATAATAATCTGAGCTAACACATACTTTCTAATTATAGAATCAGATGCCATCAATCAGAGGTCTCACATGCTTTCAAGCTTTACTAATATTTTCAAGGATAGGAGCAATCAAGGGTTTCAGGTAACCAAGTCCAGATCCCATGACACTCCCCAGGTCCCTCCTTCCTGCATTAAAAACATAGTTTTCCTGGCCAAGAATAACAGGTGAGGTGCGGGAGAGGCTCTGCTGATTGTTACTCACAGAAAAGAGAATTTTTAACTTATGAAACATCTTCCTTTTATACCCCCAAAGTGGTCTGTGGTTTATGGGCATTTTCCTACCTCTTAAATCCATAGGCCCAGGGTTGATTTGCTATAAGCATTCTTTTAGCCAAGGATATCCTGTTAAAAACATCCTGCTGATGCAATTAAGTCCTGGCAAATATCATCCGTCTATAGAAGTCCACTGAACAAGGAGGCTGGAGCAGGTCGCTGGCCTTGCTACCTTTCCTCCAGTGGGTGGGGCTAGCAAGAAGGTGTCTCCTTGGAAAAGCAAGCCAATGAGTCCCAAGGCAGCTTCTTACACTCCTCCCTCCACACAATCACAGGTTTTTTTGTTTGTTTTTTGTTTTTTATCTTTAAGCATCCTGAAATTTCAGATGCTCTCTCCATTTTAACATTCCCTGTAAGAGCCATCTTCTTCCCCAAGCACTGTCCCTTGCTTGCATCGAAGGACCCTGCTACGGATGCTGCTGCTGATTTAATGTTGCAAGAAAAGGAATATTAGCAATAAATAAGCAAAACAATGAAACATAAGGGCTTGAGACAGCAGAAGAATTCCTATCAAAAAAAAGGTAACATATGATTCTAACAAGAACCAAGAAGTCAGAAACAGGCTGACTGGATTATATACCCCACGTATGTTACCATAGTAGTGTGGGCGGCTATTAAAAATCCGCCTAACAGATGATCACTCTTCATTCATTCTCCTTGATACAAAATTCACAAAATGGGAAAGGGGGTGTCAAAATAATCCAGCATGGACATGTTAAAATGTGTGAGATCTGGTATGTGGGAGGAATGAGTCGGTGCAAAAACACACATAAAAAGACAATGGAAAAATAATGCCAAATGGCTTCAGAAATCTCAACTTAAGGAGAAAAAAAGCTTTCTAAAGAAAACACTAGAGAGACAACAATGTTAAGTAGCCTTATAAGTGTCAATGTGTAATTTGTAGGGGATTATATACTATTATAATAATTTTTAAATAATTGAATCCTTTTTCCCTGGTTCCCTATTTAGTAAAATTTAAAACAGTTTTTAAAAAGTCTATCTCATTTTAAATCGTAATTCAAATAACTGCTTTAGTAATAGATCCCATCAAGATAAAAGGGTAAATTATCATAATTCTTTTCCTAACATATTAATCTTGATACCCACAATGAAAATGTCTATAGAGAGCATATTTTATACACATAACTTAAAAGCCTGAGATTGAACATGGACAGCAAAATGAAAAAAAAAGGGAAACTTTATAATGAAGGCATATTTCAGACAATCTTGATGATAACCATATGCGCAAGCTATGAATGTTTTTAAAAAACATTGGAGAAACTACAAAAATATATGCTAGGAATTTGTCAGATTTTAAGGATATGCAAAGTTTTGCTTAGGTAATGGAGCTGATAAAGTGGGCAGCAGCTGTTGAGTTACATGTGGAAGAGGCTTTAGGGGAAAAAATAGAATTGGAAAAGAAATATCTTTAAGTAGGGAAAAAAAATGAGGCACACAAAATAACATCGCAATAGTTTTTAAGAAAAATTAGTATTCATCAAGAAGGTGCAGATATGGTTCTTGTCCTTAACATAAAAAGTCTACAAATGAATTCTGGAAAATATCTTAAATTATTGTTTCCCATTTCCATGTGGAAGACGGTTTAGCAAGACAATGCTTGGAACTAAAGATAGCATTTCCTTAGTCTAAGATCTTTGGCTGAAAAGCTGTTAATTTAGTTTGCTGGAGTTTCCTAAGAAAACTGCATATCATGTTTCTTAATTCTTTTTGTCAAAAATGTGTTTCCAGTGGGATGTCTGAAATACAGAAATGTATATTTAAAAATTTTTTAATATTTTGTGAAACAAGAGCACACCATATTTTTTATCTTATGTCTTTAGTTATTAATAAGAAGGAATTATCATCACATCTATACACCATTCTTTTCTGACTTGTCTGCTTATATCTTTGTTTATTTTTTATGAGCTTCTGGTTTTTGTCTTATTAACTTAGAAAATATATTTAAATAATATGGAGAAAGATTTTTATATACTTGTTTATTTATATAGTCTCATATTTTGAAACAAAACTGAGCTCACTAATAAATTGATATAAAACTAGGAAATGTGGGAAAATTACCTTTTATCATTAAGATAAGTTAAAATATCTGCTCATTAAGGACTGCCGCCCATCACTTATGAAAATAACTCAACCCTTCTCATAATTTTCTCTTTTTTTTCCCCTTCTCATGATTTTTCTTGCAAAAATGAAGTCCCTGGCAGTCTAGTAAAATATAATGAGTTTTTTTGAGGTACTTCTAAAAATTCTGTGTATCATAAAAGGTGACTTGTGGGTCTCTCCCCACCATAACCTCCTTAAATCCAGGATCTCACCTTTTTAATCCAGCAAGATCCACAGACAAAAAAAAAGATTAATGGGCCAGAAGAAGTTTAAAGAGCATTTGACACTTTTACATAAACATTTCTAACTTGAAAATAGAGGGTCTCTTTATTTTTGGATCAACAAAACTTACTCTTACTTAATTAAAAGCATCAGTGAAGTTTGCCGACGACTTTCCAGCAGGCTTCTAACTAACAGAATGCAAGGGTGAATAAAGAAAAATTAGGCCAAAGTTTTCATCTTTAACAAAGAGAAGTAGTCAATAGGTGAACTCATGACTGCTTATTTCCTTTCAAGCATCCATTCTCTCCTTTTCTGTCACATTAAGAGAATTGGACACACTCCTAAATGGTCACATTTCCCAAGCTGTGATGAAGCTGGGTACTGCTCTGGACCAAGTTATGGACAATGAGCTGTAACTACAATCAAGTAGGGATCCAATTCAGTCGGAAATCTTACTGCCGCCTCAGGCCTCCCCTGTAATGGATAGCTACGTAGCCTCCCAAATTTCCTCATGTGTTTCAGATTAAAAAGCGCCATCTATGTGAAAGATGGTTCAAATCCTTATCCCTTGTCTAGACTTCCATCAATGGACGTTGTGAAGCAAAGAGAATCTTACTCTAGTACACTCTTCTTTCTGTCTTCTCATGTCTGGCCATCTTTGGTCATAAAAGGAAAGTAACCTTCAAAGGTGATGGAGCTTGGCTTATGCCATCAATCATGCATGTGAGTATGTTTATTTCTGTATGTGTGTTTCTATGCTTATGAACAGAAAGGGAAAATGTCCTTTCCAGGAAGGCAACATACCACAGAATCAGTATTAATTACTACTGATATTATTATGGCCACTGGGATCCTATGTCTGGCAGGAATTTAGGGCATAATGTTTAATTGATCCCACCCCTGCTACCAGTTGTGTTAGCCCAAGCAAGTCACTCACCCTCTCTGTGCTTAATTATCTTACCAGTATAAAAGGGTCAATTACCTTTTAACATTGTCTTATTAAATGACACAAAAAATTAAGAACTGAGAACTGTTCCATGCATACAGCAAGCACTCAATGAATGTTAGTACCTAATATCACTGGTAGTGTTAATCTAGATGATGATATCATTTGGTTATTTAGTCACTTACTGAGTTCAAACTGTGTTCACAGAAACAATAGTTAGACTACTGTTCATAAGAATTATAAGGCCGTGCATGGTGGCTTACGCTTGTAATACTAGCACTTTGGGAGGCCGAGGCAGGTGGATTGCCTGAGCTCAGGAGTTCAAGACTAACCTGGGCAACATGATGAAACCCCATCTTTACTAAAAATGCAAAAACTTGTGGTGGTGCATGCCTGTAATCCTAGCTACTCAGGAGGCTGAGGCAGGAGAATCACTTGAACCCAGGAAGTGGAGGTGGCTCACTCACGCCACTGCACCCAGCCTGGGCAACAGAGTGAGACTCTGTCTCCAAAAAAAAAAAAAAAAAAAATGCTTTGAATATACTCAAAGTCTCTGAAATATTATTACTTTTTATTGAGTTACAATATTGATGTGTGATCAATTATAAATATGTTCTTGCATCAGAACATTGTCAAAGCATATGCTTATATAATAGATGAGGAAACATAACTCCACCAGTAGTACTACATTTATTAAATAAGAAAATAATTTCTACCATGAAGAAAATTAGGATTATCTTTAACCAATCTGTTTATATGTTTAATGTGATATTTTACATTCCTTGGAATTTCACAGTGAAATCTTTATAGTGTCAACTTAGTTTTGATTCATTAACAGCTTTCAATAACACAAGATTCAGAATCTTCCTTTTTAATATTCAGTGTGATCTATTAAAAAATAATCATCTCTTAGTGTTTTAGACATGAAGTCCTTGTCCATGCCTATGTCCTGAATGGTACTACCTAGGTTTTCTTCTAGGGTTTTTATGGTATTAGGTCTAACATTTAAGTCTCTAATCCATCTTGAATTAATTTTCGTATAAGGAGTAAGGGAAGGATCCAGTTTCAGCTTTCTACTTATGGCTAGCCAATTTTCCCAGCACCATTTATTAAATAGGGAATCCTTTCCCCATTTCTTGTTTCTCTCAGGTTTGTCAAAGATCAGATGGCTGTAGATGTGTGGTATTGTTTCTGAGGACTCTGTTCTGTTCCATTGGTCTATATCTCTGTTTTGGTACCAGTACCATGCTGTTTTGGTTACTGTAGCCTTGTAGTATAGTTTGAAGTCAGGTAGCATGATGCCTCCAGCTTTGTTCTTTTGACTTAGGATTGTCTTGGCGATGCAGGCTCTTTTTTGGTTCCATATGAACTTTAAAGCAGTTTTTTCCAATTCTGTGAAGAAACTCATTGGTAGCTTGATAGGGATGGCATTGAATCTATAAATTACCTTGGGCAGTATGGCCATTTTCACGATATTGATTCGTCCTATCCATGAGCATGGTATGTTCTTCCATTTGTTTGTGTCCTCTTTTATTTCACTGAGCAGTGGTTTGTAGTTCTCCTTGAAGAGGTCCTTTACATCCCTAGTAAGTTGGATTCCTAGGTATTTCATTCTCTTTGAAGCAATTGTGAATGGAAGTTCATTCATGATTTGGCTCTCTGTTTTTCTGTTACTGGTGTATAAGGATGCTTGTGATTTTTGCACATTAATTTTGTATCCTGAGACTTTGCTAAAGTTTCTTATCAGCTTAAGGAGTTTTTGGGCTGAGACAAGCAACGGCAACAAAAGCCAAAATTGACAAATGGGATCTAATTAAACTAAAGAGCTTCTGCACAGCAAAAGAAACTACCATCAGAGTGAACAGGCAACCTACAGAATGGGAGAAAATTTTTGCAATCTACTCATCTGACAAAGGGCTAATATCCAGAACCTACAAAGAACTCAAACAAATTTACAAGAAAAAAACAAACAACCCCATCAAAAAGTGGGCAAAGGATATGAACAGACAGTTCTCAAAAGAAGACATTCATACAGCCAACAGACACATGAAAAAATGCTCATCATCACTTGCCATCAGAGAAATGCAAATCAAAACCACAATGAGATACCATCTCACACCAGTTAGAATGGCAATCATTAAAAAGTCAGGAAACAACAGATGCTGGAGAGAATGTGGAGAAATAGGAACACTTTTACACTGTTGGTGGGATTGTAAACTAGTTCAACCATTATGGAAAACAGTATGGCGATTCCTCAAGGATCTAGAACTAGAAGTATCATATGACCCAGCCATCCCATTACTGGGTATATACCCAAAGGATTATAAATCATGCTGCTATAAAGACACATGCACATGTATGTTTATTGCCGCACTATTCACAATAGCGAAGACTTGGAATCAACCCAAATGTCCATCAGTGACAGACTGGATTAAGAAAATGTGGCACATATACACCATGGAATACTATGCAGCCATAAAAAAGGAAGAGTTCATGTCCTTTATAGGGACATGGATGCAGCTGGAAACCATCATTCTCAGCAAACTATCACAAGAACAGAAAACCAAACACCGCATGTTCTCACTCATAGGTGGGAACTGAACAATGAGATCACTTGGACTCGGGAAGGGGAACATCACACACCAGGGCCTATCACGGGGATGGGGGAGGGATTGCTTTGGGAGTTATACCTGATGTAAATGACGAGTTGATGGGTGCTGACGAGTTGATGGGTGCAGCATGCCAACATGGCACAGGTATACATATGTAACAAACCTGCACGTTATCCACATGTACCCTAGAACTTAAAGTATAATAATAAAAAAATCTCCAATCTTCAATTATCTAATCTCAAAAAATAATATTCCATCTCAATCACTTAATCTCAAATTTACTTAAATGTCAAATTTGGCTTTGCTTCTTATATATTCTGCATGCACTTTTTCCAATTCATTACAGCACTCAAAAAGACAGTTGAAACATAATTTTGTTCATATATGGATAGAGAATTTCAGTATTTTAATCAGAGTCTTTAAGTAAATCCACGCATGATCCTGCTAAAAAAAATCATGGACCATTATTTCCAAAGAAAAACATGAGATATAAATAAGATTACATAATCATAACCTGCTAAATAAAATGAAATAACAAAGGCATCAAATAATTCCTGGGAAAAATAGAATTATGCCTTAGTTTTGTTTATTCAGTAAATGTAACACATTTTGAAAATCCAGTTTGTATGGAAGACTAGAGTAAGATATATTTTACACCATATTAAGTATTCAAATCCTGACCATGATCCATCATCTTGTTTGCAGCACTAGCTTTCTTGCCTTTGTTTTTGGAGTGGAATTTTACATTTACTTATTGGGGTGTACCATATTTCCAAACACAGATAACAAAAATGGTAACACAAATTATATTGGCCTTATATAGCTGGTACAGGAAGTCTATACAGGATGGCTGTCCTTCTTCAGTACTTCATTTCTCTGGAACAATAATCCAGGTCACCAGAACTGGAATGGGAGGGAAATCTGCTTCTAAGTGAGTAATGGAAGACCTAGTTTGTGTGGTAACTGAACACAAGCCATAAAGACCAAGACAGATGTTAAATCCTGCTTGCCTACCTAATATGTTTATGATTCATAATGTGGGATAAAATATGCTTATGTAAAATGGAACTTCTAGTACATTGGGGTTAATGGGAAGGGTTAATGTGAAGATTGTAAGAGAAAAGGTATGTGAAATACCTGACACATGTTAGACAGTCAATTCATGTTAGCTTCCTATCCAAGCTAAAGCAGTGCTCAGGGAATTTCTATTAACACATAATGATACCCAAATGTACTATAAGTTACACAATGGTCTTCTTGAGTATCCTGATATCAGCAATCAGTCCACATTAACAGATTTTTACCTCCTCCACATCTTTATGCTAAAGGTTCCCTTGGACTCTTCAGCCTGATATTAGTCCAGCTCCATAAAGATCTCAGAGTCCCCAAAGATCCTAAGGTATTAGTCAGGAAGTACAAATTATCTTATTCTTGTATGTAGATATAAGCCAAGCTGGAAAGGTTCCCAAAGGCTTCCAGACTTACCTCTGCTCTGAAACTCACACCAAAAAGAAGAAATCTGATATTGGAGAAATGAAAACTTTTCCAAGGTGATATAATGAAATAAAAGGAAGAGGGCAATTCAAGAAGCCCAATTTAAACATCTCTACATAGATGAAACTAGCGCATTTGATTTTCCCTCTAGTGGAATGAAGTCAAAGTCTGGAAAAAGATGAGCTTATTAGGGGTTTACAATAACACTTACTTTATAAAACTTACAAACCCTAAAGCAAAAATCTCTAGCTACTGGTAATTTTAAATCTACCTAACATAAAATTTAATTGAATATGAAAAAGCTCTTTCAGCTTTTCTTTTCCTATCTTTTCTTCATTTCATTAACGGATGAAAAGAGATACTGTATTAGCAGTTATAAACGGAAGCACATCATTGCCCACTACAATTACCCTATAATTTAATCAGTACACCTTTTAGCTCATTTTTATCTCTGTACTGCTAACTAAAATATAATCCACACTTGTTATTTGTCTAGGATATCACAATAACATGACTTCGTATGTAGATACTGTGTTACTATTCATATAACAATTGATTTATAAATCTTTTTCTAGAAAAATAAATGCTGAATCTTTACTAAGGTATAGGTTAAACAGTTATTACAAACTTTTGTCAAAGACAATCTGTATAGACCCTGGCATTTCATAACATGATTAATATATATACACCATACAAGTGAAAAGATTAACAACTTGAGAGTGTTCTTTCTTTAGAAGAATATTTTACTGCAAAGGAAGAGAGCCATGGGAATGTGTATGAGCACAGTGAATTTAGAGTTCAAGTTCCAGCTATGAGATACCTGGGAAAGTAACACACATTGAACAGTAAGAGACAAGCATACACCTGCCTCACCAGCAGATGAAGTATGAGCAGAAGTCGGTGACGGAGGGGGAAGGTTCCAAGAACTACCTCTAGTATTCCATGCTCACTTTCCTGAAGTTTTGGGTTTGATTGTTTGTTTTTGTTTTTTAGACAAGGTCTGGATCTCTTGCCCAGGCTGGAGTGCAGTTTCATGAGCTTGGTTCACTGCAGCCTCTGCCTCCCAGGCTCAAGTCATCCTCTCACCTCAGCCTCCCAAGTAGCTGAGACCACAGGCATGCACCACCATACCCAGCTAATTTTTGTATTTTTTGTAGAGACAGGGTCTCATCATGTTACCCAGGCTGGTATCCAACTCCTGAGCTCAAGAGATCCTCCTGCCTCAGTCTTCAAGAGTGCTGGGATTACAGCTGTGAGCCATCATGCCCAACCTCATCTTTCTGCTTTCGAATTAAGTTCTTATGGCTGGCATTGCCTCAGCCATCTTGATATTATTAGACAACAAGCATGAAGACTAAAAATGGTCATCATTCCTGATTTGCCTGGGATCATCTAGGTTTGCCTAGAATAGTCCTATTCAAGTATTTGTCACAGGTATTTCCTTTCAAATAAATAATCATTATTAATAGTTGCACTCAAATAAGCAAAGATGCATTTGATAGCTCTCTACTTCCTACTTCCTGCTTCCTGTTTCTGACATGACCATATTAGTAGCGTGTGGGAATCTTACGCAACAGTCAGAGCTCTCATTTTAATACATGCTTAAATCTAAAGATTAGTAGTGACCTGTCTTTATTGCTGACATTCGCCAAATGAAATATTACTCAAATCACCTTACAGAAAGACCAGGCAGTATAATTAAACACAAAATGAAGTCCACCGGACGCCAAAGTCCAACAGACCAAAGCAGAAGTGGGAGAAGGCTTTGATGCTCCTGTCATTCTGACCACACGCTGTAACCCTCCAAAGGTGCTGTGGCCCTTGCTAAAGACTGTGAAAGGAACACAGTAGACAGGCCACTAGTCAGAGAGATAGGTAAGGAATACGGGAAAGGATAGGTGAGGTGTATATGAAATAGATGAGGGAAATCAAGGCTGAGTGCTTCTGTCTGAGAACGAATCAAGAGAAGCCTGAGGCCAGGTGGGGCAGCTCAAGCCTGTAATCCCAGCACTTTGGGAGGCCAAGACATGCGGCTCACCTGAAGTCAGGGGTTCGAGACCAGCCTGGCCAACATGGCAAAACCCCATCTCTACTAAAAATACAAAAATTAGGCATGGTGGCCCACGCTGGTAATTCCAGCTACTGGGGAGGCTGAGGCAGGAGAATTACTTGAATCCGGGAGGCAGAGGTTTCAGTGAGCTGAGATAGCACCACTGCACTCCAACCTGGGCAACAGAGTGAGACTCTGTCTCAAAACAAAAAAAAAAAAAAAAAGAAGTCTGAAAAAACACTTGTGCTACAGTGGTTTTGTCATTTATTGTGTGATGCAAATCTACAATTATTTATGCAAATTATTTTGGGAAAGCTTTTTAATTTTGTAAAGAACATTAGTTCTTAAGTGCATGTCTAATGAAAATATTAATACCACATTTCCATTTATCATCTCAGAGAAATTAATAATGAACCTGTAAGTTTTCAAAGTGTTTGTCAACCAGGGATCATAGTAATTACTATATCTGATCACATGAAAATCAGAAACACAAAACCACTGAGGAAGAATCAGCAACTTTTTAAAAGTCTGGCAGTTATGTTATGAAGATGGTAACTGAATACAATAATTTATAATGTGAAAGTGGGTGTTTACAAATCACTGTGGAGTGTGCTTTGCATTTACATCAAGTGCCTGACTTCTAGACTAATTTTATGCATTATTTTATTCCAAGTTTTCTTGTGAACATACGAAGAGAGATAAATTTGTTACTTCCATTTAGCAAATGATCTTCAAAAGCAGTTAAATAATCCTGTGTCATAAATACTTCAAGCAGAAGCATAGAAATAAAAATAGAAAATTAGTTAAATTTAGTTATTAAAATGATTTGAATTTTAAATCTAATTTACATATTTAAAATAAAGCTCTTATAAGCTCATTCTGTTGAAACTGAAACATTATATTATGGTAAACACTATCGTAAATGTAGTTAAAAAGTTCATCATTGACAAAAAGTTATTTGCTTTATGGTGATAATGTGAATAGCAGTCTTATTGTAGTATAGCTTTGGAATAAAATCAATGGTCTTAATAAAAATATTTGGAAGTGGCTGAAATGAATTAGAATTCATAACTTCATCCAAATTAGTTTTTAATTTATTGTATTAATATTGTAGTCATCAAAATACAGCTGTAGTTGTCAAAATTTATAAATGTGTATGTGTATGTATTTATACACAAATTATCTTATTATTTATTTATTTATTTATTTTTGAGACAGAGTCTCACTCTGACACCCAGGCTGAAGTGCAGTGGCGTGATCTCAGCTCACTGTAACCTCTGCCTCCCAGGTTCAAGCAATTCTCCTGCTCCAGCCTCCCAAGCAGCTGGAATTAAAGGTGCCTGCCACCACACCCGGCTAATGTTTATATTTCTGGAAGAGATGGAGTTTTGCCTTATTGCCAGGCTGGTCTCAAACTCCTGACTTCAAGTGATCTGCCCGCCTTGGCCTCCCAAAGTGTCGGGATTACAGACGTGAGCCACCGCGCCTGGCCACAAATTCTCTATATTTTAAATTCAGAAAACATTTAAAACATGGAAACACTAAAAAATTAAAAATAGTCAAAAACATTGTCAAATGTTTATTCAGAGTATTCAGTAAATGGAATGCCAAAAAATACTGGCTTTTACAGTTTGGGGTCAATTGCAATTACTAGGAATAGGCTAGAACAGAAAATCACACACAAGATCAAGGAAATTGGGAGATCAAATGGGCCTCAAGATTTAATATTTAAATTCTCTGTATTTAGAAATATATTGGATTGTGGGAAGAATCTTTTAATAGAGCTTATATTTTTCATTGGATAATTTTAAACTCTGTATAAGATTAAAATAACACTGAGATGACCTGCAATTACATGGTGCTGAAATTTGATAAAACACTCAATCAAGTTTTGACAAATTTAAATGTGACAATTTTCTAATTTGATAATCTGAAAATTTTTGTCCAAGAAAATTACTATGAATCAAGGCACAAAGATAGTATTTGTAAAATATTTTAGCTGAAATATTTATTATTTTACAATATGAAAATATTAGAAGAATATGTTCCTTTTCGCAAAATTTTCTCAAAGCTTCCGGGAAACTCAACATGTAGAAAGTGACTATTGACAATTCAAAAACATTATTTTTCATAGGGAAATGCAAATTGAAAGGGTACTAATTTTGATTTTAATAACTATGTAATAAAATAAACTGAACCTAGAGTCAGATCATCAAATCACTGCCTTAACCTATATTCCTATATGCAGAAGCTTATTTAGTCACTTCGCTGTCAATTAAAACTGTACTTACAATAATATTTTAGTAAAACCAAATAGGTGCCTATGCTGTTAATAAAACATTATTTAAAATGTTCACTTTATCTAATGCTTTTCTAATGTGGTTATTTTTAATAATCTACATAATGTGTATAATTTAAAATAAGTGGACACCTATTGGATATGCATGTGGAAAATATTTTTACTCATAGAGTGCACAAAAAGTTAAGTTTAGAGACCAACACAAGAAATGTATAACTTGTCTTCTCAGACTGCCTATTAGGACAGAAGAACATGGCTTTGAGAAAATGATTCTTTCTATTAAGAAATGTCCAATCATTTCTGAAAGCACTGAACTATTCACTGACCACAGTTCAAATACAGACAAAGAATGTGGTTTCCACAGTCACTGTGAGCTCTGTTTTCACTACAAAGAGAAGTCCAAGAGTAGCTAGTACATGTTGAATACAGATTATGGCATTTTTTTTAATAGCTAGAAGAGACGTATGATTCCCTGAAAAAGAAAGATGAGGCCTGTGGCTTTGCACAATGTTGGGCAGTGGCCGAGCTGGACCTAGATCTCCCGACGCATGTATTCATGCTTTATCCCAAACTGTACTGGATGCCTTGTTCATAGTTAGCTCTACTTAAGAGAGTACTGGTTAAGAATGAAGGTATAACTTGGTTAGGCGCGGTGGCTCACGCCTGTAATCCCAGCACTTTGGGAGGCCGTGGTGGGTGAATCACTTGAGGTTAGGAGTTTGAGACAAGCCTGGACAACATGGTGAAACACCGTCTCTACAAAAAATAGAAAAATTAGCTGGGTGTGGTGGTGCACGCCTGTAATCCCAGCTACTCCAGAGGCTGAGGTGGGAGAATCGCTTGAACCTGTGAGGCGGAGGTTGCAATGAGCTGAGATCGTGTCACTGAACTCCAGCCTGGGCCACAGAACGAGACGCTGTCTCAAAAAGAAAAAAAAGAGGCCGGGCGCGGTGGCTCAAGCCTGTAATCCCAGCACTTTGGGAGGCTGAGACGGGCGGATCACGAGGTCAGGAAATCGAGACCATCTTGGCTAACACGGTGAAACCCCGTCTCTACTAAAAAATACAAAAAACTAGCCGGGCGAGGTGGCGGGCGCCTGTAGTCCCAGCTACTCGGGAGACTGAGGCAGGAGAATGGCGTGAACCCGGGAGGCGGAGCTTGCAGTGAGCTGAGATCCGGCCACTGCACTCCAGCCTGGGCAACAGAGCGAGACTCCGTCTCAAAAAAAAAAAAAAAAAAAAAAAAAAAAAGAAAGAATAAAGATATAACTCATCTCATGCTAATGAACCTTCTTTCTTTTTTTTTTTTTTTTTTTTTGAGACGGAGTCTCGCTGTGTCGCCCAGGCTGGAGTGCAGTGGCTGGATCTCAGCTCATTGCAAGCTCCGCCTCCCGGGTTTTTACGCCATTCTCCTGCCTCAGCCTCCCGAGTAGCTGGGACTACAGGCGCCCACGGGGTTTCACCGTGTTAGCCAGGTCTCGAACTCCTGACGTCGTGATCCGCCCGTCTCGGCCTCCCAAAGTGCTGGGATTACAGGCTTGAGCCACCGCGCCCGGCCCGAACCTTCTTTCTTTCTACTGGATGTTTTTGTAAACTTTAAAGACTCTTGCCTTTTGCTTAACTGGTTTTGGAGTTAGAGGGTCATTGTTGTTGAGCAAATTATTCTTATTTTTTAAGGAGGACATGAAAGTGGTTTCTAAAGAAAAAATAGATTCATAAAAGAGAAGACATTTATATTTTTCATACATTTATACTTTCCTTTATAAAATAAGTGTCCGGAAGCGAGCATTTTCCTCTTTTATGAATTCCAAAAGCTTGAGAAGACTGACTTATTGCAAAGAAGTTTACACAATGCCTTCTAATAATATAAACCTGCTCATTAACACTATGGGACTTAGGACAAGAATGCTGCAATACATGGAATGAAATATTACAGTTTTAAAGGCATTATTCTGGAAAATGTCCTATGTGGGAAAAGCTTGCTCTAGCGATATAAGCCTTTACCTGGGAAAATTATCCAGCTGTTTTCTCTTTTTCTTGTCCACATGTGGTGCCTTGGGTAAATGGTTTCATAACAAGCATTACAAGCTTAAAAGACTGGAACATTACTCCTCACTTCCACTACCACTTCTCCAGCCAAAAATAAATAATTGAAATTGAAATATCATCCATAAGGGCTTAGCACAAAAGAGGAGAGTCATTTCAGAGTCATTTCAGGAAGAAAATATTTACTGACCAACGAAGTGGGCGCTGTAGTAGGCCAGGCTGGCATGTGGTGGGCAGTGCAGAGAACTGAAAATGCACCAAGAAACACACTATGAAACTTTTGGCTATTTTGTTTTCTGTTTAGATCATAATATGCAAAAGAGGCAGAATATAAACAGGTGTTGAATCTTGATTCATCACATTTTGCTCGGTTTTATAGTATAGTTTGGCCAAAGAACTCAGGTTTATCATAGAAATGTCTACTTCTTATTAAACTCTGAAAACTAAAATAATGAAGCTCTACTGAAAAGACTTGGTTATATTCTTGATTAATTTGCATGGATACAGTTGTCTGAGAATACATTTTAAGCACATTTCAACAATATTCATATCTTGAGGAACACTTACGTTATTAAGTGACAGATGCAAAAGAAACTCAGATGAGACTATCTCATGCCGTAAATCTAAGGTTCATGTGGAATAAATAAGTATACATTATCTCTCAATAGATTCAGAGCTGTGATGAAGTAAAAGAAATAAAAAGTTTTAAAAGCTCAGAAAAACCAATGAATTTTAAGTGCTACGACAAGGAACAAAACAGCAGGCTTCAATTTTAGAACTCCAATTACTTTTTTCTGTACATAAACACTTTCATAAGCACAAAGGATCATCTTTATATTCCTGACATCACCTATCTCGGTCAAAATATTTTGAAAACTAAGCCTCATAATGAAACCTCATTAGCTCACGCTCAATGCCAACAGTACTTTGTACTTTGGAAGTATAGGGGCCGTTGTTACAGGTCTACTGCTCTGTCATTATTCTCTGAAGAGTACATTCCCACTGGTGGAAAGATGTGTAAAACAAAGAGAAGCTCAGTGATTAAAATACAAATAAAGTAATATGGTTCTGCATTTGTAAAACTGTCCTGACCCATATTAATTAGATGAAGCATGTATACAACTTGCCAGTTACAATAGCACTCCTTCCTAAATCTATCCTTGCTGCTCTCCTTCACTCCTCAGATGTTTCCCTTTGAAATAGAATGAGATCATGCTGTTATGAATCAATGATTCTCCCTCAAAAAATGTACACAGGGCTTTGGGCATATTAGCTAATCCAATTGCTGTAAATATAAACAAAACAACACTCCTAACTTGTTGATGCTTTCAGTTTAGTAAGTGGAAGAAGTATATAAACCATCAAACTATAAAGCATAATGTGATAAGCCCTTCAGAGATAGAAACACACAAAGAAGGAGGATGATGAAGATATCCAACAATGGTAGAAGAAATAGGATCTCTCAAATACATCATAGCCTAGTACCTGTCTTGGGACTATTTAAACCAAACTATATTTTAATATGAAGAGTTAGTTCTGTCTCATTCCTGTCTCGAAAGAACTTATATATTCCCTATAGATAAATGAAAGGCTAAAAATCATTAATCTTAACTTTCTTTTCTCTGGTTCTTTTTGTTCTCAACACAGTCAACAGTTGTTTTATTTGACGTGCCATGCAAGCTCCAGAGATGAATAACGTTACAGTCATGAAACAGAGAGATAATATTAAGTCGCTCTCAAACAAGGCATCTTCTTTTGTTAATAAAAACATTCTGTAAAAATTGTGCTTTTTGAAACTGCTTGGAAACAGCATTAGCACTTTCAAAACAAAAATGCCAGGGAAGTTTATTTTATAGTCAAGATGACTTCCATGTTAATATTCTTCTTTTTAAAGAGAAAATTTTTAGCCGAGACCAGAGCAACAATGAAAAGCATAACATAAGCCTAAACTTAAAAAAAAAAAAAAATCTTTAGAGACTTTTCATCTGTTTTTTTATCTTTAAGTTTCAACATGAACTCATCTTTCTAAGGAGCATTTTGGGTATTATACAGCTTATTTTATGCACTTCACAAGCTAAATTTAGACAATTATACTCAACTCTGAATTTCGGTTTTATAAGAACCTTTTTTTGCTTGGTGAGGTTCTTTTGAGCCTCAAAAGCTGATCCTCATTTTAATCCCTTTGAATTCTTAAGGATAAAAGCTATTCAAATAATTTGAAGACTTCTATCAAGAATCCTGGCATTTTTCCTGCAGATAAAATGAGCATTCCTTTCTTCCCACATACCAAACAGTGAAGGCGATGTAACTGTTTTCTGAACATAGAGTTTACTTCTTCTCAGTTAATATTACATAATTTTGGTACAATATATTATTAAATAATTGACATTTTTATAAATAACTATGTGGCACTATGTATGGCATTTACACGATACCTGGCATAAAGGTGTACATAAATTAATTATCCATTATTTAGAATAATTATCCATTATTAGGATTTGCTAAGAAGATGGCATTTAGCTCTTCCTACCAAAGTACCAAATTCCTGAGACAGGAAATCACATCTAATTTTAAAAGCAACAAAACAAGTAATATTCATAATCACAGTGACTCTGTATGGTAATCATTACTATTGTCTTTAACATCATAGTGAATATTAACTGGGCACTGAGATTGAGACTGGCACAGTTCTAAGAACTTATTTCTATCTCAATCTTTGCAGTTGTCTCATGAATAATAACTATTATTGTGCCCACTTTATAGATGAAGAAACTAAGACCTAGAAAAATATTCAATAAATATTAGATAAACCCTACTAAACTCTAAGCCACAGAAATTAAATCCTACAACCTTACATTCCCAGATGCTCTCTAAATTTTACATTCACCAAGAGTTTTTCTAAAACACTTTTTGACACTTTTTGTCTTGCAATGTAGAATTTTGGCCAGTGAGCAAACAGACATTTTGAATTCTAAATGTGTTATAGATGAGAATTCAGATGACTTGTACTTTTCTCTGCATATTTTACTATTAGTTCAATCCAAGAGAAAACAAAACATTATTTTTAAAGTGTTTAAGAAATGAAAAACTGTCAATCTCAAATGCTATGTCCAGGGAAATATATATTTAAAGAATCAAGGCAAAATAAAAACTTTTTCAGATACCAAAAAGCTTAAAGAGTCCATTCTGATATATATATCAGAATTATGCAATGAGAGCAGATAAATTCAAATCTGCATGTCTACATAATGGAATAAAAAGTACTAAAAATGGACTGGGCATGGTGGCTTATGCCTAGAATCCCAGCATTTTGGGAGGCCAAGATGGGAGGTTCACTTAAGGCTGGGAGTTCAGGACCAGTCTGGACAACATAACGAGACCTCATCTACGAAAAACAATAAACAAATAAATAAACGTTAATTAGCCAGGTATGGTGGTGCATGCCTGTAGTCCTAGCTACTTGGGAAGCTCAGGCAGGAGCCCAATCACCTGAGCCCAGGAGTTCAAGGTTTCAGTGAGCTATGATTGTGCCACTGCACTCCAGCCTGGGAGACAGAGTGAGATCCTGCCTCTAGGGAAAAAGAAAAAAAAGAAAGAAAAAAGTGCTGGGAATGGGAAGTATGTAAGTATATCTGCTATTGTTTGGATGTGTCCCAAAATGCAGGTGTTACCAGTGCTATAGTATCAGGAGATGGGGTCTTTAAGAAGTAATTATACCATGAGGGCGCTTCCATCATGAAGAAGATTAAGACTCTTATAAACAAGGCTGCACACAATGCTCTGCCCTCTTGCCTTCCACCTTCTGCCAGGCGAGAACTCAGCATTTCTTCCCTCCAGACGCTGTAGCATCAAGGCGCCATCTTGGAAACAAAGAGCAGCCCTCACCAGATACCAAACCTGTGAGCGCCTTGATCTCGGACTTTCCATCCACCATTACCGCGAGAAAATAAATTTCCGTTCTTTATAAATTGCCCAGTCCGAAGTATTCTTTTATAGCTATACAAACAAATTAAGACGATATCTTAAAGGCAATTTCTCATTTCAAAATATTTATTTATGAGATAATTGATGGTTTAAAACAAAAATAATAGCAAAATATTCTGGTTTATAACATGTATAGAAAGAAAATACATGGTAACAATTTTACAAAGAGAAGAAAGTAGAATAAAAGAACACTGTTTTATGGTTCTTACACCATACATGAAGATATATATTAAATTAAGGTAGACTGTAATAAAATGCATATTGGGAATTCTGGAGCTACTACTAAAACACTAAAAATAAAATATGGTTGATAAGAAAATAAGAGAATGGTAAAAATACCTAATTAGCCTAAAAGCCAGGAGGTAAGTATATAATAAAGAATAGATGAGATCTGCATAAAATAAACAAGAAGGAGGACTTACGCTATCAATTACAGTCAAATTCATTGCATGAAGTCCACAAATAAAAATGTGAATTGTCAGTCTATAAAAAAGCACCACACAACTATATGCTTTGTACAAGATATGTCTTTATATAAAGAAATAAATAAGAGTGAAAGATTGGAAAAGATACAGCAGGCAAATACTAATCATAAGAAAACCAACAACTCCATTAAAAATGGGCAAAAGGATGGGATACTTCAAATGATCAATAAGCTCATAAAAAGACCCTCAGTGTCTCCAATCTTCAGAGAAATTCAAATTAAAACCAGAGGGAGATACCACTATACACCCTCTAAAATGATTAAAATTCAAAAGTTGACAACACTTCCTATAAGTGAAGATATTAGAGTAACACGAAGTCTCATACACTGCTGTTGAGGATGTACAATGATAAATTTTGGAAAACAGTGCAGCAGTTTCTTAGAAAGTAAAATGTAGACTTACCATATGATTAGTAATTACAATCCTCCCTGTGTCAATAGTGAATAAAAATGAAAATTTGTGACTACACAAAGACTTACACGTAATGTTCTTAGAAGTTTTATTCGTAGAAGTCACAGAATGGAAACAATTCAAATGTCCATTAACAGATGAGTGGAAAAACACACTGTGAATCCATATAATGGGACACTTTTCATCTTTTAAAAGAAATGGGCTATTAAAATGTAGAATATCATGTATGAATTTCAAAAGCTTTATGCTGAGTAAAAGAAATCACATATCAAAAGTTACATCCATTTATATTAAATTCTATAGCAGGCAAAACCAATCTGTAGCTGAGGGTTGGGGTGGATTGACCAGCAAAGAATTAAAGGATTTTTCTGAGGGATGATGATGATTAAATGGGTTTCACATTTGTCAAAATTCATCAAACGTTATGCTTAAAATGGTTGCATTCGTTGTGGGTAAATTTGTCCTCCCTGAAGTCGACTATTTTAAGTGTTAATTTTAAAACATTTACTCTCTTTTGTAAACCAGTTCCTCCCAAACTTTCATCAATTAACACTTAAGAGAAAAGGGATTATAGCCATGAATCTCAGAAACCATACATTAGCCAAATTTCTGTATACATCAAATAAATGATTTACCTACTGGTTAAAAACTAAATCATTGACTTAAGTTGTTAATTTGAAGTTATAGTGACTCAAAAACTCTAAAATATAACCCAAATCTGAAGAGGTAGGACAAATTACATAGACTATATCCATTTCAATATGTGTTGGCACTATAATTTTCAAGTGATATTATTCTAACACTGAAATGTATTTTGTTCCAGGGCATGTGACAGTGTTGGTTCTTGGTTCTAAAATTTATGGGGTGTTTGAAATTAACTAGCTCAATAAAAATAAATATAAAAAAGAAATTAACTTTCTATAAATGCTTTCAGATACCCTTTCACAGAACAAGAGGGTAATAAAACAATCACATTTAATTTATTTTCCTTCCATTTATAATGCTGAAGTTCTCATTTATGCCTCCAGTCATAACAACAAATTGTATAACAAATCAATTTCTTCATACTGACTAGGTTAGCCCGAAAGTGTAGCCCCATATTTGAAATTGCCACCTATGACTAGCTAAGCCTGCATGTATATCCTTAAAAACAATAATGATAAAATTAAATTATTGTTCAAATCCCTACTTTATGTTCAAAGGTCACAACCAAGCACAAAATTCCAAAGTTAATACTAAGAACTGTTTGTTATTTAAGAGGGAATGATAATCTCTCAGTCTCATTTAATTCCCTCTGCATACCCTGACTACTTTAATGTGGATGATATCATTACTAAAATACCCTCTACTCTAAGTATTGCACTTTAGAGTATAGTAACAAGATTTTATTCTGAGTTCCAATTGCAAAACCTGATGTTTGGACAGTGTGACTCATCAATCTGGAATTAGCTGTTCTACTGCTGCGAAAGAGCCTACACTTCACCTTCCCACCTCTCCACCTCTGAACTGTTAGGTGACAGATCCCTTAGACCCATTGAATTTGGTTATCTCAGCTGTCAGGAACTTCTCACTCAACTTTGAGGAAAGAGAGGCAGGATACTGTTTAAGGAAACTTACAGTAGCCAAAAGTACAGACTGTCAATGTACAAAAAAGAAGTTACCCAAAAATAATAAAGAAGTCCTGCCCAGCTGAATATTCTCTGCTTTCTCTACTGCCACCTCTAATCCATTAAAAGACTTAGATTTCTAAAGCCACTACTGGAACAAAAGAAATACTCAGAAAAATGAGAATTTAAAAAGTCACCATTTTCAATGCCAACATACTAAAAACAAATATATTCCTTATGAAGAAAAATATAAAAGAGAAAATATATTTAATACAATGAATAAAATGATTTGAGTAAACAAATAAATATCATATTCCTGAATTCAAGGACTCATTAATATAAACATATCAGTTCTCCCCTAGTTAATCTATCAATTCAATAAAACCCCAATACAAATTTTATAATTTTATAGGTTTTGTAAAACATAACAAGCAAATTTATAGTGGATATTCAAGAGTAAGTGTTCTAGACTGCCAAAGAATAATCAAAAAGTACAAGGAGAGGGGATATTGGTTTAATAAAATTAAGAAAGGTGCAATCTGCTCATCTGACAAAGGGCTAATATCCAGAACCTACAAAGAACTCAAACAAATTTACAAGAAAAAAACAAACAACCCCATCAAAAAGTGGGTGAAGGATATGAACAGACACTTCTCAAAAGAAGACATTTATGCAGCCAACAGAAACACGAAAAAATGCTCATCATCACTAGCCATCAGAGAAATGCAAATCAAAACCACAATGAGATACCAGTTAGAATGGCAATCATTAAAAAATCAGGAAACAACAGGTGCTGGAGAGGATGTGGAGAAATAGGAACACTTTTACACTGTTGGTGGGACTTTAAACTAGTTCAACCATTGTGGAAGACAGTGTGGCGATTCCTCAAGGATCTAGAACTAGAAATACAATTTGACCCAGTCATCCCATTACTGGGTATATACCCAAAGGATTATAAATCATGCTGCTATAAAGACACATGCACATGTATGTTTATTGTGGCACTATTCACAATAGCGAAGACTTGGAACCAACCCAAATGTCCATCAGTAATAGAGTGGATTAAGAAAATGTGGCACATATACACCATGGAATACTATGCAGCCATAAAAAAGGAAGAGTTCATGTCCTTTGTAGGGACATGAAGGCAGCTGGAAACCATCATTCTCAGCAAACTATCCCAAGAACGGAAAACGAAGCACTGCATGTTCTAACTCATAGGTGGGAACTGAACAATGAGATCACTTGAACACAGGAAGGGGAACATCACACACCGGGGCCTGTTGTGGAATGGGGAGGGATAGCATTAGGAGATATACCTAATGTAAATGACGAGTTAACAGGTGCAGCACACCAACATGGCACATGTATACATATGTAACAAACTTGCTCGTTGTGCACATGTACCCTAGAACTTAAAGTATAATACAAAAAAAGAAAGGTTTTAATTTTTTAAAGCAATTATTTGAGTTTTAAAATCAATGAACCATGAAACATTATGCAATAACTTGAATAGAATATAATGACTAAATATTTAGTAAAAAAAAAAAAATTTCATTCCTGTTATACAATAAAATAAAAATAATTTCCAGGCATACCTTTCCTTCATTGCACTTGTCTTAGTGTGTAACTACATGCATTAAACTGCGTATGTGATGCCAGTCCTTTAGCCCACTAGAACCAGTTACCCAGAGAGCGGTTGGGATTGCTCTACGTTGCATCTGACACAAATCCTAGCAGCCTGCAGGCATTCAGTGGGTATTTTATGAATTCATAAATAAATAACTAAATGTTAAAGCACACTTAAGAGATTTAGGAACATTTATGAAAGAATATTTCAGAAAGTCAGGTTATGTAAGTATAACCTAACAAGATATCAAACCAGAAGCAGTATTTTTTAAAAATTGAAGAAAAAAAACATAAAAATTAAAACATCTGTAGAGTAAAAGTACCATAAATTAAAAGTTAAGCACAGGACTGAGAGAAACTACTTGGTAAATTGTAGTGGGGGGTTCTTATCCATAATATATTTAGAACTCCTAAAACTAAATAATAAAAAGGCAAGTAAGTAAATAATAAAATAAGGAAACAATATAAACAAAGAAGTCACAAAAAAATAAAAATGTCAAGTAACATGTGTGAATTTTTCCTTCATCTTGACTATTGTGGAGTTTAGAGAGATGGACGATCACATCAAAATAAAAAAAAAAAAAAAAGGACATTTTATCTTTTCCTCAGATACCTATAATTAAGATTGATGATTTCCAGCATTGTCAAGGGTACAGACAACAGAAACCACTATTTCTTTTATTAGAATTAAAAATGGAAGTAGTTTTGGGGGATGGCAATTTATCAAAATATTAAAATTATTAATGTGCTTCTTCTTTGACTTAGAAATTTCACTTTTAGAAGTCTATTCTATGGAAATACTGACGTGCACTCAAGGGCAAACTTTTCATTGTAACATTCTTTGTAAATGCTAAATTAAAAAGAATCAACTCAAATGTCCCTCAATTAAATACACTACTTTACATACATATTCTGTTGTCTATGCAGTCTTTAATGCACTTTAACGCATTTAAGATGCAAATAAGCTCTATCAATACATACCTCTATGAAGAAACTTACTGAAAATAAAAATTTAAAACTAAGTTACAGAACAAGCTGCGTAGTGTGACTCAATTCATGTCATAAAAGTATACAAAAGTTTCTGACATGTATAAATGGAGCTGACACTCTGCACAAAACATAGTACTTAAAATGTTTGATTAATGAATGAACAAGTCAATGAATAAATAGAATGAAACCTTAAAGTATCCAGCATGTTGAAAACAGTGATCACCTAGGGGTTGTAGAGTACAATGGGAGAGGGGAAATGTTGTAAGGATATGAAGGAGACTATTCTATTTTATTTTATATATTTGCTTGAATTTTTGAAACAAGTTGCATTCACAATGTTGAATTTAAAATTAATTTAAATTAAAATATTAAAAAGATCTGGCTATTAGAAAAATACTAACGTAAAAACACAAAGTTGAGAGCAAAGTTAAGCTAAATGAATAGTCTATTTTTACAATGAAAAAAAATGCGCCTAAATTACAAGTGCCACTTAGATCAAAAGCTGCAATAAAAAAATGTAATTAGGCTAATAAGGTGACTTTCCATCACCCTATTTAATTCTAAAGTTGATAGTCAGTTATTTATATGGATGTGACCTCAAGTGAATAGATTACATAGAGTTTGAGTTTTAACTTTTTATATCTTAGGCTCACTCTCAATACTTTTTAGATAAATAATTTATTACATTATTAAAATGATTTTGACATTGGTCAACAGGTACAAACATAAAGAGAAGAAATAAGTTCTAATGTTTGATAGCAGAATAGGGTGGCTATACATAGCAATAATATTTTGTATATTTCAAAGTAACTAAAAGAGAGGATTTGAAATATTCCCAACACATAGAAATGACAAATACTCCATAACGGGATTGCTGGGTCAAATGGTGTTTCTGGTTCCAGATCCTTGAGGAATTGCCACACTGTCTTCCACAACGGTTGAACTAATTTACACTCCCACCTACAGTGTAAAAGTGTTCCTATTTCTCCACAACCTCCCCAGCATCTATTGTTTCCTGACTTCTTAATAATCACCATTCTAACTGACATGAGATGGTATCTTACTGGGGTTTTGATTTGCATTTCTCTAATGACCAATGATGATGAGCTTTTTTTTTGATGTTTGCGGGCTGCATAAATGTCTTCTTTTGAGAAGTGTCTGTTCACATCCTTCACCCACTTTTTGATGGGGTTGTTAGTTTTTTTCTCGTAAATTTGTTTATATTCTTGTAAAAAATCCTTAATTATGTAAGGATACATAATAACAGAATGTTGATTCTGAACATTAGATCTTTGTCAGAAACTTGAAGTAAAATAAAAATTTTTTAAGAAGTAAAAAAAAAAAAAAAAAAAATGACAAATACTCAAGGTGGTAGATAGTCCAAGTACCCGGGCTTTATCATTACACATTCTGTCCAAGGAACAAACACATGTACCTCATAAATATGTAAAATATTATGTATCAATAAGCAAGGGGAAAAAGACCAGAGTCAACTGTGATTTTAGAAACAAATTACATTCTAAGTTTTCACCCAACAGTGTTATAGCTTTTGCCAAAATCCATAATCCATCTCTTCCTTAACTCATTCTGTAATTTAAATGCTGTCTCTAGTAACAAAAGGAATAACGCTTAGTATAAATAAACAAAAAAAGGTGAAAATGGTTTTGAAATATGCCATACCTAAAGATGTCAATCCTGTTTATAATTGCCAATTAAGGGTATCTGCATAGAATTCTAAATTATATTGATCACAACTCTGGACTAGAGTTAGAATTCAGAATGAATGCAAGGAAGACCCAATATTGTTCCAGCAAATACAATAAATGCCATTCAGCTGCTGCAGTGCCAAAGAGCCCTGAGGGGGTAAAACAACAGGCAAGCTCATGTGGCAGTCTTCAAATCTTTATGTCTACAATTTCATTCCTAGAGTATTTAGAATTGTGAATAATTTAGTAACCTGTACACTTCCTGATGTAAAATCTGTTATCTGGATTAAGAGATTTTTGTCTCTCTTAAAGCAGTACAGCTACATTTAACAGAATTATGCTTTGCTGGCTGATTTACACTTGCTGCCAGACAAGCTGAAAGTACTAAATAAAAAGCCAATAAATACATCTTCCCCAATTAAAGAGAGGCCACTCTTCACCAGTTTAAATGGCAATTAAATAGTTCACTAATTTTATAGCTATTTCAGTTAACAACATAATATAACCATTACATGTGTCCATTAACTGTAATATCAGCCTACCAGATGGAAAAAGTCAGAAAAAAATTCAGCTAGAAGTTAAAATGAATTTTGTAATAAACTACATATAAGTGGATATATATGGTGACCTAGAACTAGGGTATGATGACATTCAACAGAAACAACAAGAAAAAGTTAAGACCTTATAGCAGGAAATTTTTCAATTTTTTATTTTACATTTATCTGCTTCACTCTTAATAAGCAGAAAAAAAAAAACCTTGCAATTTGGCAATCATAAGTTTTTCCATAAGCACAAATAGAACCATAGCACCTGGTTCCAGACTACATATAATATTTCTGAGAAAATACATACATGCCATGAAGATCTGTACCAGTATTGTTTTATAATACAATATATTTTGTATCAGGACTAGTTTTACCAATGAAATTAAAAATGCCTGGTAGACTAGCAATAAGAAAATAGATAAGGGGACTTGGAATCACAGGAGTCATAAAAGTACCGTACATTGATTCTTTTTGAAAATGTGTGTATCTTCTCATGTCAACCAACATAAACATGATTCAGATATGTTTGGGAACAGCATCGCAACAATCTACAATAAAAATTACTTTTAACAGTCTAACAGAAAACTTTTACCTATGGGTTTGGGAAGTGGTATTCTGTAATTTTATGAGAAAAATAATGCACTTTTTAGTTTATTATCAAACATTTTACTAAGGCAGAAATGTAGGAAAATATATTTTATTTAAGAATAGTAATAATAGCACCATCATATTAATAATCAAAATGCAAAGAAAAGTTTAAAAAGTTCTAATACTCTGAAAGTTCTATTGTTGATAAAAAATTTTGTTGATATTTCATTTATAAGAGCTGCTCAGCTATGAAATTATAGTAAAAGTGAATAGAAAAGTGAATAGAAATACCTATAATGTTTTTTATGTCTTCTTTATTTCTTCCCCCCCCCCCCCACCAGCCCCGTCTCCCCAAGATGGAGTCTCACTCTGTCACCCAGGCCGGAGTGCAGTGGGCGCAACTCACTACAACCTCCGGCTCCTAGACTCAAGCGATTCTCTTGCCTCAGTCTCCTGAGTAGCTGGGATTACAGGCACATGCCATCATGCCCGGCTAATTTTTGTATTCTTAGTAGAGACGGGGTTTGACCATGTTGGTGAGGCTAGTCTCGAACTCTTGACCTTGTGATCCGCCCACCTCAGCCTCCCAAAGTGCTGGGATTACAGGCGTGACCTACCACGCCCGGCTATGTCTTCTTTAACTAGGTTGGCACAGTTAAGTTAGGATTACTGCAATAGGAACTAAAAAGCCAGATTTAATTCTGGCTGGTCCTCCATTTCATGGCAGGATGTTGGGAGAAATTACTGGTGTCCCTGGCATACAGGAGCTTAACAAACATTAAGAAATACTGTTTTTTACTAAGTGATATACAAGATTCTTCAAACTTTCAATATAGGGAATTTTAATGTTCATGTTATCTATAGTTGGAAAATATTAGCGCTCAAATACTGGTTTCTGGCTCAACTGCTTAGTCACAGCAATCTAATAATTTTGGTTTCTAAATAATGAACATCATTTTAATAATGTTTTCTGAGAGAGAAACATTGGTAAATGCATATTAATTAATATGTTAGGGGTAATACTAGTGATGTCTCACTTGTAATAAGCCTTCATCTTTTAAAAATATGTTATTAGTTATTTTAACATAATCCACTTTAGAAGCTTATTTTCTTTTTTTAAAAAAATTGCACTTTAAGTTCTGTGATACATGTGTAGAACATGCAGGTTTGTTACATAGGTATACATGTGCCATGGTGGTTTGCTGCACCCAACAACCTGTCATTTACATTAGGTATTTCTCCTAATGCTATCCCTCCCCTAACCACACCCCCTCCCCCACAGGCCCCAGTGTGTGATGTTCCCCTCTCTGCGTCCATGTGTTCTCATTGTTCAATTCCCCCTTGTGAGTGAGAACATGCAGTGTTTGGTTTTCTGTTCCTGTGTCAGTTTGCTGAGAATGATGTCCCTGCAAAGGACATGAACTAGTCTTTTTTATGGCTGCATAGTATTCCATGGTGTACATATGCCACATTTTCCTTATCCAGTCTATCCTTGATGAGCATTTGGGTTGGTTCCAAGTCTTTGCTATTGTGAACAGTGCTGCAATAAACATACGTGTGTGTGTGTCTTTATAGCAGAATGATTTATGATCCTTTGGGTACATATCCAGAAATGGGATTTCTGAGTCAAATGGTATTTCTGGTTCCAGATACTTGAGGAATCGCCACACTGTCTTCCACAATGGTTGAACTAATTTACACTCCCAACAATGTAAAAGTATTTCTGTTTCTCCATATCTTCTCCAGCATCTGTTGTTTCCTGACTTTTTAATGATCATCATTCTAATTGGCGTGAGATGGTATCTCATTGTGGTTTTGATTTGCTTTTCTCTAATGACCAGTGATGATGAGCTTTTTAAAATATGTTTGTTGGCCACAGAAATGTCTTCTTTTGAGAAGTGTCTATTCATATCCTTTGCCCACTTTTTGATGGGGTTGTTTTTTTCTTGTAAATTTGTTTCAGTTCTTTGTAGATTCTGGATATTAGCCTTTTGTCAGATAGAGAGATTGCAAAAATGTTCTCCCATTCCGTATGTTGCCTGTTCACTCTGATGATAGTTTCTTTTGCTGTGCAGAAGCGCTTTAGTTTAGTTAGCTCCCATATGCCAATTTTGGCTTTTGTTGCCATTTCTTTTGGTGTTTTAGTAATGAAGTCTTTGCCCATGCCTATGTCCTGAATGGTATTGCCTAGGTTTTCTTCTAGTGTTCTTGTGGTTTTAGGTCTTACGTTTAAGTCTTTAATCCATCTTCAGTTAATTTTTGTATAAAGTGTGAGGAAGGAGTCCAGTTTCAGTTTTCTGCATATGGCTAGCCAGTTTTCCTAACACCATTTATTAAATAGGGAATCCACTCCTCATTGCTTGTTTCTGTTTTTGTTTTTTTGAGGTTTTTCAAAGATCAGATGGTTGTAGAAGTGTGGAGTTATTTCTGAGGACTCTGTTCTGTTCCATTGGTCTATATATCTGTTTTGGTACCAGTACCATGCTGTTTTGTTTACTGTAGCCTTGTAGTTTGAAGTCAGGTAGCTTTGATCTTTTTGCTTAGAATTGTCTTGGCTATACAGGCTCTTTTTTGGTTCTATATGAAATTTAAAGTAGTTTTTTTTTTTTTTTTTTAATTCTGTGAAGAAAGTTAATGGTAGCTTGATGGGGATAGCATTGAATCTATAAATTACTTTGGGCAGGTTTGGCCATTTTCATGATATAGATTATTCCTATCCATGAACATGGACTGTTTTTCCATTTGTTTGTGTCCTCTCTTATTTCCTGAGCAGTGGTTTGTAGTTCTTCTTGAAGAGCTTCTTCACATCTCTTGTAAGTTGTATTCCTAGGTATTTATTCTCTTTGTAGCAATTGTGAATGGGAGTTCACTCATGCTTTGGCTCTCTGTTTGTCTGTTGTTAGTGTATAGGAATGCTTGTTATTTTTGTACATTGATTTCATATCCTGAGACTTTGCTGAAGTTGCTTATCAGCTTAAGGAGATTTGGGCTTGAGACAATGGGATTTTCTAAATATACAATCATGTCATCGGCAAACAGAGACAGTTTGACTTCCTCTCTTCCTGTTTGAATACCTTTTATTTCTTTCTCTTATCTGATTTCCCTGGCCAGAACTTCTAATACTGTGTTAAACAGGAGTGGTGAGAGAGGGTATGCTTGTCTTGTGATGGTTTTCAAAGGGAATGCTTCCAGCTTTTGCCCACTTAGAATGACATTGCCTGTGAGTTTGTCATACATAGCTCTTATTATTTTGAGATACGTTCCATCAGTACCTAGCTTTATTCACAGTTTTTAGCAGGAAGGAGTGTTGAATTTTATCGAAGGCCTTTTCTGCATCCATTGAGATAATCATGTGGTTTTTGTCACTGGTTCTGTTTATGTGATGGATGACGTGTATTGATTTGCATATGTTGAACCAGCCTTACATCCCAGGGATGAAGCCAACGTGATTGTGGTGGATAAACTTTTTGATGTGCTGCTGGATTGGGCTTGCCAGTTCTTTATTGAGGATTTTTGCATCGATGTTCATCAGGGATATTGGCCTGAAATTTTTGTTGTTGTTGTTGTGTCTCTGCCAGGTTTTGGTATGAGGATGATGCTGGCCTCATAAAATGAGTTAGAGAGGAGTCTCTCTTTTCTATTGTTTGTAATAATTTTAGAAAGAATGGTACGAGCTCCTCTTTGTACCTCTGGTAGAATTCGGAAATGCGTCCGTCTGGTCCTGGACTTTTTTTGGTTGGTAGGCTATTAATTACTGCCTCAATTTCAGAACTTGTTATTGGTCCGTTCAGGGATTTGACTTCTTCCCAGTTTAGTCTTGAGAGGAATGTTCAGAAATTTAACCATTTCTAGAAGCTTATGTTCATTTCAATAACAAGTAGCATAATAGATTTAAAATTACGTACCAATGTCGTCTTCATTATATGTGGTAATAAAGTGCCAAAAAAACAAGCTACAAGCTGTTTGTGGCCTAAGATATGCAAAGAATTAATTTTTGTGCTGGCATATACTGTAATTAGAAATTGTTCTGTGCATCATGATTAAACCAGTAACTATGGTAACGAGAGCAGGAAAGCACAAGTGCAAAAGGAAAGAGCCCAAGTAAGTCAGGGATAAGCTGTGTTTCATCTTTCTTTTTAAGTCTTTGTAATAAACAGAACTATCTAGAAAATGCATACGAATTTTTATTCCAATTCTTATCACTCATTTACAATAGATTAAAATACATTATTCCTTGAACATACACACACACGTACAAGACAGAACAGACACAGATTATTATCACATTTGGAGAGCATATAGCTCTTAACAATATTATCAGGGGAATACTATTGCAATCTATGTACATCTCCCTCATTTTCATAGGGCTGTATGAAGAAAATGACGGAGCAGAACACTCAAGTAAGAAATCCACAGTTTTTGGCTTTTGCCTTTTGGCCACAAATTTTCAGCAAAACTGCTTGTCTCTTAGTTACATGAATGACAAATTCACATTAACAGGCAACAGACATGAATAGAAAGAAAAGCAGCAACAACACCATTCCTAATAACGCATTTTGTAGACTTTACCCACTTCAGTCTTCGACAGACATAAATACAGAAACCTCAGTTTCAGAGACTTCGAATCCTTAGGCTTCATATACATTTTTGTTTTTTTGGTCCCCAAACCATCAAGTGGTATGAGAAATAATTAGGGCAGTTTCAAAGGAGAACACCAATCAAAACTGATTAAAGGTTTAAAAAGTAAGCCTTTTGAGAAGAGGGTGGGTTTGTTTGTTTGTTTGTTTGTTTGTTTGTTTCTTAATTCATTGAGGCTAGAAAAGAGTCTGTGATGAAGCCAAGTATGTGAGTGTGAACAGCAATTATCTCTTTATGGAAGACAGAGCAAAATGAAACAATATAAATTTCAGAAAAACAACTTTAATTTCTGGAATAACTTTTTACTGTACGGATATAAGAAATTGAACATATCACTAAATAAGCTGTATAATCTAATTGAATTTATTAAAGAAGATGAATGAGCATCATGCTCTTGTTTAGTACAAACGAATATTTAATCTAGCGTTTCTATAGTATAGTTTCTGTATAAAGAATTGTAAAACTTTTTAAAACCCCATCTGAAACAGAAAGTTAAATACCACATGGTATTAGTTTTAAGTAATATGTACCCATATTACTTAATTATAAATAATATAACTTATAAGTAATATAAATTTTAATATGTAAGTTGTAAGTAATATAGCTGATGAGAAATATAAGTTATGATATGTAAGTTGTAACTTATAAGTTATATTATAATTTTATAACATTTTATATAGGTTATATTACTTATAACTGAGTAATATGGGTACATATTACTTAGTCCTATTATGTATAAGTAATGGACATAGAGAGTGAAATAATAGACATTGAAGACTCAGAAGACTTAAGGTGTGTAATGTAAGCTATTTGGGTGATAGTTACATTAGAAGCCCAGACTTCACCACTATGCAGTATATCCATGTACTAAAACAGTACCTGTACCCCCTAAATTTATAAAACAATTTATAAATCTATAAAAACTAAAAAAAATTCATGAATCTAATACATTCATTTGAATGTAAAGTTAATGAGGAAGTTAAATTATTTCTAAGATTACAAATTGAGTATCAACTAAGACAAGGCACCAAAAACAACTGAGTGTTTCAGGAAAAATTTTAAACAAATGACAACAATTAGTTAATGTTAGTATCATCTTCCATTCATTTATTCATTGTGTCAACCAATATCGAGCACTTGCCATGTGTGAAGCACTGTTCTAGGGTCTGGGTCACGATCATGAAAAGATGCACAAATCTCTGTCTCATGTAGCTTCCATTCTTTTGAGGGATACAAACAAAAACTAGTGGAAAATAAATTACACTATTTAGATGATGGTAAAAGTTCGGGAGTAAATAAATGGATGATGTGATAATGATGAACTGTCAAAGCCTACTTTTCTAGGTGGGTCAGGGAAGACCTTCTGCAGGCAATGGACCATAGAAGCCAGTGATGTGAGGCAGAGCATGTCAAGAACAGAGAACCGCAAGCACAACTGTGGAGTGTATGAAGGATAAAGATGGCAGCAGCCCAAGCACTGTGGGCAAGGGCAAGGCAGGACAATGCCAGACTACAGAGGTGGGCAGAGGACAGACAATAGGGGCCTGGTAGACCATTCTGGGGCTTGGATTTTTAAAATGCCTTTATCCTACCATCAAATTAAAGTGTTTCTGATTTTGGGAGTGATTTATAAGAAAGGTGCCTTTAAGAAAAATCAAAATATGCTTACTCACGCAGAACTTCTGCTCAACTTCCTGTGAGGAAGCCAAGACTAGAGATTACTGCTGTACTGGAAACCAGAACAGAAAAGAAAGCAAAATCATTTAAGAGCCTGCATTTGAAAATGCTTCATCTATAGGATGAAATGGAGTGTGTGTGGTTTTTCTATTGCTTTTTTCAAGCCTAGATATATTAATCATCATCTTCATTAAAATCCGTTTGATGCCATAAAAGGACCAAATAATTTTCTTTCTAATTTTCAGAAACTGAGTGCTGTTATATAATTTTAAAATCCAACTGCAGAGTCTTAAAAAAAAAACAGTAGCTCGAATTTCCTCAATAATTCTGGCTATTTGTTTTTCAATTATGGGTTTATTTTCCATTTGAACATTTAGCATTAGAAAATCTTCATGTGATTTCCACAGCAACCACTAGAGGGAAAACTTCGACTGAAGAAAGTCATTTAAAGATAACAATAATATTTCTTAAGTATAATATTAAGTATAATATTTCCTAAGTACAATATTCTTAAGAATAATATTTCTTAAGTCTGAAGAACTCAAAAATAATGATGTCTTCAAGATATTATAAATGCATATCATAAATCCCACATGCATTTTCAAATTATTCCTGATAATAATGAGCATTTGTGTTGTAATATGTATTCTGCAAATGCTCTTACATTCATTACCGCATTTGTTTCTCCAGATGAATGACTAATAGTGCAGGAACTGTGATCACTCAGCTAAAATAAAAAAATGCAAATAATTTAACCAAAGACACCCTACATTTTAATTGCACAATCAATATTACTACTGAGGGCTAAGTATATTTTTCAAGTACATTATATTCTCTCCTCACTACTTTTTTCAAAGAAAATATGAAAATATTATTGTCTCAATTTTCTCATCATATTCTAGATTTTTTAGCAAAATCCCTAGAACACAGTAGGCACTTGATAATTACTGAAAGTATGCATGCATTCATATATGAATAAAAAGATGAATGAATGAACAAAGCCCTACTCTTTTTCTATGCAACACTATATGTCAGCATGGCACCTAGCAATAGCAATAGCAAACTGTTTTCCAAACACATCCCATTTCACAGTTACTAAATGCAGAGGACACCTGAAGATATTACTCGCAGCTTAATCAGTGCTATAAAGAGGACATGTTTTTGTGACTTTTGCTCCAATATTATGATACCCTCATGTTATAGATAGGATGTGTCCCCCTGAAAGTTCGCATGTTGAAATCCTAACCCTCAAAGTGATGGTATTAAGAGGTGAGAACTTTGGGAGGTAATTAGGTCATGAGGGTGGAGCTCTCATAAATGGAATTAGTTTCCATAAGAAAAGACATGAGAGAAATGATTTTTCTTTCCTTCATATAAGAATACAATGAGAAGATGGCCATCTGTGGGCCGGAGGAGGGCCCTCGCCAAGAACCCGACCATGCTCACACCCTGATTTTGGACTCTCAGCATCCAGAACTCTGAGAAATAAAGGTTTGTTGTTAAACAAGGTCTATTGTATTGTGTTATAGCAGTCCAAACTAAGATGCCACATCTGATTCTACCTCCTTTACATTGTTTGACTTTTGAATATTTAAACTCTAAAATTGAGATTATTCCATCAAACTTTATATAATTCGTTATTGTAACTCAAAATCACAAATACGTCATATGGGTTAATACAAACACATAAGAAATCAGAAATGGCTAACTGGAAGTGAGAAGAATTATAATTGTGATTCTGCCCTTTCCTTTTGCAGGAATCCTGAAACACTGGCCATAAAGTTATGCTATGGACTCATGCCCCTACTCAGTAAATTAATAATGTTAATACTAACTTACTATCAATTGTTACTAGATTGAGCAATTGAAATGCCATAGAACCTTGAAGACAAACGACAACTTCCTGATAAAGATGAGATACTTTTCTTATTCTACCAACAAGGCTGCATTTGGTGATAAGTGTGTGTATGTGTGTGTTGGAGGGATGTGGTGGAGGGATGAGGTAGATTTGGGTCTCTCTTTACCCACAGCTGAACTCCCTTCCATACAACTAAGGAATCAAGAAAAAACTCCCAAAATGAGTAGCTAACTTAAACTTTCACAAAATATTTTTAAAAGAAATACTCAGAAATATTAAAATGAGTTATCAATGGGTAGTGTGATTAGAAGTAATTTTAATGTCCTTTTTATGTTTTTATATAATTTCTCATTTGCTTACAATGAAAATATGTACATTCATTTTTTAATAATTGGGAAAGTTTTTTCACTAAAAGTAAAGTTTGTTTATTTTTGTTGTTGTTGTTGGTAGAGACAGGGTCTCATTGCTGTGCTGCCCAGGCTAGTCTTGAACTCCTGGCTTTGAACTCTTAACAGCAAGTGATCCTCCTGCCTCAGCCTCCCAAAGTGCTAGGATTACAGACCTTAACCACAACACCTGGCCAAAAGTCAAAGTAATATAAATTTTACATTACATCTTAAGATCATCATTAACTGTGTTTGGCATATATTTTATGTAAAACAGACATGAGTTTGTTTTTTTAATCTAAGAAACTAAATAGTCAAGGGTTGTTAGGCTGAACCATAGCTAATACTCCTTGCATCTTCTTATCGAGAGCTAACCTTAGTAAAGATTCCTTCAAACCAGTAAATAAATGAGGTTTGTCTTCTCTGGCTGATACTTCCAGAGTTCTCAGAAGTTTGATTCTAAACGCGTGAAAAAAATAAAGTTGAACCAACAGGCTTTACAGTACTTGTTCATTCTTCACATTTAGTACATTCCTTGAATAGATGGTATTGCCAACAACTTGTTTTAAAATTGTCTGATAGCTGCATTAAGTTGTTTGGATGACAATTCATGAAATCAAATAGAAAAAAAGTACTGTAGCCTTACGAATTCTCGCCATGTATTTTCAATAAATTTTACAAATCCATGAGTGAAGAAAGATAAAAGTGTCAGTAATCAGACAATGTACAAACACCAATGGATCACAAACATTTTTATAATAAAAATAAAGTAAGGACACCCTCAAAAAGTCTTAAAAACACACAAATTTCTCCATTAAGAAAGCAATTTGTTTTATAATGAATACAAAGGAGAACAAGATTATATACACTTTGACAAAGTTACTATATTTCTTTCTACTGTATTGTGATATTTTAAGAACTCTATGGCCCATCCAAATGCAGATGTGTCATTACATCGTTAGAAAAGAATAAATAAAACTATATTAGCTATGGGTCTAGCAGAGTCTCAATGAGACATAACAGATGTTTATTTTTACTCAAAAATTTTTACATTATTTTAATGACTATTAATTAAAATAATTACAAAAGTGCCATTGATTCCTAAGACAAGACAGTCCAAGCACACAATATGTTCTATACAACTAGATAAAATTTTGAAATGTGAATATAAGAATATAATACTTGTGAAGTATTTCCAACTTTAAATAAAACTTAAATATTCCAGGTTTAACCATGACTTTCCAGGAAAGGAATTGCAAGATGATGTCTGGTTATTGAAATGTGCTTCAAAAGTGGAAAAAAGTAGCTTTGGGGGAGTTTTTACATTTAACTTCACTCCCAAAAGAACCTAGGACAATCTGCTGCAGTCAACAGATTGGGCAGTGCTATTTTTTGCTATGCCTGAGCGTGCTGGCAAGGGAAATGAGGGGACAAAGTCCTCACTTACATTTAGAGAAAATGTATTACTTTAATGAAAGTATTTTTAAATGACACACAATAGTTCTAAATGCCATGATATTTCTTGTCACCTTAAATGATTAATAGCAAGCATTCTATTATCCCTGCAGAAATTATCAGCCATAATTTCAACAATGTTAATTTCCGAAGAATCCAAAATTTTTAGTCAGGTCAGAAAGTAGAGCTCTGAAACTGAAAATACTTACAGGGGCAGAGATAATTCCAAATATTAAAATACAGTCTTTGTAAGACTTTCTTCTCTTTCCTATGAATATTTAGAAAGCCTTTTGGTTATTTCAGGCTTCTGTCATAGTGAATGCCACCCATTCCAAACGACCTCTAGGAAAGGGGGTTTTATCTCTGCAACCCAGAAATTACCACTCTTAAAAACAACACGTTGATAAGTAATTGGAAAGCTGCATCTATCATCCTGCCTACGGAACTCCCCATGGAATGAAAAATGTCACCCTCTCAAGATGATTATCTGCCCAACTGACCCTGTAACAAGCCATTTTTCTTTATAAATAGTATTTCATGTGGAAAATACTATTTTTAGTAGGAAAAATGGGTGGAAGAAACATACATTACTATTTTTTAAATCTGTGGATATAGAACTGAAGATGGAAGGAAAACAGTAAAAATAGATATTGATTTCCATGATGTCCATATGATCAGGCCATGAACAGACAGAAAAGGAAAGAGAGAGGACAGAGTTGGACAAGCACTGGCCTACACGCCAGAAATTTCTGGACTCCATCCTCATTACCCCCGACAGCCAAATAATCTCTTGAGGCTTCAGCGTCCTTAACTAAAAATGAGGGGAATACCGTCTACCTTGAAAGGCTGTTGAAACAATGAAGATTTGGGCATTTAAAGCAAGTAGAATATGCAGTTAATAAGTAATAGTTAATAAGAAATATGAATGAATTGCAACAATTTTCTGGAAAAAAAAAAAAAAAAAAGCCTGGATTTATCACAGAATTGTATAACTTTATAACAGTCAAGGCTTCTTCACATTTATATTACCTGGATAGTTAATGGTATTGGTCAATGTGGAGGGTGTTTGTAAATGAGATAAGACTTAAATTGGTAAACTTTTCATAAACAGATTGCCCTGCATGATGAGGTAGGCCCCATTCAATCACTTGAAGGCCTGAATAGAAAAAAAAGACCAGCCTGTCTGAACAAGAGGGAATTCTCCAGCAGTCTACCTTCCAACTCTACCTGCACCATTGGCTCTCCTGGGCTTGCAGCCTGCCGGCAGCCACGCTGCAGACTTTGGACTCACTAGCCTCCATAATCATGAGTCAATTCCTTATGATAAATCTCCTTCCATACAGACACACATTCTGCCGATTCTCTTTCTCTGCAGAACCTTGATAAATACAATGATATTACAGGGCCCAAGTGACCAAGTATCTCAGAGACAAGTAACTAAAACAAATACCTCAGAGACAAGTAACTGAAACTCTCCTTTCCAAGAGTCAAAAATCTGTTCGCTTTTTGAGAACATTCTTTTATGTTTGCAATATTCAAGTTAAGATATTATATTTCCTTAAGAAGCTAGGAGAAGTTCATTTCTATGTAGGCTTCAAAGCTAGATGTCCAAGGAGTCTAGTGGAGTTCTAAGCTGCATAATGGATTCCCATGATGGATTGTAGCTTAAAGTAGTGATCTCAAAACGAATGTCCCCAAAGGAATGGAATTAACATATTACTCAATTATTTTCCCAGTTGCCCATTGTAACAAGGAGCAGAGGCTACAATACCTCTACTTTCCTAGGGTAAGGATTGTTGTAAGAAAAAATTTTAAATTCTTCCATTTAAGCAACATGTAACTAGGAATATTAGAAAGCGTTAATCCATTCACTCATTCCAGAGATATATTTGTATGCCTCTTTCCTGCAAATTTTTGTAACACATTTTGTCACAGAGCCCATAAAATCATATAATAAAATAAATAATGAGCCATCCTGTCCACCAATGAGTCCAGTCCTGGTATATTACAATGCCCAAAGAAAGCACAAATCCTGTCGGGGCATGGGACTTGGGCCTGTAATCTCAGCACTTTGGGAGGCTGAGATGGGAGGATCCCTTGAGCCCAGCAGTTCAAGACCAGCCCGAGCAACATGGCAAAACCCCATCTCCACTAAAAATATAAAAATTTGCTAGGCATGGTGGCGCATGACTGTGGTCCCGACTACTTGGGAGTTTGAGGCAGGAGAATAGTTTGACCCCAGTGGGTAGAGGCTGCAATGAGCGAAGATCGCACTACTGCTCTCCAGTCTGGGCGACAGAATGAGACCCTGTTTTAAAAAAAAAAAAAAGGAGAGAGAAAAAGAAAAGAAAAACAGAAATCCCTTGCCTTAAAAGATAAATAATGGGAATGTTCTACTTTGATTCAAGAATAGAGCATGCATTCTACATATCTAAAATCCTAAATTTTATAAAACAAATAAAGAAATGAAAGGGCAGGGAAATTTTATTCTACATCAAACTGTTCCCAGAATTTGATAGTTTTTGAAGTGAAAAACCTATAAATATACTGTGTTGGAACCTCTGCTGTATCATGACAATTTTCCACAGAGAAGTATTCTAAGGGAAAGTAATTTGTGCAATAGATGTGAAAATGACTCCGGAAATAGCATTTGCAGAGACCTAAACTGTACTCATTTTAAGATATGTAGTACAAAGAATTAGGAAGAATGCACTTTCTGGCCACAAAAGGAGTAGCCAATTGCCTGTAAAGCAAGCAGTATATGGCAGGAATTTAATTGATATTTGCATGTCATTATTTTTAGTTAATATAGTATTATTGCTTTCTTTATTATGACACATTACACAACTTTGAGTATTGCAGGACACATGGCAGACTTATAACGTATATAAAAACTACCATGGAGGCCAGGCACAGAGGCTCACACCTGCAATCCCAGCACTTTGGGAGGCCAAGATGGGCGGATCACCTGAGGTTAGGAGTTCGAGACCAACCTGACAAACATGGAGAAACCCCGTGTTTACTAAAATACAAAATTAGCCAGGCATGGTGGCACATGCCTGTAGTCCCAGCTACTTGGGAGACTGTGGCAGGAGAATTGCTTGAACCCGGAGGCGGAGGTTGCTGTGAGCCCAGATCATACCATTGCCTTCCAGTCGGGGCAACAAGAGCGAAACTCTGTCTCAAAAAATAAAATAAAATAACCACCATGGAAACTATTGAAATGGAGTTAGAAATGTTAATCCAGTTGGTTTAAAAAACGTCTTTCCTTACAGTCCTGAGAAACACTGACAGCACTCATCACTGGATGATAGAAATTTATTCAATTACATGTCCTTAGCTTTTCTTCCTGACCCACTCTATACTTTCAGTTTTCCTAGAGGGCAGTATAGTCTAGGGCTGAGCTGTCTTAAGAAGGTAGACACTAGTCATATGTGGCTATTTCAATTTGAATTAACTAAAATTAGATGAAATGTAAACGCCTTTGCTCAGTTGTGCTATTGACAATCCAGGTGCTCAACAGTCACTTGTGGCTAAGGCTCAGGTATTGTGCAACACAGATCTAGAACGTTTTCATCATCTCCACGAGTTCTACGGGACAGCACAGCTCCAGTGGCTAAGGGTGTGTGGCCCCTGTGGCTAGGCTATATCAGTGTAAAACCCAGCTCAAGCACTTTAGAGCTGTGTAAGCTTAAATAAGTTTCTTGTCTTTCTGTGCCCCAGTTTCCTCACCTGTAAAATGAAAACACTATCAGAGTTCTAATTAAAATGTGTAGAGTACTGAGAACAGTGGCTAGCAAATAGTATATACCGCACTGAGTTTTGTCCACCTGAAGGGTCAAGCCAAAGTGAAAGTCTTAAGAGGTCTAAAGAGGAGTGAATCTGAGATGATGAGTTAGACCGTCTCTGGAGGGACATGGAAGTCATCATTTCTGTTTTCCTTTCAGTGAGGTTGCACCTGTATCTTCACCTTTGTAGCCCAGCTACATCCCTGTCACAGGGCCTCATGCCTGTCATTTCCATGGATCTTAAACATGATTTGGACTTTGAGCATTTTCTACTTATCTAGGGCAAGAGTAAAACCTCAACCTGGCTGCCTGAGAGCAAACAGACAAACCTTGTAGTAATGGAACAAAAGAGAGATAGTCAGTGACTATAGTAAATTACCAGCAGTGCTGAGAAGGTACTACAGGAGCTGAGAGGGCCTAATAATACTTAAGTCAAAGGACCAGACGATGACCTCAAACACAGATACAACACCCTGTGTCTACTTGAGAATCCAAAACAAACTCCACAATTTTTTTTAAGAGTCCTGAGAAGTTCAGGTGAATCACCCTATTCTCAATATTCCAATACCTGGAAGAAAAGTCCTTGGTTTTTGCCACATAGATAATCCATGGCTGGACGAAGCCTGCACTTGACCTCTGGACTTTTCAAGTCAGTGCTGGAGATGAGGAGCAAAGGACAGCTTTTCCATCTGTTCCAACAAGCCCACATACCACACCTGTTCCTGGGGTCCATGGGAGAAAGGAAAATCTAGCAAGTTCATTTGAAGGGTAGCTTATTTCAATATTTGGTGTCCTTTGCTTTATTCAACAAATATTCAATAGCAAATATATAATATGTTCACAAAAATAAGAAAATGGTAGACTATGGAACCAGGAAAGTCACATTTAAATCCCAGCTGCATAAGTTTCTAGCTCTGATCTTTCAGCAAAAATACTAACTTCTTGGGATTTTAATAGGACTGGAACAAGCTAATACATGTAAAGCATTAAAAATAGTGCCCAGTATGTATCACGTGTTCAAATACAATATTAGCTATCGTATATTTTCATCAGTAGAGAGGTAAGGTAAAATTTCTTCAGGAAGATTTATTTTCAGGTTTTCAGTTTTATTTATGAGTATCCAATCTATCTCTGGTTCACCTGAGTGTGAAATCACTTGGCTCTATTCTTAATCAGTAATAAGGAATAACTTCATTCCGAGCAGTAACAACAGCCAAAACAAAGCTGTTTGGCTCCATCTGTTTCTTGATGGAGCTTGCTTCATTCACTGTAATGAGTAAACTACCCATTACTGAACACCCAGATCCAGTGTCGGATGAAGCAGGGTTTGGAGAGCTGTGACTGGGGACATGGTGGTATGCTGGAGCTGGCTCTTATGGCTTATGGAGAGCCCATTGTGTGTATCTCTTTCCAGCTCTGCCTTCAGTGATGTTAAAATTAGCTTTTGTGGAAATAGTTATACCTTGAAAATAGACAAATATGTCGGGTAAGGGCTGCACCCTCACCAGAGACCCAGCTGTAAAACATTTACCAACACACTGCTAGGGCAACACCAAGTAGGTCCTACAGAACTCCATGGATGGGAGCCATAGTGCACGTGCATCATACAAAACCAAAGGCTCTGCGATATACATTAGAAGAACCTCTTGGTCTTCTAATATTGGTCATCAAAATTTAAAAATGTCTGTTCTAGAGGACCCATTAGCCAAATTTTTCTTGGATATACCAGAAAGACACATATTCTGTATTCATTTTACCCTATGGACAACAGACTTTCCCTCTTTTGATGGATGTTAGAAAAATTATAGATAATTTTTGAGCCATCAATAAATACAAAGTAGGGCTTAACAACACAAATTCTGTGTAAGAATCTCATCCAAGCTTCACTTCATTGTTCTAATTATATTTCCTTTGCTCTAATTCATATCACTATTTCTATTTTTTAATCTCTCCTTTTTGTTTGTTTATACTTAAATTTATGTTATCTCTGGTAAGTACAGTTTTACAGTAAGTTTTAAACCAATAATTAGGCTGCTTTTATTTGATTCTGTCAAATTCTAAATGATTTCTCACTCAAATAAAAATTTTTGAAGTATTTAGGTGAAGATTCAATGAGATATGAAGCCATTTACAGAGGTGTTCAATTGATTCAGCTTAACCGGAAGGTACAAAAGAAAATTTATTAATCCCTCCTCTAATTCTAATGTGTACACTTTTAAGTATTCATTTCAACTGAATACTATGTCCCTGAACAATTTAATGTAATTTTAATCCCAATTGTATTTTAAGAAAGCAAAATGCATTTTTAAATAGAGGTGGAGAATAAGGACCATTTGGTACAAGTAAGAATGTCAAGGCATTCATTATTCTCTAACATAAACATGAGAATAAAATAAACCATGTATTCTAGAGTACATATTGTCAGAGAGTGCTTCACAATATTTCAATGGGGGAATATACAGAAATTACTCAATATTCTCTATCAAAATACAGCCTATCAAAATATATTTGGCAATTGTTCATATGAGCATAGGGAAAAAGACAGAAAAATGGATTTTTTTTACCAGAACAGCTTCCAAAAACACCCCTACTTTTTACAGAACATGCACCTTGGAAATGTCCAGACTGAATGCTCAGGCTTAAAAGTAGGCTGGCAAATGAAGTTACAACACACGAACAGGTGTGTTTTACCCATTATTATAGCCTCTTATCTCAGTGGGTTTCTATGAGTTCTTCTCCACCCACACCACTTACTGAACAAAAATTCTGTGCTTCACACTAAGCTAAGAGCAAAGGCAGATAAAAAAAAAAAAAAAAAAAAAGCCATAGATGACAGGGTACCTGCTCTCAAAGAAGTCCATTAATTATTTTACACTTTAATTGAACAAATTCATAGGTAAGTCCCTACCGTGTATTTATGTACCAGGCATGCTGCAAGATGATGACTATAGCATCATTCTCAGCAAACTAACACAAGAACAGAAAACCAAACGCCACATGTTCTCACTCATTAGTGGGAGTTGAACCATGAGAACACATGGATACAGGGAGGGGAATATCACACACCGGAGTCTGTCGTGGGGCAGGGGGCTAGGGGAGGGATAGCATTAGGAGAAATACCTAATGTAGATGACAGGTTGATGGGTGCAGCGAACCACCATGGCACATGTATACCCATGTAACGAACCTGCACGTTCTGCACATGTATCTCAGAACTTAAAGTATATATATAAAAAAAATTCAGTGGCAGGTTCTCATAAAAAGTAAATGAACACAGTTATAAAAACAGCCTAATTTTTGTGCTCACCTTTGTAACATTAATGTAACTTGTCATCCTAACATATCACTGATATTTCACAGTTTCTGAGTCATTGTTTGTTTTGTTTTGTTTTGTTGTTTGTTTGTTTGAGATGAAATCTTACTGCAACACCCACCTGGAGTGCAATGGTGCAATCCTGCCTCACTGCAACCTCCACTTCCCAGGTTTGAGCGACTATCCTGCCTCAGCCTCCCGAGTAGCTGGGATTACAGGCACCCACCACCATGTCTGGCTAATTTTTGTGTTTTTACTAGAGATGGGGCTTCACCATATTGTCCGGGCCGTTCTTGAACTCCTGACTTCAAGTGATCCACCTGCCTCGACCTCCCAAAGTGCTGGGATTACAGGCATGAGCCACCACGCCCGGCCAGTTTCCAGGTCATTGTGAATGCTGGAGAGCATTGCCTACTTTGATTTCCTGTAAAATATTAGTTGGGCCATATAAAATACTTGAATGGCATCATTCACCTTCAAAGTACATTTTAAATGGTAGCCAATGAAAGAATAAAATCTCCACAAAGTTTAGGAAACCACTCTTAATTCAGAGGCATGTTTATTATTCCACTCTGTAGCGTTAGGTTACAGATGTGCATACTGTGATTGTATTTGAAGTGTATTTTCAAAGCCACTACCCTTGAGAACCATAAAGCCGCTTTCAAAATCTGTCTCTAAATTCAATTGCTGACTGACAGGGTGACGTGTACAAATGGCTAAAACTGTATTCTAAACAAAGGTATTGGTCTTCCCCCAATTCATTGACCAGGAGGACAAGTTTCCTCAGACCTCTGGAGGTCCCTGGAGAATACTTGCCTCTAGCCACTCTGAGTGTATATTAGCAGTCCATTAAGCCTGTGTGATCTACTCACATCTGTGTTATCTACATTGCCACAGCACTAGGGTTTCCAAAAGGAGGCACAGTTTACACTAAAGAAAACCTTTTTGGTTTCAGGTTTCACCCAACAAAATCACGGTTTACTCTCTTCCTGCTGTCTTTAAAAAAGCTACTCGGATCCATTCCCTTTCCTGCTAAACATAACCGGAATGTATTGTCTTCAAATGAAGACTGAATTTCACCTGCAAATGTAATAAATGAATGAAGAACATAATGAGTGTCTGAATACACAATAAAATTGCCTGGAATCCCAGGATTTTTCATAAAAAGGTTTGCACTGAATCTGTCCAAAACACTTAAAAACCCTATAGTTACAATATAGGTAGGAATATTAGATGGAAGGAAAACCAAATTGTTCTACAAAATCAATTCAAGAAATAGTGACTAAAAACAGAGATTTTGCCAAGTATTTAAAGGAAACTCGAAACAACAATAAAATTAAAAAATAACTATCCTCAAAATCGCTGGGTAGATGGGACCAGGAACTCATGGGAACTCTATATTCACATTTTTATAAACAGTCATGCCCCCATCTTCATTCTACACAGCTTAATGTTATACACATTATGAGAGTTCAGGGAACAGCCCGCTTCACAAATCATGATTCAGGTACTGCACATGATCCTTGCATGTTTGCTATCTAATAACCTCTCATGCACCTAGAAATGATCCTGAATACACACATACGCCCCTCCCGCACACACACACCACATACACACAGTTCAGTGACTGCTGCAATTACAGAGGCTTACTTAAAATTACCTAAGAAGATGATAACAGAAAGGATGAGAAGAGTATCAGATAGGAGAACTGGGATGTGGGGATTGTGCTACTTCACTCACTAGAGATGTATGCACAATAAATTTCAAGACTAGGCTTTGCCACCCTGAGTGACAGAAGAGTGAATTATTGAAACTCATTAGACACATTCCTGCCTCCCCACCACTGCCTGCCCCACTCCACACGCATGCAAACATATTGATACAAAATCAGTAGAGGGAAAGGAACTATTTCAGAGGTAATATAGAAATGGCCAATCATCTGTCCAGGATGGTTTTAGAAAGGGTTATAAATAGAGGAGGGCTAAAAATGCAAATCCTAAGAGTCTGAGTATCTGTTCTCTTTAATTATAATAACTAATATTAATTAGGAAATGACTGTCAGACAATGTTCTAAGCAATTTATACATCTAATGTATTTAATCCTCAAAATAACCCTATGAGAAAGAAACTATTATCCACATCCCACTTTACAAGGAAGAAAATTGAGGCACAAAGAAGTTAAGTAAATTAACCACGGTTACACAGTCACTAAGTAGCATCCTCATTGAATAGGACCAAATCACAGTCAAATATTCTACTTTGGAATTTACAAATGTCCTGACATGTTTTCTTAAATAAGCTCCTGTTAAGTCACATCAGTTGGGACCAATGTGTTTGAATTAAACTTTTCAAAATGAACTTGACATACTTGGAGTCAATTTTCAAATAACTGGTATAAAAGCAAGTAAAAAAAAATAAACTAGGATTCTAGGCATAGAATTTAGCCATTTTGTGGTTAGTCAGATATTGCTTTGAGGTCCTCCAGAGTTTCAAGCTCATCATTCTAAATTCCACTATATGATAATCCCCTGATGAAGTAAATAAGAACAAGATGGTCTAAATCTGTCTCGCTTTTACATTTTAATTTTGTTTTATTTTAAGTTCTAGGACACATTGTAGGATGTGCAGGTTTGTTACATAGACAAACATGTGACATGGTGGTTTGCTTCACCTATCAACCCATCACATAGGTATTAAGCCCCAGATCCATTAGCTATTTATCCTGATGCTCTCCGCCATCCTCCAACCCCGTGTGTGTTGTTCCCTTCCCTGTGTCCATGCGTTCTCATTGTTCAGCTAAATCTGTATTAAGACCAAGACTGATAGTCATATTTTAAGATACCATAATATAATTATTCCACATACTAGCTTCTGACCCTAAATAAGACACTTACCTTATATAGACATGATCTGTAAAATATGAAAACAAAACTATACAATGTTAACGATATCTTCAAATTCTAAAATTCTGTGATGCAATGACTAATCCCACAGCGTGCTAGTTTAGGATATACAAAATTCATGGCATTTTAAACTATGGAGTTGTTTCAATTTTGGAAAAATGATAGTTACTTACAAGACATAGCTACTTTTCCACTAGGAATTAGGAACAAAAGCAAATGATGTAGTTTGATGAGCACATACTGTTTAATGCACAAGAATGTGTATGTTATACCATAATATTCAGCATACTAATGTGTTAATTTCTGAAACATTATTAACCAAACTTTCTTCAAATGTAGCTGACAATACAAAACACATTTTGGCTAACGGACTGTCCGCTGCAAATATTATTATCTAGTTATCACTCATCAGTTGCACACACATCCCTTTATTGGGAATTTATCATTCTCTTGAAATATGCAAGCTTACAAAACTTACCTTTAGATTACTTTTAAAGAAGCATGTTCACTTAACAAAAATCAAAATAAAACCGATTTTTCCTTTTTTTGGCCAGCATATAGGAGTTCAGAAGTCACTACTCCATTCCAACAACAAATAGAAAGCTGAATAAGTTAAAAATCAACAGCTCTTCTTAGGCCCATGAGAGAATTGAGGTCTTGAGACAAATGGACACCCCCCAAAAATTAGAGAGAAAGATAGGCAGACACAGAAATCCAATTTCCTGGAGCAGAAATCTCTGCTGGAACTAGTACTGGAGTTGAAATCTAAAATTGTAATGTATGAATTGCTGGAGGCTCAGTTTGGACAAGTTTGAGAATTAAAACTCCCAGTGGGGTCTTCCTAGGAGGTGTCCCCCCACTTTTCTGAGTTCTACCTTCAGGAGCCCTACCAGGCTTTCACAGAGAATATCAGAGAAAAATCGCCTATAGCTTCCAATGTGTGAGTGGGTGGAGAGTGGGAGAGTAGCTCTTTCAGAAAACACCAGAGCTTTCTGTTATCAACAAGACTTACCCTCAAGGGAAAATGTTCTGCCAGTGCCTACCCGACCTCGAAGAAGGTAAAGGCTCAATTCCAGCCCACTCTAGCTTTCCTGTTTCACCTAAGCAGGGAAGATACCTGCAGAGTTACAGCCCAAGGGTACAGGCTCACTAAAAGACTGAGCCCTAATTACAGGACAGGACAGTGCTGCCCCTCACACAACCTTAACCACCACATCAATCTTGTATATTAACAGGGGAGCACACTTGAAAATGTTCATGTCTCAGGCCTTACTTAAGAAATTTCTAGATGTTGCCAATCTGGCTAAAGTCTTTGGCCCAAGAATAGTAGCCCATGCTGTGCACCATCCAGGCCCAGTGACAATGTTACAGGACATCAAGCATCAACCCAAGGTGATCGAGCACCTGCTTTCCTTGCCCCTGGACTCCTACATGTCATTGAAAACTCAAATGCCTTTTCAACACCACAGATACCAGATGTTAAAGTGAGTTTACTGGGACCTGTGCCCACTCCTGAACATCAGCTTCTCAAGACTCCTTCATCTCGTTCCCTGTCGCAGAGAGCCCATTCCACCCTCACCAAGAACGCTCCCATGTGGGTGGGAGCAAAAGCAAGTCTGCCACCAACCTATGACGACAAGGCAACTTTTTTTGCTTCTCCAATGCTCAAGTGAAGTCACAGCTGCCTCTTACTTCGCAGCAGTGACTGACTATAAGAAAGGACATTCCTGTACTCTCCGCTCTGCAGCCTCCCATACTCATTACTACTGTGGTTTCTAGGGAAACATAAAGACAACAGAGGTGATAGAAACATGGACCCCTGAGGAAATTTTAGCCTATGACACCTATGGCAAAGAAAATTAGTAAACACAGCCTAATTCCTAGCCAGATAGAAAAAAAAACAAACCCCACACTAAAGGCCTATTTACCTCATTTACTTTTACCCAGTATATAATGTCCTACTTTCAACAAAAATTGCAAGGCATACTAAAAGATAAACGAAATTTAAGAGACAGGGTAAGCATCAGAATCAGACTCAGATATAGTAGAGCTTTTGGAATTATAAGACAATGAATTTAAAGCAACTATGATTAATAAGGACTCTAACGGATAAAGCAGATAGCATGTAAGAACAGATGGGTAATGTAAGCAGAAAAATAGAAACTAAGAAAAAAATCTAAAGAGTGCTAGAAATCAAAAACAATGACAGAAATGAAGGCTACCTTTGATCAACTCATCAACAGATTGGATAGAGTCAAGGAAAAAATCAGTGAGCTTGAAAAAAAATGTCAATGAAAACATCAAAAAAGAAATGTAAAAAGAAGAAAAGAAATGAAATAGAGTATCAAAGAAATGTGGGACAATTCCAAAAGTTGTAACATATTTATAATGAGAATTCAAGAAGGAAGGAGAGAAAAGAATAGAAAAAAATACTTGAAGTAATAACGACTGAGAATTTCCCAAAACTAGTAACAGACACCAAACCACCAATCTAAGAATCTCAGAGAACACCAAGCAGGATAAGTACAAAACAAAATAAAAAATGAAATCTAGGCAAACCATATTCAAACTGCAGAAAATCAAAAATACAAAAAAATCTTGACAGAAGCTGGGGCAGGGTGGAGGGTGGATGAGCTTACCCAGAGAGAAGTAAAAATAATATCGGACTTCTCTCTACAACCATGCAAGCAAAATAGAGAATGTAGTAAATATTTAAACTGTTAAAAGAAAAAAACCCACCCACCTAGAAAAATTGTTTTCAAAAGTGAAGTCTTTACCAGGAAAATGAAAATTGAGGATATTTGTGCTAGCAGATGCTTCTTTAAAAGAGGTTCTTCAGAAAGAAGGAAAATGATATAGATGAGCAACCTGGATCTACATAGAGAAATGAAGAGCTTTAAAAAAGGAATACATAAGCGTAAAATGAAATCTTTTATTTTTCTTACTTTTAATTGACATAGCAGATAGCAGCTGGTTCAAAATAATAACAACAATGTCTTCGATGACTGTATCTCATGGATAAATGAAACGCCTGACACCATTGTTACAAGAGATACGAAAGAGGAATTAGGAATAGTCGGTTGCAAGGTACTTGTTCTACCTATGGTAATATAGTATTGCCAAGTGGTAGAGTGTCTTCTGAAAGTAGACTTAAATTAATTGTAAATATATATTTAAACTCAATGGCAACTACTAAGAAAAGTTTAAAAAGTATAATTGATACGCTAAGAGAGAAGAAAAAAATAGTCACATTAAATGCTCAGTTAAAACCAGAAAAGACAGAAAAACAGTAGAAGACAAAAAAAAAAAAAAAAAAAAAGAGAGAGAGAGAGAGAAAGAAACAAAGAACAAGGGCAACAAGTAGAAAACAGTAGCACAGTAAGAAACATGATAGATAATAATCTAACTATATCAATACAAAACTACATCAAACAAACAAACAAAAATGAAAAAAAAAAACCCCACCTAACTATAGAGACAAATAGATAAAAGTAAATGAATGAAGAAAGAAATACCATTACCATACTATATTAGTTCGCAAGGGCTACCATAACAAAGTACCACATTGACTGGGTGGCTTAAACAACAGAAATTTGTTTTCCCACAATTCTAGAAGTTCAAGATCAAAGTGCCAGCAGGGTTGGTTTGTTCTGAGTCCTTTCTCCTTGGCTTGAAGATGACCACCTTCTTCTCTCTGTATCGTTATATGATCTTGCCTCTGTGTGTGCCTGTGTCCTAATTTCCTATTTTATAAAGACAACAGTCATATTGGACTAGGGCCACCCCAATTACCTCATTTTACCTTAATTACATCCTTAAAGACCCTCTCTCCAAATACAGACACATTCTGAATTTGGGGCACACAATTCAGTCCATTACGTTGTTAACACAAATCAAAAGCAGGTTGCAGTAGCTATATTAGTTTCAGGCAGTGCAGACATCAGAGCAAGGAAGGTTATCAGGGATAAGGAGAGGCACTACATAATGATAAAGGAGTCAGTTCTCAAAAAGACAAAACAATTCTTAATAAGCATGTACTTAACAATAGATTAGCAATATATGTGAGGCAAAAACTGAAAGAACTGCAAGGATAAAAAAAAAATGAATCCACTATTACAGTTGTAGACTTAAACACTGCTCGATCTGAAATTGAAAGTTACAGAGCAGGCAGAAAAGCAGTGAAGAAAACAGCACAATCAATTGAATCTAATTGACATTTATGGACTACTTCATCCAACAACAGCAGAACACCCATTCTTCTCAATCTCACGCAGAACATTCACCAATATAGACCACATTTCGTGTCCTAAAACACATCTCAATAAATTTAAAAGAATAGAAAGCACACAAAGTATAATGGAATGAAACTAGAAATCAAGGACAGAAAGCTATAAATTGATAAAGACAGACCATTGATACTTCCACAAAAATTTACATAATTGAATGCATATATTAGAAAAGAAGAAAGATAGAAAATTCAATCATCTAAGCTTCTACCCAAGGAAACTAGCCAAAAAAGAGCAAACTAACTCTAAAGTAAGCAGCAGAAAAAAAATATTAATTAAAGTAGAATACAAGACATTGAAAACAGGAAATCAAAGGAGAAAATCAATGAAACCATAGAATGTTTCTTTCAAAAGATCAATAAAACTGATAAACCTCTAGCTAGGTTAACTAAGGAAAAAAGAGAAAAGAAACAAATCAGAATATCAGAAATGATATCAGAAATGGTCTATAGATGTAATGTAATTCCAGTCAAAATCCCAGCCAGTTATTTTCAAGTTATCAATAAATTGATCCTAAATTGTATATGGAAATAAACAGAAAAAAATACAGAATAGTTAGCACAATATTGAAGGAGAAGAACAAAGTTGGAGGACTGATATCACCTAACTTTAAGACTTACCACAAAATTATAGCAATCAAGACAGCGTAATACTAGCAAAAGAATAGACAAATAAATCAATGGAACAGAATCGAGAGTGTAGTAATAGAATTACACAAACACAGTCAATTGATCTTTGGCAAAGGAGCAAAAGCAACTCAATGAAAAAACAACAGCCTTTTAAACCAAAGGTGCTGGAACAAGTAGACATCCATAGACAAAAAAAGAACAAATACAGAAGTATTATACCTTTCACAGAAATAAACACAAAGGACATCACAAGACCTAAATGTAAACCACAAAACTGTAAATATCTTAGAGGATAACATAGGAGAAAAATGTAAGTGATTTTAGGTTTAGTGATGAATTTTTAGATAGAATACCAAACATATGACTCATGAAAGAAATATTGATAAGATGAACTTCATTAAAATTAATCATTGCTGCTTGGCAAAAGATGCTGTAGAGAGAATTAAAAGACAGGCCACCAGCTGGGAGAAAAATCTTTGCAAAACACATATTTGATTAGTGACTGGTATCCAAAATATATCAAGATTTCTTAAATATCTACAATAATAGAACAGATAACCCAATTAAAAAATGGACAATAAATATGACCTAACATCTCACCAGAGAGGACATAGAGATTATCGATTAGCATATGAAAAAACACTCCACATAATATGTCACATAAACAACTGAAGGTTAAAAGAATAAGATATGTTTACACACTTGTGAGAATGGCAAAAATCCAAAACACTGACAATATCAAATGCTGGCAAGGATGTAGAGAAATAGGAGTTCTCATTCACTGATGGGCTGGTGGAGATGCAAAATGGTACAGCCATTTTGGAAAACAGTTTGGCAGTATTTTATAAAACTAAAAATACATTTGGCATATGATTCTTGGTATTTACCAACATGACATATGATTCTTGGTATTTACCAACATGAATTAAAAACTTAAGTCTATACAAAAATCTACCCACAGATATTTATGGCAGTTTCATTCATAATTGCAAATAACTTGGAAACAACCAGTATATCCTTCACTAGGCACATAGATAAATTTTAGCACTTCCATACAATGTAATATTTTACAACAATAAAAAGTAATGAGCTATCAAGTCATGAAAAGATAAGGAATCTTAAATACATATTATTAAGTAAAATAAGCTCATCTAAAAAGGCTACACTATATGACTGCAACTATATGGCATTTTGGAAAAGACAAAATGTCTATAGAGACAGTAAAGTGAGCAGTGGTGGCCAGAGGTCTAGTGCAAAGAGGGAGAGAAGGCAGAGCACAGGGGATTTTTAGGGCAGTGAGACTATTCTATATGATATTCTAATAGTAGGTAGGTATCATCATACATTTGTCAAAACTCACAGAATGTGCAACATAATGATTCACTGACTCCAAATATAAACTCTGGACATTAATAGTAATATTAGTCAGGCGAGATGGCTCATGCCTGTAATCCCAGCACTTTGGGAGGCTGAAGCGGGCAGATCATTTGAGGTCAGGAGTTCGAAACCAGCCTGGCCAACATAGTGAAAGCACCTCTCTACTGAAAAAAAAAAAAAGAAAATTATCTGGGCATGGTGATGGGTGCCTGTAACCCCAGTTACTTGGGAGGCTGAGGTAGGAGAATCTCTTGAACCCGGGAGGCAAAGGTTGTAATGAGCCGAGATCATGCCACCGCACTCCAACCAGGGCGACAAAGCAAAACTCTGTCTCAAATAATAATAATAATAATAATAATAATAGCAACAATATATCAACATTGTCTGATCAGTTACAACAGAGCCCAATGTTAAAAATACCGGAAAGTGTGTGTGGAGGGATGCGGGGTAAATTGGAACTCTAGTTACTTTCAACTCATTTTTCTATTAATCAAAAATGTCTCTAAAATAATGTCTATTAATTAAAAAAAAAAAACACTACCAAAGAGCATAGAATGATCTTTGGAAAATGAGTCATTATTAAGCACAAAAATAAAGCTATTTAATTACTTTTACTTTCAAGACCAATTCAGCAATTACTTTCAGATTATTATTGTTCCTTAAAACACAATGATGCTGAAATATTCCACTGTGTCCTTTCTTTCTCCTTTCTAAAAACATTTTTCATCAAAGAAAACTTCTCCTACCAAAAAATATTTGGCAAATTATCTGGAAATAAAACTATTTTGCCTTTGCACTTTGCCACCTCTCAATAAACAAGTTTGTTTTCACTGGAAATCTGATTTTTTGGATTTTAAACAGAAACACACCAGACTTTTCCTTTATAACAGAGAAGGAAACTGAGGGTTGAAGGTCAGACTCTCATTGCAGCAAACACGTGGACCCCTCGGCAGCCAAATGCCCCACAGTTTTCAGAGGCACAGTAAAGTGAACTTCCATGGAAAAGAACAAAATTCAAAAAGCAGGGGAAATGAAGAAAAGGTTACTGGTAAACAATAACAATCGACTTTGGTTTGGTTTGGTTTGCTCATGTGTGTGTGTGTTTCACATACGTATTTACTGACAAACGTTTATAAAATAGAGGGCTATAAGGGATACACAGAAAGAGCTGGACAGAGTTCTTGCTCTCTTTGAAAGACAAATTCTTTCTAAGCTTATTTCTTTCCTCATTCAAATTAGATTTAAAGGGTCATAGGCAGGGTTGCGAAGCTTAACACAATCACAAGTGAAAAAAAGGAAAAGGGAGAAGGCAATTGAAGAAAGCTGTATCTTCAAAGCCACAACAAACTTCTCATGTTGAAACAAAAGGTCACATTAAAAGGAAGGAATTGCAATTAGAAGGAAAGCAAGATTTTGTTTTGCTTTGTCACCGCTTCTATTTAAATTACTAAGCTGTCAGGAGAAGGAATCTTCTGACTGTTAGATCCACTGCGCTTACCAAGTGTAGGCATCACCCGATACTCACAGACCCTTTTTCCCCAACTGAAGAACACAGGGTGCCCTACAGAGATGGAAGCCAGAGCCTGTGCTTGAGCAGCGCAGAGCGCTCCTGGGGAATTCAGTGAAAGTTGCAAATACAATACAGTCTCAGTTAGGAAAGTAAAGGATACAGACCCCAGAAAGGGTCCAATTCCCAGACAAAGCCTGTTTGTCTGCAGCATCAACCACCTTCAGACATTTTTTGTTAACTCTATTTTAAAATACAGAACATATTTAGATTTTCTAGAGCCCTAATATCTTAGTGGTTTGGATTAAAATTGTAGGCTTCAAGGTTAACTCCACTGCTGCTGCGCTCCTGTGAAACCTGTCATTAGAGACCTGTGTTCTCTTTGTCTTCTGGGGGGAAAAAGAAAAAATCTGAAAAGGAGCCAATACCTGCCTTTAGGTTACTATTCATCAAAACCAATATAAAGCATATTTTCTGAGTCATATTTATTTTCAAAGCTGCAATCAAATGGGGAAGTAAAGTAGGTGCTTCATATACCAAAAATATTGTGTGCACATAATTTTCTTTAAAAACCTCATTTATCTTTTTCATATACAAATTAGAACCAAACACATTCAACAGAATGACATCCAGTAACTCCTCTCCCTAAATTAGCCCCCTCCCTCTCCTTTGTATCTCCCTCCAACTCTACTATATTCCCCTATTGGGAAGCGGGGAGGCATCAGGGTAGCCAACCAAGCTATTGAGAAAACCAAACCAAAGGAGAGAAGGAGGTGTGCAGTGAATAGAGAGAAAGTAGAAGAAACAGTTGTCTTGTCTTGAAGTCTCTGCTGCAGCTGTCTTTCTACATTAAAGGTTTTGAAATAAAGCATTTCATGTATTTTTTTCCAGAAAAATGAAAGTAGGATAGAGATGGTGTTGAAATCACCAATGAAGAATGGATACAGTCTGCATAATTTCTAGCTGTTTGGTTTCTGAAAGAGAAACCAGTAGAGATAAAAATCACACCTTGTGAAAGTCAGTTACGGGACCTCTTGCCTTTGGAAGGGTGGAAACAGTTATTTCCTTGGCCTGACACATGCTGCCTCACTGCTGGGGCATGCAGCTGAGTACATAGTTCTCTGTTGTCTACTTGAAAAGTATTTCCAGTCAGAAGAGAGTCACGTGCAGTGTATTTGACCTAAATTCTCCATGGTGCTACTATTCATTCTTCACTTCCCTTCACATTATGATTCTTTGCATATACTTTATTATTCATCAGTTCACTCAAAGAACCCCCGCTTAGCTCTAAAATTTATTTAAAAAACAAAATTTGTGTCAGAGTCAGCTACTAAAAGTAATAGAAGTTATTTTTTTTTAAATTGTGGTGTATATACATTTAAGAATAATACAATATTCCAGTGTATCTATATAAAAATACTAATTATTTATTTTGCTCAAAAAGATTTTATTTACATTAAAATGCAAAATCACTGATGATTGTTAAATTCATGCCAGTAATTATTTCTAAAGAGATTTATAGATAAAAACAACAAAACAATCCTGATCATAGCATTTTAAAACTGATATTAAATGCAAACATTTTCCGACTTGCAGATTTGCTCTGCCTTCGATCAACCATACAACCTTGGGCAAGACGATTCACTTTTCTTGGGCTCAGGTTCCACACTATAAAATAAGATGTTTAAGAATAAAATCTGAAATGGTAATTTACGGCACTAGGATCTTCATATATATAGCTTATTATTTAAAATTTAGAGAATATTCTTCGTTCACACAGAGAAAAATAAAATGCAAAACATTCCCTCACCTTTGTTTTGGGCTTGTTTCTTTGCATATGTGAATACCTGTTTGATGTATGCTTTTTAGTGTTTTGAAACATTCCTTTCCATTGTTATGCGAAGTTTCCTTTCTTGATTATGAAGGGAAAATTAGTTACTCTCTTTTCTATGCTGTGATAATGTATATCTCTATTCATATTTCTCATGAGCAGTTACATCTATTATCTTTCTATATTATTAAATTCAGATCCATGGGACAGTCAATAGTGCTGGGCATAACCTGAGTGCCCATTAAGTGTTGGTGGAAATGAATAGAGGATCACATGACTATCATCTATGTCCATTGATAATCTCACAATGCTATGTCAATGAAAACAAAGTGTGGCCATACCAGTGAACACCCACCTGAAAAGAGATGATTTATGGCAAATCATGAACTAGAAGTTTAAAGAAATAGACATGAAAAAATCCAGAGGATTTAACTTTATAGGTGCAACATCTTCTAAAGTCCAAGATTAGATAATATCGTGAATATTGAGCCTTGAGACATTGAGTGTCTACTCAAGGTCTTCAAATAAAAAACAGTCCACATCAACAGAGTTTACACAATGAGGAAAAGTTTATTCTTAAAAGAAAAAAAAGGCATGATCCAAGAAATTGTTTAGCTTTTTATCTAATCACAAAGTGAACTTCACAAAGCTTTAGAACATGGTTTTGCTGCTTATATTGTTGTTGTTTTCAGTAAGGTCCATCTTAGGAAAGCTGTGACTCCTCTGAGGTGGTCAAATTAAAATTTTGCAGAAAGCTTACAAATTATCACATGCCAAGTGAGGTAATTAAAAGGGTCAAATACATAATTAAATTCACTTCCAACTCAATCATACTTGCTAATGGGATCTTGGGACAGGATGAATAAATGAAGTTTTCAGTTAATCCCAAACCACATCATGACTATCAATTGCAATTTTAAAAATTACTAAGCATTCTTCAAAAAGACTGTTCTGAAAGAATATTAGAAAGATCTTACTCAGCTCCCCTGGCTAGTCCCTCAGTGGAGGTGTTAATGAGCAGTGAAATGGCTAAGAAGGGACTAGAAAGATAAAATAGCAAATGTCTTCCAACTTATTCACCCAGACTCTCATTACTCTGGTACACATCTGTGCCACCTCCATTTGTCTTACCCGCTTTTAATAAATTATCACATGATGCTTTATGCCGACTTTTTTTCACCAGCTTTTATTGCTTCACAGTTTTCAACTCATCATTTTTGGTTTAATAATAATTTGTGTTATTAAAACAGCCTGGTCGGGCATGGTGGCTCATGCCTGTAATCCCAGCATTTTGGGAGGCCAAGGCTGGTATATCACCTGAGGTCAGGAGTTTGAGGCCAGCCTGGTCAACATAGTGAAACCCTGTCTCTACTAAAAATATAGAAAATAGCTGGGTGTGGTGGCGCACACCTGTAATCCCGGCTACTTGGGAGGCTAAGGCAGAAGAATCGCTTGAATCTGTGAGGTGGAGGTTGCAGTCAGCTGAGATTATGCCACTGCATAATCTCAGTGGGAGATTGAGTGAGACAGAGTGAGACTTCATCTCAAATAAATAAATAAATAAATAAATAAATAAATAAATAAACTGTATGGTAGATCCTTTGTTCTGTCTTATCCCTCTCAGGTCCACCCTGCAAAAAGCTTCCTAAATACATTTTTGCTGTTGTTGTTGTTGTTGTTGTTGTTGTTTTGAGACAGAGTTTCACTCTGTTGCCCAGGTTGGAGGACAGTTGCACCATGTCGATTCACTGCAACCTCCACCTCCCGGGTTCAAGCGATTCTCCAGCTTCAGCCTCCTAAGTAGCTGGGATTACAGGAGTGAGTCACTGTGCCCGGTCCTAAATGACACTTAAAGGGCAATGTGACTATGTCAACTATCTGTTTAAAATCAACAGCTCCCAGCTGCTAGGATAAAATTGAAACTATTCAACATGACCACAGGGCCATGTACACAAGAATCCTATTTATGTCCTCCAGACACCTCTCCTGATACCTTTCCTTTATTTTCTTATTTTATTTTTGAGAGAGGATCTCACCCTGTGCCTCAGGCTGGAGTGCAATAGCACAATCTCGGCTCACAGCAGTCTTAACATCCCAAGGTCAAGCTATCCTCCAGCCTCAGCCTCCCGAGTAGCTAGGACTACAGGCACATGCCACCTTGCCCAGCTAATTTTTGTATTTTTTGTAGAGACAAGGGTCTCCCTATGTTGCCCAGGGAGTGGGCTCAAGTGATCTGCCTGCCTCAGTCTCCCGAAGTGCTGGGATTACAGGCATGAGCCACCGCACCTGTCCTATACATCAGTCAATCTGAACTACTTGGAATTCCCTCAAGTCCATAATCTCCTACCTCTCCACTTTCAACCTTCACACATGCCTATCTAATACAGCAAGCTAGTGCTCGCCTGCATTCTCTGCTCATCTGTGCCATACATGATTAGGGGACAGGCTCTGAGCAGCAGTCTCTCGTGCACTTTGCCTGTATACAGGTAGATCTGTCCAATTCCAAGCTGAAGCATTAATAAGCCCCCTTGGAAAGACTAACTAAAGTTATTTTCTTCAAAACTCCTTATCAGTAAAAACAGCTAACATTTTTAGCTCCATCTGCCAGAATATTTGTCTACAATCCAAACTTGGGTGAGTAACAAGATTATTTGTTGGGTCCTGTGGAATACCAATACTGGAGTTGCAGTTATCTACTTGCCTTTCTTCCCCATTAGCCTGTAAATATCTGTGATATAACTAACCATGTGTATCTTGATCACGATTATATTTTCAGCATCTAACAGTTTATCTGGAACATAGGAGGTACATGATGGGCATTCAATCAAAATGTATTCAGTGAATAAATGAATGGACACAAAACAACCAAAAAATCCAGACTTCTCAGCATTGCATTCATGCCTATAGAATTTCATTGCTCACCAGTTCCTAGCTAATTTTCAGAAATCTTTAAACACTTACACCTTATTCTAAAACATTATTAGTTCTTATTGCACTGATTTAGCATTTGATAACTTAATCTATGATATGTTTAAATTTATCATTGTTCAACAGAAAAAGTGTATTAGTCAAAGATAAAGTACTATAATTGTAATCACAGAATCCTCAGTGTGAAAATTATTTTATTAGTTATCTATCGAGAAAAAGCATCCCAAAATAACACTAAATTAATTTCTCTGTGAAAGGTGCTGAGGTAATTTAAAATGATTTTCATCTACTTATACTGTTAAAAAGATAAGATTTTTCTTTTTAAAACCGTAGTAATAGTGGCTTTGAAGGATTTTGGTATGTTAGGAATAAAAAACTATGCTATTTGTGTTTGAAAATTCAGTGATTCAGACTTTCTTCTAATTTGGCCTTGTGTTATCCAATTTTAATAAGTCACCTACCATGCTTCACACTGATGTTTTTACCAGGTTTTATTACTTCACAATTTTTAACTCATTTTGGCTTAATATGTTGTCTTTTTTTTTTTTTTTTTTTTTTGGTCTTGAAACAGAGTCTCGCTCTGTTGCCCAGGCTGGAGTGCAGTCGTGTGATCTCAGCTCACTGCAAGCTCCGTCTCCCAGGTTTGCGCCATTCTCCTGCCTCAGCCTCCTGAGTAGCTGGGACTGCAGGCTCCTGCCACCATGCCCAGCTAATTTTTATTTTTATTTTTTTGTATTTTTCGTAGAGACGAGGTTTCACCATGTTAGCCAGGATGGTCTCGATCTCCTGACCTCGTGATTCTCCCGCCTCGGCCTCCCAAAGTGCTGGGATAACAGGCGTGAGCCACCGCGCCCAGCCAATATGTTGCCTTTCAAACCATTTTTTTATTATTAAAACTGTCCTTTTTCCTTACCACAGGCAATTGCTAAATAAACGTAACATTATAGTGTAACAATGTGGTTCGGAACCAACGATAGGTACCATGCATACCCATTAAGTGAGGGTCTACAACAAACAGGGCAAAGTGCCACCGAGGCTTGACTGTGGAAATGGGTACACAGATGAACGGTCCTCTAATAGGAAGCTCCATTGACTAGGCCCTGCCGTGTCACGGACTAAGGCAGTCCCGTGGAGCTCTCTGCTTCTGACCATCATTATAACTGCACAAATGAGGTGGAAATACCTACACAGAGAAGTGACAACAGAGAACTCAAGTAAAACACACAAATTGCATAACAAGTAAGTAGAATGCCTAGATTTAAGCATAAAAGAACAGAATTGAATAAATCAAGAAAAATAAAACAAAAAGGAAACCCTGCATTCCCTAATGGTGTTGGATATAAGAAGTCTAGGTGAATTTGCATAATTAAACTATTGGAAACTATCCAGATCTTTAAAATTATGTAAATGTTTTACAAGCTAATATGCTAATAAATGCATTGAAAAAAGGTCAAAATATTGTATTTTAAAATAATTAATAGGCAAATCAAACAAATAGAACAGTGTGAACAACTGGTCTCCAAAAGACAAGATATCTGAGAGAAGAATTCATTAAAGTTAGACTTTAGACTATGACATGACTGTAGAGTAGCCAGACTGACTTTTTATGTCCTAATAATGGAAATTCCTATCACAAATTGAAAATCAGTGTTCATATCTTTCATATTCTTACAATGTATAAAACAGTCATGTAAGCCCAAAGTTTAGCTGTATTTTATTTAGTACTTTCTTGTCAGCATGCTGACAAATATAATAAAAAATGAGCAACATTTTTTTCAATGTTTTGTCTTTCACGGAAAATAAAATTCTTATTGCTCTAATAGTATCTTGAAATATAGGTTTTAATTTACATAAACTCTTCATACCTATTAGAAAAAATCTAGATATTCCTAGTGAATGAAACATACTATATTCTTCCTAATATCTAAAAATAGTAATACATTATTTGCTACATATCTTAAATCAAATTCTTACCAAAAATGCCTTGTGATTAGAAACTTGTATTCATATAAAATAATATTTATATAAAAAGTTAAAGATAATCTTAATAATTCTCTTCTTCCCTCCCATATGATTAGCCTTACAGCGAGGCTATTAACTACACATTATCAGGAAAAGTGTATGAAACCATATTCAATATCTATGTGATGCAGTAACATTAATGCTTAAATGCAAGTAGAGATTCCTGGTTCTTCTTAAGAGGTGATATTTTATAATCAAACTACAGAAAGAAAGTGTGACTCACAATTGAACTCTTTTTAACCTTCTTGAATTCCTAAACACTTCTGCTAAATAGTCTCCCTTTGCAGGCGCACCACTTAACCCTCTAAATACTGACTATGTGGTCCTACCTCAATGCTGTCAGGTTCAAAAGGTTTCTCCAAATTTTCTAAACATTTAAAAATAAGTACGTATGGTTACTTTTTTCAAGATGCTAAACAAAGTTTTAAGAAATAACGCCATTTTTGATGTGCTATTGTATTAGCCTATTTTCACCCTGCTGTAAAGATACTACCTGAGACTGGGTAATTGATAAAGGAAATAGGTTTAATTGACTCACAGTTCCACATGACTGGGAAGCCTCAGGAAACTTACAATCATGGCAGAAGGTGAAAGGGAAGCAGGACCTTCTTCACATAGCAGCAGAGAGAGAAGTAATAGAGGGGAAACTTCCAAACACTTATAAAACTATCAGATCTCTTGAGAACTCACTCACTATCATGAGAACAGCATGGGGAAAACCACTTGCATGATCAAACACCTCCCTCCCTCAACAGGTGGGGCTTACAAAATTTGAGATGAGATTTGGGTGGGGACACAGAGCCAAACCATGTCAGCTATCATTTACTATTATCTTTCAGAGTACTCCAAAAAAGGTCAGTCCCTTCCCCTCTTGCCTCCACATACCTTCTTCCCACTCATGCCAGACTGTGACTTAAGAGAGAAATAAATCACTTGTGTGAGTCACTGAGTTGTATTATTATTATTATTTACAACAATGAGTCAATGCTGAAAAAATAAATAATATGGCAATAAACAACCATAGTGTCTAATTCAAATATTTTCAACCAGGTATTCAGGCTTAGCTGCCTATTGGATTCAAGTACTATAGGTTTTTCAAAAAATACCGATATCTGAGTTTTAATCTGAATCAATTGAAACTCTATCTCAAGAGGTAAGCCAAACAGTCCTAGTTTTTAAAAGCTAAGTGAGTCTGATGCATAGTGAGAGTTGAGAACCGCTGCTAATCATGAACTATATTAACTCAATCATAGTAAAGGCGGTATCTTCGCAGAGTGTTTTATCTATTTTTATCAAGGCCCATGTAAAGCCTAAAACTGTCCATTTAAAGAAAAAAAAATTGAAATCTGGAAACCCTACTTTAAAATTCCAATAAATATTTCACAATTGCTCCCAATAATTTTATCCCTCAACTTCAGGCAAATGTCAACTTTCCCTTAATTAAAATAAATATTTGGTCAGAACACAAGTTCATTTTTACCAAGAAACAAATGCCACAATAATGTAAAGACTAACTACAGTTTCATGAGGTATAAGTTTAACAACACTGAACACTACTTCGACTCTATTTCAATTCCATAAACTAACGACTTGTTTTTCAAGCAAGCATCAACCTATACTACTGAATATTTAATCACCATACTGCCCAAAAGGTTATTTAAACACAACTTTTCCAGGTGGTATAGGATAAGCAAAACCCATCACTTCAACTGAGTCAGTTATTCCATTCCTAAGTTCAGCAGCGTATTTCTAAAGCAGAGTCAAAGGTAAATATCAATCATATTAAAACTTTATACGCAGAGCTCCTGAGTTTCTGAGATCAGCCTTATAGACCTGGAACCACAGCAAAAGTTCACAGGAAAAGACAGGGAGAAGACAATGAATTTCCACTTAGGCTATGATACTGAAAATATCAGTTACTTATTTTTTCAACCACAAATTTGTAATTAATAGCTTTATTCTATTTGCCACTAAGTTAATTAAAAATAAATAATAATAGTAACAACTAGCAACAGTAGTAATGCTAATAGAGCCATCTGCTTCCTGTTCTGTAAGTTTCACATCTGCTCCTCTGCAGTCAAGTATACTGATCTGGTTTACTATTTTGCCCTGACTATAATTAGGAGTATTATTTCACCCAGTAATGAAATTTATAACAGCTAATTTTGAAGATCTGCTAAGGTCTGGGTACTGTGGGAGATAATTTACATATCTTTAATCCATACAACAAACCTTGAATTAAGATAATATTATCATTTTACCAAAGTTAAAAAAGCAGCACTTTGGAGGGCTCGGGCAGGCAGATTGCTTGAGCTCACTAGTTGGAGACCAGCCTGGGCAACATAGCAAGACGCTACAGAAAGAAATAGCTGGGCGTGGTGGCATGCATCTGCAGTCCCAGCTTCTCCAGAGGCTGAAGTGGGAGGATTGCTTGAGCCACAGGGATGGAGGTTGCGGTGAGCCCAGATTGTGCCACTGCACTCCACCCTGGGCAACAGAGTGAGACCATGTCTCTAAAAACCAAACCAAAACAAAAACCTTGAGGCCTCACAGTAAGATCACTTAAATTTTTTAAGTTGTTTTGAGTATACTGGCCACAGGATTTGAACCCCGGAAGTATGACTATTTAGCTTACTTTCTGACGTGGGCCTTATTATTAGTTTCCATATGTGTAAGATCAATGTCTACTAAATGGAATATTCTAATAAATTTGTGAATGTTCTTCCTAAATAAATTGGGGTTCTTAAAATGAGGATTGAATTGGTTTGATGGATTATAATAATATTTGTTTCCAAATTCCACTGGGTAGAATCAAGATAGGTTTTTGAAAGTATGTTTCTCAAATTTGAAAAAATATATGAAATATTTATGTTGGTGATAATAATAGTGATGTGACCCCTGAAAAGATTTATGTACATGTCACTTCTCAAGAGTTAGGAATCCTGAGGCTTCTCCTCAATCAGTACACCAACTCAGCAGGCGTAGGGTTCGATGTTTGTTTGTTAGCGTATTTTGCCATTTAAGATGCATTCAGTTTTTAATATAAAATAAGTGAAACATATTATCTAATGCATAATGGTTGGCTAAATTGAATGATTTTAATTAAAAGTAGCTTACAGAAATTCTCACTTCGATTATGTCGAACCCTTAAAGATTTTGTACATTGTATGAAACTGAAGGAAATGAAGGGGATAAAAGAAAGATGACAAATGCAGAATTTTATGGTTTGAAGCAGGAATAGAGAAGGTCTTATCTAGAGGTAATTATTTTTTAATATTTTTAAAACTGGGGAAATAATTTTTATTTTATTTTTATTTGAGGGAAAAAAGTATAAAAATAATATAATAAACAAAAATGTCCTACCACTCAAAATCAACCAAGGGTAATGTTTACTTATATAGGATTCTATCTGGCTTTTAAAGGGATATAACTTGTTGCATAGAAAACTCACCCTTTTTAGAATAAAATTCTAAGAATTTTGGAAAATGTATGTGGTCACATAAACATCATCATAATTAAGACATAGAACAATTGTTCATAAATTATCTGTAGTCAACCACCTGCCTCACTTCCAACCATTCTTAAGTACTGCTTTGTTTTTTATCTTTATAAAGTTGTCTTTTCTAGAGTGTCACATAAATTGATTGATAGCTGTTAGAGTCTGGCTTCTTTCACTCAGCATGCATTTAAGATTCATCCATGTCTTATGTTATTGAGAGTTTCTTCGTTCTCTACTGCTGAGTAGAATTCCATCTATGGCTGCACCAGAGTTTGTCTGCCCATTTAGCAGCTGAAGGTCATGGTTTATTCCCAATTTTTAATGACTACAAATAAAACCATTATAAACCTGCACTTTCAGATTTTTGAGTCAACATACATTTTTATTTATCTTGGGTAAATACATAAGGGAGGACTTGCTGGGACATTTTAAGTGGATTTTTGACTTTATACAAAACAGCCAAGCCATTTTTCAAAGTGGTTGTGCCATTTAGCAGACCCACACAAATGTTTGAGAGTTCCAGTTGTCCATTGTCAGGAGTTGGTATTGTCAGGGTTTTTGGTTTTCTGTGCTTAGATTTTTGTTCTGTTTTCCTTTTTTTTTTTAATTAAAAAAAAAAAAAAACTATTCCCATAGGTGTATTGTATTATCTCATTGTCAGTTTGATTTGCATTTCTCTACTAATAATATTTTACATATTTTTGTGTTTATTTGCCACCTGTCTATTTTTCTTAGTGAAGTGTCTATGTAAGTTGTTTGCCCTCTGTTTTCTTGTTAGCAGGTTTTTATTGTTCTTTATATATTTAGGATATCAGTCTCTTATCAGGTATATGTTTTGCAAATGATTTCCCCCAGTATGGGGCTTGTCATTTCATTTCCTTATCAATGTGTCTCACAAAGTAAGTGTCTTCCATTTCGATGGATATCAACTTTTTCTTTTAAAACTAGACTTTTTGAGTTAATGTCTTTATAATGTACAAGTCAGGTCAAAGTTCAAGGTTCATTTCTTTATACATGGTGTCTAATTCTTCCAGTATCATTTGTTTAAAATACTTTGCTTTTCTCCACTTAATAGTCTATGTATCTTTGTCAAAAATAAGCTGAAATTGTGATGTGGGTTTATCTCTAGAGTTCGTACTCTATTCCACTAATGTATATATCTCTCCTCTCACCAATGCCACACAGTTTTGATTATGATGGCTGTAGAATAAGTCTTAAAATGAATTAGCATGACTCCTCCAATTTTGTTCATTTTTAAAATCACTTTGGCTAGTCTACTTCCTTTGCCTTTCCATATGAATTTGAGAATCAACCTATAAAACTTCTCGCTGGTATTTTTATTGAGGTTGTATTGAATCTATAGATAGGTTTAGAGAGATTTGTCAATTTAATGTTGAGTCCTCCAATCAATTAATGTGGTATATCTTTCTATTTAGGTCTTTGTTTTCTCTCATGGGCATTTTGTATTTTTCTGCATAAATAACATGTATGTATTGTGTTCAGTTTATACCTATTTTATATATTTTGGTGCTATTCATAAATGGTTTTCATTTTTTATGGGAGTCATAGAACATAACGCAATTTTATTTTGTCAAGTGCTTTTCATTGCAAGCTGCATCCCTGGTATCTAAGTTAAATAATAAATAATATAGCACAAGGTGTCTCAAAGATGGGGAGGGGAGAATTTAAAGGATCAAAACAAAGGAGGAAAGCTATGAGGACAGATAATGTATAATTAGATTTTAAAGGACCTTCAACTCTTCATGTGGCTGTGATTATTCCATAATGTATCAGACAGATACATAGAATGGAAAGTGGCTGAACAAATACTTTAAACAATGCCTTTAATTTCATGGTGATAACACAGTTGCACTGTATTTCTCATGCTTCTTTGGAGCTCTTTATATACCATGCAGAGCTTTCTATTTTGAAGGTCCTGTCTCAGCAGACAAAATTCCATCCCCCTCTGTGATTTTTGAAATGTCCTTTATCAGGTTAAGGAAGTTTACTTCTATTAGCAAAGAAATTGATCATGAATGGGTGTTAAACTTTGTCTAATGCTGCTTCTATGTCTATTGTGGTCATTGTAAGTTTTTTCTTTTTTAATCTGTTCTTACGGTGAATTACACTAATTAAATTTCAAATGTTAAACCATTTGAAATCATTTCCTTGCTTTCTTAGAATAAAGCCCATTTGGCTTATATATGTTACATATTGGCTTCAATTTGCTTAAAATTTCCTTGAGGAAGTTTGCATCTAGGCTCCTGAGATATATTAGTCTGCAGTGTTATTTTATTTTTGTCTGGTTTTGGCATCAGGGAATGCTGGCTTCATAAAATGGGGTGGGAATGATTTTCGTCATTCTTTCTTTCTGGAAGGTTTTGTGATAGAGCTGCTGCTATTATATTTCCCTTAAATGTGGGTCAAATTCCCCAGGGAAGCATCTGGAGTTTTCTTTGATGCAAGCTTTACAACTATTAATTCAGTTTATTTAATGCATATAGGAGTACTCTGGTTACCTATTGTGCTCTCTCTCTCTCTCTCTCTCTCTCTCTCTCTCTCTCACACACACACACACACACACACACACACACACACACACACACACACTTGATTTTCTGTAGTTACCAGAGATCAGAGCATTTCTTGATATATTTATGGGACATCTATGATTACTTATTCCATGAAATTCTCCTGTTCTTTTACTTTTTATTTTTATGTATGTATGTATGTATGTATGTATGTATGTATGTATGTATTGAGAAAGAGTCTCGCTCTGTCACCCAGGCTAGAGGGCAGTGGCGTGATCTCAGCTCACTGCAACCTCTGCCTCCTAGGTTCAAGCGATTCTTCTACCTCAACCTTCCAAGTAGCGGGGACTGCAGGTGTGCGCCACTGCACCCAGCTAATTTTTTTGTATTTGTAGGACAGACGAGGTTTCACCGTGTTAGCCAGAATGGTCTAGATCTCCTGACGTCGTGATCCGCCCACCTCAGCCTCCCAAAGTGCTGGGATTACAGGCGTGAGCCACCGTGTCCGGCCCTCTCCTGTTCTTTTATTTGCTCATTTTCTATTGTATCGTTTGTCTTTTTTCTTAGTGATGTATAAGTTATTTAAATATTCTTAACACTTAAAAAAATCCAACCTGTTTTTTCAATATTTTATTGCTTCATAGAAATTCTTTACATTTTGATATGGCAAAATTTGGCAGTACTTTTTATTACTATTTTCCTCTATATTTTTAAAATCCTTCCCTGCCCTAGTGTAATAAAGATGCTTTCCTATATTTTTATTGTTTTTCACAATTAGATCTTTATTAGGTATCTCTTATCAGATGCATCTAGAATTTATTTTCATGTATAGGGTAAGTTAGGGATATGTGTGAGGCAGTAAAATAATTTATTCATTGTTTACACAAACCTGTTGTCCCATCATCATTTTTTGAGTAGTCCTACATTGATTAGTAACTCCTCCCCTATTATATATCTAGGACACAGAAAGCTGAACCTATTTTTGACCTATATCGGGTTATATTCATCTATGTATTTATTTAGTGCTAAACTGCAGTTGCAATTACTGTAGTTTAAGAATAAGTCTAGATATTTAGAAGGCTTAATTCTCCCACCTTCTTTTTCTTTTTCGGAATTATGTCAATTTATAGAAATCCCTTTTCCTTACAGAATTTTAGAATCAGTTTGTCGATTCCATGAAAACTTTTTTGAAAACGTTCTTGAAATTGGATTGGAAAACATATATCTATATCTATATATGTACACACACATATTTGAAAGAGATGTGATAATGAGATTGCATATCTGCTAACCAGATCTATCTTATCATGTGTTCACATTTGCTTTCTGCCATTAAAATCTCATGTATTTTTGGTAAATTTACTTCTGGGATTATTATAAAACTTTTTGCTATTGTAAATCAGATTTTAATTACCCTTGTTTTGGTATTGTTGAGACACTGAAATGCTCTTGATAACACCTGTTGACCTATGCAAGCATTCCTGCTGATCTCTTACTATTTGTAATTCTCGTAGAATGTGTTTATTATATAGACAAGTGCATTGTCTCGATTAATGCCAAATTTGCCTCCTTCTTTCCAGTCTTTCCACTTATATGTTTTCTTTTCTGATTGCCCTGGTTAGGACAACAAAGTGAGCGCTGAATAGCAATGGCAAGAGTGAGTGTCCTTTCCCTGTACTTGACGTTATTGGGAATGTTTCTAGTGTTTCACCATTAAATATAATGTTACCTACAGTTTTTGCAGGATATCCCAGATCAGTTTATAACCATTCTATTCTATTCCTAATTTACTTATAATTTTTACCATAAGTTAATGTTAAATTTTATTAAATATGTTTTCTTTTATTTATTTATTTATTTATTTATTTATTTATTCTGAGACGGAGTCTTGCTCTGTCACCAAGGCTGGAGTGCAGTGGCTCAATCTGGGCTCACTGCAACCTCTGCCTCCCGGATTCAAGCTATTCTCCTGCCTCAGCCTGCCGAGTAGCTGGGATTACACTCACGTGCCACCACACCCAGATAATTTTTGTATTCTTAGTAGAGATGGGGTTTCACCATGTTGACCAGGCTGGTCTCGAACTCTTGACCTTGTGATCCACCCACCTCAGCCTCCCAAAGTGCTGGGATTACAGGCATGAGTCACTGCACCTGACCTATATTTTATTAAATGTGTTTTCTATGTTTACTGAGATGATCATACGGTTTTTTTTCTTCAAACACTGAAAACGAAATTTCAGCTCTTTAACCATCCCTCCATTCCAATAGGTGTTATTTGGAAAGAATTATTTTTAGGACACTTTTAGGCCAGATGTGATGCCTCATGCTTGTAAATTCCAGCACTGTGGGAGGTCAAGATGAGAGAATTGCTTGAGGCCAAAAGTTTGAGACCAGCCTGGGCAACATAGTAAGACCCTCTCACTACAAAAAAAAAAAAAAAAAATTAAATAAATTGGGTGCAGTGACTGTGGATATAGTCCCAGCTACTCAGGAGGCTGAGGCAAGAGAATTGCTTGAGCCCAGAAGAGTTTGCATTCTGCCCACCAGGCTACAATGAGCTAGTATTGTTCCACTGCCACTCCAGTCTGGGCAACAGAGTGAGACTCCATCTCTACAAAGAAGAAAAAGAAACTTTTAAATTTTTGTAGTATTTCATTGATGTATTTACCTCTATTCTTAAAGAAAACCTTTCTTATATTTTCCTGTTGTTTATAATCTCCCATGTATCATATTTTTCATTTCCATTGCTGCTAGAATGATCATTTTAAGTTAACAATTTAAGTGTCTTATTTCCCCAGCAAATACCCAACAGTGCATCTACACGCTTACTGCGCAAAAGGCCAACCATCTAACATGTCATGCAAGAGCCCCACCCCCAATTGATCTCTTGTTGATCAATGCACATCTCTCACATTTCTATACTCCAGTCAACTGAGCTGCTTACAATTCATTGAATACCTCATGCTTTTTTCACTTCAATATTTTATTTATACTACTTGTCTGGCTAGAAGGCCTTTTCCTTGATCCATAAGTCAGGCAAATCATTTCAAAGTTTTATGGATTAGCTCTAGCCGGTCTCTGAATCCTTTACTGACATTTTAAGAGGAATTTCAACTACTCTCTTCTGCCCATATACACCATATAAAGTCCCACCTCAACATCTGTTATGCCATATAATTCCTACTGTTTTATTATTATACCAGGTACCATATTTTATCTTTCTTTAGAAATGTCTAGCACTAAGCATTCTGTCTAGCAAATAGCAGGTTTAAAAATTACTTGATGGATGAATTACACAGACAGACTTAGCAAGCTCTGATTTTTAGGACCATCTCTAAGTGTCTTTTGACCAACACCTGCCTCTTAATTCTAGCTTCTTCCTAACAACATCCATAAAAGCTATACATGATCAACTTATTCCTAAGAAAACACATGACTACAGTGTGTACTGGTTTAGAAAAATAACCATTCATTTGATTGAAGTTTGTCTTAAATTACAAATCTAAAGTTCTTTTTATGATAGATTTAAGAAGAAATGAAGACTTAAAACTTAGTTAAGACAAACTTACTTTTGTACTAAAGTGTATCTGTGTGTGTGTGTGTGTGTGTGTGTGTGTGTCTTTATATTAATTGGATACTTTCTCCTGGTCACTTTGTTAAGCTATTTTACTTATTTTCCCTCATTTGTTCATCTCAACAACTCCATGAGTATATATTATTTTTATTAGGCCTGCACATGACATAACTAAACTTACGGATATTAGATCCTTTCTCCAATTTAGTGGATCTAGAAGTTGAGACCAGATTGTTCTAAATCAAATAATGCCATGAAACTGTCATAAATTTGCCAAGGAAGGATGTTTTGTTTCAGGTTGCTTAGAAATTAATTAATTGAATGCCATAAATTTTTTTTCAAATGATATATAAAGTAAAATAATATAACCTTTTCTCACCCATTAACCTGACTGAAAAAGTCTAAACTTTATAACTCCATACCCCCAAAACAGGTTTCATATAGGCAGAAATTAGAATTATTTGTTAGTTGTGAAAAGAGAAAAAAATCCATTTGTATTTATAAATTGTATAGTAGTAGAATTTAATACAAAACAAGATTATCTTCCCAAATCTACCTTTATCTAGAAAAATAAAATAACCATAGCTATCTCCTCTCTAAACAATATTATTGACTACAAAATATCCTGAGGCTTTGTTGAAAATGAACTTTTTGTAAATATTTATTGTTTGCCACTATAGCCCACTTCAATGCACTTCTCTTTGTTACTGCTGGGTATGTTTAGCTTAGTAACCCAAGCAATGGCACCCAACAACTTGGCAATTAATCATTTTAAAATTAAAAGATTAAGTCCACTGAAAGCCTAATTATGAAAACTGGACAAAGAAAGAAAGGAGTGCAAATAATTTCAGCTTACTTGTTCAGAAATGAGCATTAGACAAGAATGCTTAATCAGCTCTATGAAATTGTTGTCCTATGAAAGAACATATTCATTTTCACTAGGAGATGAAACTTTTTGTAGTCATATATTCAAAGACTAAAGAAACTTATTTGAGATGCCCAAAAGATATTAAGTAGGACTTGTTGCTATGACTTCAACAACCAGCATGCAGCTAATCAACATCCACTGCAGTCACTGAAAAGGAACTGGCTATTTCAGTCCTTAGCTTTACTTCTAAAGATGCAGTGATCAAAACTGAAATTTGACCTAGAAGCTGTCATTGGTCTAAAGATGCATGACAAAAGATTTGGCAAGTGCTAATAAGAATAGGAAAACAACAACCAACAAAGCAGTCAGATTTCTCAAACTTTCAGGATGGTAAAGTACAGCAAAACCAGCCAAGAGCCTAATAGGCAAAGATTATACCCAATGTAGCGTGAGGGGCAGGCTCATTACTCTGATTTGTTGTCAATGTTAAAAGAGTAGATGCTTTTTCATACTAAACGGCTAATAAATAAACAGTGAGCTACAGCCACTGGGACAGAAGAAGAAAGCCAGGGACAAAGAAAACAGAAGGACTCAACTTGAGCAGAGCAAACAGCTACTTGTACCCCAAGTCTGTAGTCCTTGGAGGAATTGGAAGATCATATTAAAGCCGCGCCTACCAGTAGAGCATTACTTCCTATACACATTTGCATCTAAAAATTCATCTGCACATAGCACCACATATCAATTAAAGAAGGCTTTACTGAAAAATGAAGACATAATTACAAATATCCTGTTAGCTTTAAAAAATACTATTCAGAATGCTTTGTTTTAATTATGCTGTATTTTATTTTAATTATGTTGTTTTGAGTCAGTCCTTGATGTAGAAGATAAGAGAGAACTGAATGAGTCTTTCAACCCAAGGATAATAGCCTCTTTAAACATTCATCATTTGAGCTTTAAAAGCCAAGAAAAAGCAAGAAAGGGGAAAAATAGGGGACAAAAGGGAAGGACATGGAAGAGAGCCCCAGAATTATGGAGACCTATAGACAATAATGTGAAATATAAGGTATTATGAGAGAGGGATCTTTCTTCCTTAGCCTTCATCTGAATTAAGTCATACAATATTAAAGTATTAAAAATATGAAAATAAATTTAATAATGCTAAATCATTTGTAATCTTTTTTAGAAAAAAGCTGTTGGTATCCTGCCATTACCAACACTTAACTATACATTTTCTGATAGCTAAAGTTTCTAATTTTTAATTTTATAACTTAGTTTGATCATTGGAATAGTCCACTATGTTATAATCTATAGTTAAATATGTTAAATTATTTCCTTTATAGTTAATCAGATCTCTTTATGGTTTTGGGTCAAATTTTATAAATTTCTGATTATATCATGGCAATAAGTGGGAAATAGAATCTTAAAGGCTTGTCTGGAGCTTCTGTTTAGTTAAGGAGTGAAACCAACTGCATAATCTTAAACATTTCTGTCATCTGTAAGAGTCATCCTCTTGCATAGCTTCCAAGGAGGACCATGTGGGGTAGTAAGAAGTGATGTAACAACTCTCTCTGTGGACAAGTAGACCAAGAAAGCAATCCTGAATCACCTGGTTGACAGAAGTCATACTAGATCATCCTCCTACTTAATAACATGGGATTTGATACACACAGTTATTTATAATTGGAAGTTACCAGAATTATGAATACTTTTCATTTGTTCGTGCTTGATCTTGATGACTCCTTCCTCTCTTCAGAATACCAACTTCTTCCAGTTTGTATTCCAACAAATAAAAAGATGTTTTTCCTTCTTATTATCCCACATATTTTCTTCCTTTTTATTACATCTGTAACCAAATCTACTTGAATCTCCGTCATTCCCTGTAGGAAATGTTGCAATTGCATGACCATGTAGTAGGACGATTTTTGTAATCCTTATATCAAGCCTTTCTCCGATCTATACTGCAATAACCCAGACTCGTTTGGACAAAGGGCCTAGGGAAGCAAGAATATTTTCATAAGCATGGTTGGATCTCTGGACTATGTAGTCTAGACTGAATAGAAAAAAGTAATGATAGGTTGAAGTACAGAGAAAGCAAATGGGACCAGTCTCTAAGGACCCTGTGAGGACAGTGAGAAGGTTTAGAGTTGGAATAAGGGTCAGGGGACAGGAAGGATAAGATGCAGGGGCTGGCAGAACCCCTACGTTGCTCACCACCAAGGCACTAGTATTCACATTGTTTCTACAATTTCCATTAGGGTGTGGCCCCATATCCCATTCCAGGGGTCATGGGACATAAAAAAAATTCATTGTAAGAGACCTGGAGGGGAAGCAGACTCCGATGGGTCCCAGAGCATGCTTGTCCTCCTCCATAGCTTTCTTCATGCTCTTCTTGGGCTATTCCCACACCGTTACTATCTCTACTTCCTGACAAAGTCACAAACCCTCCAGCTTCTCAGCAAGGTACTCATTCAGAAAGCTTCTCTTGATGACTGTAGCCTCCACTGATGTCCTCCGTTCCTGACCAGTGGTTTTACCAATGATTATATTTAATCTAGCTCTCTGTATCTTACAGATTTTTTAAATAGGTTTCTGTGTGCAAGTTTTATATCTCAATGAAAGCATCAGTCCTTTAGAATCAGAAATTATACTTACCCTGCATCCTTCATTATGTCATTATGTGCAGAGCAAGGGTGGGCATGGGATAGACCCGTCAGTAGACCCTTAAGAAATACTTGTTCAATCAAGTCAACACTAAAATAAATTTAAAAGGCTGTTTTGGGGGTGCAGTCTTTGTTTGTTTGTTTGTTTGTTTTAATCAGGGAATTGTTGGTGGTCCTATATACAAAAATTCTGCCACAACAATGATCTTAAGATGATATAATGAGATTTGTGAACTATCATTGGAATTTTTAAATATTTGACATTTCTTGAGTTGAGTATCCCTTTACCTGTCAGCTGATTTAAACCAGGATGTATTTATCATATGATGTAAGGGGATTTCTCCTAAGGTAACTGCTGTGAAATGAATGAAATTATTTAATAACACTAATATTTGTAGGTATCTCTATGCCTTTTATACCTAAAGAACCAACTATTTATAAATCGTATACTTATATTAATAGTTGCTCTGCTTTTTTTCACTTTAGAGGAATTTGCTTTCTTATATACAATTAACAAATAAAATTTCATTCTTCTTTTTAAATCTTTCTTTCTTTATCTTTCCTTTTTTTTTTTTTTTTTTTGATATGTAATTTCGCTCTTGTAGCCCAGACTGGAGTGCAGTAGCACGATCTCACTGCAACTTCTGCCTCCTGGGTTCAAGCGATTCTCCTGTCTCAGCCTCCCGAGTAGCTGGGATAACAGGTGCCTGTCACCACTTCCAGCTAATTTTTTTTTTGTATTCTTAGTAGAGAGAGAGTTTCACCATGTTGGCCAGGCTGGTCTCGAACTCCTGACCTCAAGTGATCCACCCGCCTTGACCTCCCAAAGTGCTTGGATTACAGGTGTAGCCACTGTGCCTGGCCTAAATCTTTCTTTAGAAGGGAAAAATATGTAAAACAGTGACAAAATGTATAGCCTTGTCAAACATATCTCATATCTCAAGTACATCCCTATGAATATTTATCCTTTTATACTATTTAGTAAGAAAACTGAAAAAAAGAATGCAGAAAATTCCGTGAGTATCCAGTGTTGAAGTTCATTATTTGCACTTCAAATCTAGATGGAAATAGATAGTTGACTTATGTTAATAAAAACTATCTACTAAATATAATGTGTTTTCAAAATTTTTTGAAAGCACAATTCCATTTCAGCACTTATCTTTTTGTATATTTCTGTATTTTTCTTAATAAAAGAAAGAGCAAACAAAAAATATTACACCCAGAAGGAATAAGCCAGCACTGAGTTATATGTTATCAGATATGATCTGTTTTATGCCCTGATATTTCTTTAAAAAAACACAATATATTTGTTTCAGGCGTACAGACTAGGATTTAACCATGGTGGTCATTTTCACCTGGAGACAATATTGCCAATGGAACAAACATCATTTCTAGAACTTGTAAAATGATTCCTTTTAAATGAATCATTTCTAGGACTTGTAAAATGATTTCATTGTAACAGCCATACAAAACACTATCTTGTACTCACATATATAATAATGAAACAAATCAATCAAAATGAAAAAAACAAGAACCCCCTACACACAAACACACACATGTGCACACACACACACACAGAAAAAGAGAGAGATGTAAATAGCAATCCAAAAGTTTAGAGTTGTTAGCATAAAACATATAAACTTACATGTTAAAATGTATCAAATAGTTCCCTCACTAATTAATAATATATTAATAATATATAACGAGTTGCACATAAGTAATGTGCATGTAGCCTAAGGAAGTCTCAGATAATTCCTGATATATTGTATATTTGGTATTTGTTTTGTTTCCATTTTTTTCTTATCCTCACTTAATAAAGGGAAAAAAATATCGAAAGACGTGAAGAAAGAGAAATACTCAAATCTGGTTGAAGTTGTCTTCTCTGTCAGAAAGTCAGGGTTGAAAACACAGAAAAATTACTAACAAGGAAAGATCTGTCAGCTTTGAGAAATGCTGCTGTGGGAGCATCATCTTCATAATTTGATGAGGACGTGGGGCTCAATATAATTGATTGATTGACTAGTTTATAGGCATCTAGAGCTGAATGAAATCTTACAGGCTACTTAATCCACATCCTTTGCTTATACCTCAGGACTAAGGTAGCACAGATCAGTAATAGCTGAGTTATTGGGATGAGAACAATTATCTCCTGACTCCTAGTGTAGTGATTATTTAACCACAATATGCTTCATCTCTGTTGATTCATTTCACAGTTTGAATATAAGTCATGTATTTATCTATCTATTCCTAAATATGTGAAGGTATAAATAGTCTCTATAAATAAAATACAAGAAAAATAAGCAATACAGTTTTCAGAATAGATGCACACCAACTTTACTAGACATACTGTATTATATCACAATTTCGAACAGTCAAGAAGCATATCTTATCATTTAAAAAACTCAAATGCCATCAAACGTTCTTAGACAGTTTAACTTTTGAAGTTACATTTAAATAATAAATGTATGTCATTAGATCATTTTGTAGTAACTTGCTGAGGGATTCTGCTATTCCATGGCATTTTCAGTCTCTGCCTTTCCCTTAGATCATTCCCCTTCTGAAATCATGAAACAATTCTTTCCCACCCAACAAAAATCTTTGCTTGACCTTGGATCCATCCAAATTTCCTCCCACCCTCCCTCCTTTTCTCTTTCCCTCCCTTCTCTCCCTCCTCTCTTTCTTCCTTATTTTTCTTTTTCTTTCTTTTTTTTTTCTAGTCCTTGTAATCTGGTCTATGAGAGCAGACTTGTATCTTCACTCCTTTATTAAAAATGCTTTGGTTTCAATACACTGATATAAATGAAAAAACCCTTAAAACAAAATATATTGTATTCCTTTCTGTTCTTTGTGTTGCACTGAATAATGTAGGTCACTCATTTCTTAAAACTCTTTTTTTTTTCTTTGATTCTTCTGAATGTGCACTAACTCTGTCTCATCTACTTTTCAGCTGAAAAGTCCTTCTTGCCTTAATATTCTAGATCCTTCTCGTCTTAGTGTTTCTTTCACAAGAGCCTTTGGTGTAGTGTTGACTCCCTCCCACAACTGTTTTCTACACCCTATTCTGAACAGATACACTCATTCCATAGTTTTGCCTTCTTTCCTGTCTCCTGCAATGACCAATACTAAATACATTATACTTTTTAAATTTTGTATTTTTGTACCTTTCTGAGTTAGCAAAGTAGGCAGTCATAGGCAAATAGCTTGATGATAAGAGCATTTGTTGGTTTCTTTGTCAATTGTCTAAATGTTGTTACCTTCAATGTCTGGACATGACCCCAAATAAGGAAACAGTACACATTCACAAATAACTGTAATGCAAGGAGGAAACAGCTGACATAGCAGACACAGAGAGACAGAAAAGAAAGGTAGACTTTCATCAGATGCAGTGTTTACTGAACTCCAGGCATTTGTGCAACATACTTGAAGCTTTACCACATTTTCCTAGCAGTGTGTACAAATGTAATAATATATGCAATATTTATTATATTCACATTGCTTTTCCAATATGCCTTAATTTTCTACAAACATCTTTCCAAGATAGATATTAGAGAGAAAGGAGAGTTTTGAACCTATTGAGGCTGAAGGACTAAAGGGACAGCCAGGTGAAGACAGCTGACAGGCATAGATAAGCAGATTTGAGAGATACATAGATATAAATGACACTGAAGCTATGAGACAGGAGGTTATTAGTACCTTTCAGGGGAGGGGTTTCAGTGAACTCTGGAGAACATCACTCAAAAATGTTGATTAGTGACTGATGAAAAAGAAGAGACAGCAACTACAGAAACTTAGTTTAGTAGTGAAATGAAACAGAAATGTAATAGTAATTCCAAGAGGTAGCTCTTGGTAATATTAGGATCAGGATTAGAAAATAAAAATAATGCAGACATGCCTTAGAGGTGTTTGGGGTTGGGTTCCAAACAACTGCAATGAAGCGAACATCACAATAAAGCAAGTCACACGAATTTTTTGATTTTCCAGTGCATATAAAAGTTATGTTTACACTATGCTAAATTCTATAAAGTGCACAATAGCATTATGTCTAAAAAAAACCCCAATGTATATACCTTAACTTTAAAATACTTTATTGCTAAAAAAATTGCTTACAATCATCTGAACCTTCAGCAAGTCATAATCTTTTTGCTGGTGGAGGGCCTTGCCTCCCTATTGATGGCTGCTGACTGATCTGGGTGGTGATTGCTGAAGGTGGCTGGGAAGTTTCTTACAATAAGATAATGAATTGCATTTGTCTTATTTTAAGGCAATATAATTGCTGCATCAATTGACTCTTCCTTTCATGAAAGATTTCTCTGTAGCATGTGATGCTGTTGGTTAGCGTTTTACTCACAGTAGAACTTAAAAATTGGAGTAAATCCTACTGCTGCTTTATCAATAAGCTTATGTAATATTCTAAAACCTTTGTTGTCATTTCAACAATATCATTGCATCTTTACCAGAGGTGAATTCCATTTTAAGGAACCACTTTCATTATTCATCCATAGAAAGCAACTTCTCATCCATTCAAGTTTCATATGATATTGCAGCAATTCAGTCACATCTTCAGGCTCCACTTCTAATTCTAGTTCTCTTGCTAATTTCTAGTTTCTCTTTCTACCACATCTGCAGTTTCTTCCTCCACTGAAGGCTTAAGGCCCTCTAGGTTATCCATGAAGACTGGACTCAAACTATTCCAAACTCCTATTAATACTGATATTTGATCTCCTCCTGTGAATCATGAATGTTCTTAATGGCATCTAGAATGGTGAATAATTTCTAGAGGGTTTTCAACTGACTTTGTCTAGATCCATTAGAGGAATCACTATGTGTGGCAGCTATTACCTTATGAAATATAGTTCTTTAAGAATAAGACTTGGAAGTGGAAATCACTCCTTGATCCTTTCAATTTGTTAAAAAAAAAAAAAAAAAAAAAACCACAGTATCTACGAAGCACAATACAGTGAGGTTCAATAACACAGGGTATGCCTGTATATTAGTGATACAAGTGAAGGAATAACAGCTGTAATGAGTGGCTAAGTCAGCTTAGAAGAAAGGCATTCTGGAGTCGGTTTTTCTCGTTACATGCCCCGGACTTCCTGCTTCATCATCAGTCGGATTACATGTTAAAATTGCAGGTCCAGCTCTCAAGCCCAAGCCCTCTGAATCTGAGTCTTGGGAATTGGAACCCAGGAATCAGTATTTAATATATGCCTTAAGGTATTCTAGCTGGACAATAAAATTAGAGGTTCTACAATAAGAAAGTTTATACAACTAGCAAGAGATATTTATTTTGTTATTACTGTATATTATTTAAGCATACCTTATATATCTTAAAATAAATAATGAATATATTAAACTAAAAAATAATTTGTTTTATGATACTACTTTCTAGAATTAACACATTATTCTGGTTATGTCGTTCATACAGGTCAAGGCTTCATTTCTCATTGGGATATGGTTTTGTTTGCTTGCTATAGCATGGATAATGAGCATCGAGTATCCGGCTTTGCAATATTTACCCTCATCTCCTCACCTCTTGTCAAACAGTCGAAAATAGAATGACCTCAAGTTAAATAAGCTGAAACACAATAATGAACTAATATTTTTTAAGGCCTCTAAATTTCTAGGTTGAAATTAATTCTGTCCTGGAGTTTAAATCCATCTCATTTACCCTAATTTTTCTTTGTTTTTCAATTGTCTGGAGAAAGGCCTCGATTTTTTGTAATCACAGAGACAGCTTTAACTTTGCCAGATAAAATTATTAATAATAAAAAGAGATTTACATGAAGAGTTTGTTAAGTGGAACCTTAGTTAGTTAAATACATCTCTTCAAAAGAAAAGTATGGTGAAGCCTCTAGTGACATTATACCAATTCAAAGTTTGTACTTTGTAAAACTAACACATTCTTGAAAAAATAAAGCAAACTCTTAAACAGTTCACTACAAAGCATCTAGTTGATTGTGACAAGAGGATATTGAGCAAAGGATTTATGCAAATTGACCTACATTCCAATTTTTGACCAACTCTTTTCTAAATAAAATGAACAGTACTTTACAGTAGCCTTAGAAACTTCAGATTCAAGGGAAAATAAGAAAGATTAGCTGATTTTATTTGAAACTATTTTGAGTAGAGCTTATCCCAGTATTCTACCAACACATTTCCACCCAGGCATGAATTTCCACACTCAAATGTTTTGCTGTGAAATTTTAGTGTGACTGTTTAGATTTCTTCATGTTTCTAATTAAAAATGTAGTCTTTAATCATATGTTTTTCTCAGAACTTGTACTGAGTTTTCAGTTGTAAACCCAATGTGAAGCACACTTAACAAGACAGCTCTTTTAGGAATTAGATCAGTTAGTCGGCTACCCTCAATTTCTCCTTTCCTCGTATGAGCAGGCTGCTCCTCACATCAAGGAAAAGAGATGTCCTGGGATTTCTGATGCTAGATCATAAGAATCTTTGCAGCTTCTGCTTGGGTTTTTTGGAACATTCATTCTTGGGATGCTGCCTCTTGGAACCTAGTCATCATTTTATGGAAAACCCAAGCCACTTCAGGACAGTTAAACTCGTAGTCAACAGCTGGCATCAACTGCCAGCTATATATGTGAGCTCTCTTGGACGACCAGTCCAATCCTGTCTTCAGATGGCTAAATCCCCTACTGCCATCAGGCTTCCAAGGCAGGAAACTTCAAATGAGGATTACTCAGCAGACAGTCAGCCCGCAGAACCATGAATGACAATAATACGTTGTTGTTTTAATCCACTAGTTTGGGAGATCATTTTATGCAGCAATAAATGCTTCGAACATGAGTTTTATCTTTTTCTGCTGAGTTTGGGACTCTTATCAGACCTTGTGATTTCGTAAGGAAAATAACACACTGGAAGCCAAATGATCAAAAGTATTATCCAGTTCTCTAGCATCATAAAAGTGTTCTTGATTTGCTTAAGGGAAATAGCTTAATCTTACCTTCTTTACATGTTTTTTTTTTCTCTCTCTCTCTAATGATTACTGGATCAAGAGCTGAGCTACATAAATTTGCAGAACCTTGCCCAATCCTCTCATCAAACAAATGAGGAAGTAGGATCCCAAAGATTTATAGAACCCATTCAAAGACATAAGAGATTGTCATCTGCTTCTCCTATTTCAAACCTTGGCTCTTGTACCTTTGTTCACAACTGTCTCCAGGGAGTCATAGTTTCCCTGAAAAAAAAGTTACGAGCTCAAGACAATACTGTGTGTCGTTATTCTTTGTCTACATTTGCAAACAATTTTACAGATACTTAACCAACTCCATTGTTACTCAAATTGAGTAAGAGCAAAATATTTCCATTTGATATTTTTTCTCTTGTCAAAATGTGTAGACTCTCAAATCTAACACGGAATGTTTAAGTTGTCACATTTCGCTGTTCTCATGTTAGGGCATTTAGTACATATCATGTCGTTGGTGTCCTTCTTTAGTCAAACAGGATTTATCCTTTCCCTCCCTGTCCCTCAGCCAGTACTCCCTATACTCACACTTTCAAATAGATAATTCAGTTCACGGGTTTTCCTCTCACTAAAGGTTCGTAACCCTTTCATCTTTGTTTTCCTTTTTGTTCTGTGTTCTGATTAAATTCTCAGGTGTTTCTCACACACTAAATATTTGTGTTTAGATGTCTTGCTATTACTTCTTTTTTTTGCCTGTTTGTTTTCTTTTTGTTTGAGACTGAGTCTCTCTCTATTGTCCAGGCTGGAGTGTAATGGCATGATCTCAGCTCACTGCAACCTCTGCCTCATGGGTTCAAGTAATTCTCGAGCTTCAGCTTCCCGAGTAGCTGGGATTACAGGCGTGTGCCACCACACCTGGCTAATGTTTGTATTTTTAGTGGAGACAGTCTCGCTATGTTACTCAGGTTGGTCTCAAACACCTGGCTTCAACTGATCCACCCACCTCGTTCTGCCTCCCAAAGTGTTGAGATTACAGGCATGAGCCACCGCACCCAGCCTTGCTATCACTTCTTAATAACATTTCAAATATGAAATTAATTTTTCATCCAAAACATGCAGAAAGTAAACCATCTGGTTTATCCTTTAAATATTCTATCAAGGAACCCACTACTTCCCAGGTCTTCAAGATTTCAAATTTCTAGACAAAATATTATATTCATTGTCTTATTGCTCCATTGCCTAATTTTATAGATTTTTCACTTGACTTATCTCTCATTCATCTTTTGCTCTCCAGTTCCACTGGCTTAGACATATATCATATTCTATTATTATCATATCATATATATAATATAATATTATTCCCAAAACTGGTTTAGACATATATCATATTACCTCAGGATTACTGTAACAACTGGGTCTGTTCTCTCTAACTAATTCTGTTTTAAAAAACATTTTCACTAATCTCATTATGTCTTCCCTGCTCAAAAACCTTCCAAGGCACCCTACTTCCTATCATGTGAATTCTAAATTCTTCTCATTGCTTTTAAAGGCTCTCCAAAATCAAATCCCATCCTGTCAATCCAGCTCCATGTCCTACTGCTCCCCAAACTCACCTCCTTACTGCCTTGAGAAGGAGCTCCTTATTCTACCTAAAACCACTTCCCTTCCAAATGTTTCACATTCCTCCAAGACAGGTTCAGTACCACTCCCATTAAACTTTTCATAGTATCTGTCAAATTAAATCATATTCAACATCATTTTTTAAACAAAACAGTCATTAACGGTCTCATAGTGATATATATGTGGTCAAGTAGAACAGTAAGTGTTGTGTTCAGGAGAAAAATTAAAAATATTCCTGACCTATCTTTCCAATGGGGCCTGAAATTCCACAAGTAGAGATTTGCAGGCTAAAATTCAACTTGAAGTTGAAATGTAAGTACTCTGAGCAATGGGTTAGCCCTGCAGGGTTTTTTTAGTGTGAACTATGTTGTTGCATCCTTTCTGCAGAGTAGAACTTTGGAGTGGAGGGAAAACCCTGCTGCATACCTAAAGAAGCCGAGGGCATCAATGAGGAAATCAAACAACAAAAGGAAGAGATGCCAAAATTGCAATTGCCTACTTTGCAAATAACTTTTTTTTTACAATCAGCCTTGTGCATTATGGATATGAAGGACTATAAATTATTCAGAATATTTGATTAACCAATTACTCTCATTCTTCCACAGTGCTAGAGTTCAGATTTCTTCTTCTAAGACAAATGAGAATTGATTGCTACATTCATCCCCATAACACTATCTTCCTTTCTTTACGTGATAAATTTTGGTTGTCATTATACCAGGAAAAGCAAAACAAAACAAATAACAAACAAAAAAAAACTGGATTCCATTTGTTGGCGCAATCTAGCATTCTCCTACACTGTTTTTCCCTCTTATCATAGCCATTTGGACTTTAATGCTAAACTCCCTACCATCCCTACTACCACTAAATAGAAGAGATTCTAAGTAGTAAAGTTTTGTTTTTCATAAGTAAATTAAAAGGAAGAGGAGAGATATGGCCTTAAGTGGCCAAATGTTTTCTATTTCCCCTATGCACTTCCTTCCTGCTTTCCCTGCTTTGCCCCTTGCTGCTTATTGGCTCTTCCTACTCTCTGGACTGCATACTTGAATCTCTGTCCTGAGTTCTGGCTTCATGCCCTCACTCTCCCTTGCTACAGGCCTGTTCTTTTCTCTATTTCCCTCACCTCTGGCTTCCTCACTTTATTCCTCTACCTCCACCTAAAGAGAGTTCAGGAATATTTTTAATCTCTCCTACTAGGCCCCTGACTTCATGAGTTTCTGGTGACCTCAATTACAATAGGAAAAATGTAATCCACTTCTGGCAGAAGAAGGAACACACAAATTTTAGGTATCTCTCAGATTACAGATAGGAAAGAGAACTTCTAAGAGTTACAGACCAAGCTTTGGATCCTGACAACTCAGTTGTTAACTCCACACCATCCCACACAACAGCACCTTCCTATAATGAGGGATGATTGATAATTATCCATGAGCATTGAAGCAAAAATCCAGGACAAATTGTTTTCACGATAGTATGGAAATGGAAATTAAAGAAATAATTAACTTTGAAATTATGAATATCTTACCTTTGATAGCCAGTCCTCTCGAACTTGAGGTTACAAGGGTAAATTATGTAATTGTTTCTGGACATTTTATTATGTTGGATCCAATTGGCATCATAATGCTTTTAATAGAGCTAATGAATAGAGTACATCAAGTCAATTATTTTGACTTTCCATTTATGACAGCTTTTCTCCTGTGTGAGCATATAAACAAGAGTTTATAGGCTCAAGTAGAACAGTAAGTGTTGTATTTAGGAGAAAAATTAAAAATATTCCTGTCTTTCCAATGGAACACAACACTTAACAACCAAATTTAAAAAAAAGAGTCCGAAATACTCTCTGCCACACTTGGGAAAATGTTTTATCTTTCTTTTTTAACCTGAAAATACTCCTTCCTTTTCAGAAAACATTTAAACACAGTTCTTCTTAAGACCATTTCCAACGCTGTTTATACAAAGGCCCTAAAAATGGGTCCTTCTAAGACTCTTCCAAGGGTCAAGCAAGAAGAGACTATGAATGTCTTGATCACAGCTAACATTCATAGGCAAAAATGTCCTCAGCTTTCTCTTTTTTCCTTTCTTCCAAGTTGGCTACTGTCTATAAACTCCATGATTAGTAGTCAAAGCATCCCCTAACCCTTGAGCCTGTGGGAATTTAGGAATTTCAACCCGAGCACGTAAGTCCCCAAGGCCTCCTTTACTCTTGAAGAAATCCCTCACAACAAAGGACAAGGGAGAAGCCAGGGGGAGGGGCGCCCAGTGGACTTGGCTGGAAGAAGTGAGCGCGCTGGGGTTGGAAGAGTAACTCGGGCTGCGGGCTGAACGTAGCCGGTAACCGCGCAAGAGCAGCATCGCCCCTGCGCCTGTGGATGCTGCAGTCCGGGGATGGCGAGTGCTTTCTCCTCCCCAGCCTCTCCCTCGCTCTTCGAGGTGACTCGTGGGACCCTGCGTCTTAGTGGTGGGTTTGAATCGGCTATTTCACACCCAGTTCTTCCTCCCCTCCGCCACACACAATCACATTCCTGGAGCTATTCCAAGCTGCCTCCGCTAAACACCGAATAAGCGAACCCTGCCTGGAAACTTGAGCGAAGCTGAGCTGCGCCGAACTCCACTATCCAGTGACCCGAGCCAGTGTGGACGCCCTTTTAACCACGCTGTTTACCCAGGTCGAATTTAGGAAGAATCAGCCTTCGGCCTCAACCTCAAACCTATTGTGCACATGGGCACAACGTTTGGAGAGGGACTAGAAATTGTCCCCAGTCTGGCCCTGCCCCAGCACCTTCCTTTGCTCAAACCTGTACCAAGTGGAAGTTTTAGGAAGTTTCCATTTCTCGTGCCCCGTTTCAACTTGCTCCCCAAAGAGAACATGAAAACGTGGGAACTCCGGAGGACAGAGATCTCCCTGTAATCTGCTCGCTATTCGGATCCTGGGTCTCTTAGTCTTTCTTTATTTCCCAGATACCGCCCCAAGCACAGTAGACCGGACCCCCAGGCTTGGGTCGTGGGGCCGACGCAGAGGATCAGCGCCCAGGCGCAGCCTCCCACCCTCCTGACTCACTGTAAACAGTCGGGCACCCTCCCTCACCTCCAGGTGCCACCCATAGCCATCGCCTCGCTCCCAGAAAAAAAGTCCAGAGACAGGAGGGCGGGGGTCGCGGGGCGCGGGGGGAACAGAGCTGGGAGGGACGCAGTCTGAGGCCGAGGAACATTCATTTTCTTTCTGTAATGCCCATTCCCGAGGACGAGCCTTTGGGCGAAGTGTCCGCGCCCGCCCGCGCACTCACCCATGGCCCGAGGTCCTGCTTCTCTGCAGTCCCCAGAGGAGAGCGAGTGACCAGGCGCTGCGCGGGGCCAAGTTCTCCAAGCCGCGCTCGGGCTCCTCGAGCCCTGGCAAGTGACAGCCTCGCCCCTCCCAGCGGAGACAACTCGCAGGACGCCTGGCGACTCTGCGGGCGCACAGACCCCTCCCTCTTTCCACCTGCCTCCTCTGCTAGAAGCCCATTTCCCTCCCCTTCGCTGTGGATCTCCTCCCCAGAGGCCCCCACCCTGCCCCCTTTCCCTTTCATTAGAGACACGTGCAAAGTCTCTCTCCTAAATACATTGAATGCACGTTACAGACACACACGTTGTCTCAGTAGCCAAGATAATGATCTCTAAGTGGAATCTGGAAGGAGATTATTCCAAGAGACAGGTTTCATATGATAATTTTATGGTCTCTTGTCTTCTGTATACCATTTTGTTTCTTAATGATAATAACATTAATAAAGAGAAGAGGAAGATAAAATTCTCCCTTTAATTTATACTTTGTCATCTCCTCTTTCTTCTACATAAAATATGTTTCTGTAACTGGACAAGGTTATAAAGTCCTAAAAACCATACACATAAACACACACGCACGCACCCTGACACACACACACACACACACACACACAAAATAATATGCAGAAATCACCTGGAAAATGAACAACTCAATCCAAGAGGCAGTTGATGAGGCTGAAAGAGCACAGGGTTTGGCAGTTGAGAGGATGAGTTGTAATCCTGGCTCATTTCCTAATTTGTAAAATGAAGGATCTGGAAAAAGTGATCTCTAAGGCCTCTTCAAGCTAAAAAAAAAAAAAAATATATAATTCTATGGGTTATTGACCTAGTTCTTTCAAGAGTCATACTGGAGAAGTTATTTCAGTAAATCAGTCCCCAAGGTATCGTACACTGCTTTTTCATGCAAAGCACACCCAGAAGTATGCACATATCTATGCTGTGAGTAAGCGGAAGAATAAAATAAAATGGACATGATTACTTACCTTGAGGAACATTGCTACCTAATGGGGAAAAGGTGATATGAAAAATCAGTAACAATATTTTTAGCAGAATGCATGGATAAATGCAGAACATATCATTAAAATGCCACAGAAACATCTGCACAGCTCTTTCTCACGTAATGGAAGAGCTATATACTCCTGGCAGGGGTGTTGTAAATGCACTTCAGTTACATGGGAATACAGTCATTCTTATGGGAGGGAAAAGGAATTAGTCAATAAAAATTAAAAGTGTTCAACATATCACTCAGAAATGCATCACCATTCTGGAAATTGACTAACATGAACTATGACTGTTGCAAAGCATAACACTAATACATTTGTTCAATAAAGGTAAGTTGCTGGCTCAAGCCTGTACTTCCAGCACTTCAGGAGCCTGAGGCAGGCATATCGCTGGAGCTCAGGAGTTTGAGACCAACCTCGGCAGAATAGTGAGACCTCATCTCTACAAAAAATAAACAAAAAATTAGCTGGGTATGGTGGCGTACATCTGTAGTCCCAGTTACTTGGGAGGCTGAGGTGGAAGGATCACTTGATCCTGGTAGGTTGAGGCTGCAGTAAGCCAAGACTGCACCACTGCACTTCAGTCTGGGCAACAGAAAGAAGTGCAAAAAAAAAAAAAAAAAAAGTCTCAAAAAAAAAAAAAAGATAAGTGATAGATTTTGGAGATTGATTCATAAGCTCAGTTTTAGGATCAACGCAAGCAACTTACAATCTATTTCCTGAAGATTTATTCAAAGTAATGTTTGAACTCTAAAAATTAGAACTATTTTTTGTTTTTCTCCCATGGTATTCTATGATAATCCTGAAATACAAAATAATAATTATAACATAAACTGAGTACAGTGTGCTAAGTGTCAGGCATTGTATTAAGGGCTTCGTATTAACTAATATAATTCTCACTACAAAAGGAAAATACTGGTAACCCCACTTTACAGATGAGGAAATTAATCCACACAGAGATTAGGCACTTGCCCAAATTCTAGTAATAAATGGGAATGCAAAATTCGTACCCAAGACAAAATACTCCAGAGTCCATGATATTAGTCAACTAACCACATTGTTTCTCAGTATCCAACTGGTTTTGCCACATGCTTGAGAAAGATGGTGATATCTTTTAACACTAAATATAATTCATAAATATTTTTAACATTCCCGGTAAAATATATGACATTTGTAATACATTAAAGATACAAATCATCATATATTGGCCTTTAATAATCAAAATCATGATGTCTTTCTTTTGGCTTATTATAAGTGAATACATCAAAATGTTGATGTTTAATTCATTTATCTTACAGTGATGATGTAAATGGTGTCAGTATCCTAGATCTCAGGCATACAGAGGCCATTATCTCACCTGAAACCTAACAAGTTACATGATTTTATATGGGAATTCAATAAACATATGCAAATTAATTCATTATCTCACTTAGTACATTATATTTTTTTACTCTAATTATCCAGTATTTCTGCTTTCTCATTCCTGTCACCTCATTGTCCATCAAGTATTAAGGTTTTGCTTCCAAAATATTCTTCCCACTCATCCCTCATCTTCAGTTTCATTGCTTAGACCACCTTTTAGCAAGTCCTGTGGAAATATAACTAACACTTCTTTTTTAAAATATGGAGATACTTACCAACCATGGGACTCAAAATTGAGGCTTTAGCTAAACTTGTAAAATTCTGAGATGAATAGAAATTTTTCTTTTTTGAGATGGAGTCTCTCTCGTGTTGCCCTGGCTGCAGTGCAAAGGCACGATCTTGGCTCACTGTAACCTCTACCTCCCAGGTTCAAGCGATTCTCCTGCCTCAGCCTCCTGAGTAGCTGGGATTACAGGCATTTTTTAGTAGAGACAGGGTTTCACCATGTTAGCAAGACTGATCTCAAACTCCTGACCTCTGGTGACCCACCTGCCTCTGTCTCCCAAAGTGCTGGCATAAGCCACCGTGCCTGGCTAGATATTTTTCATTACATAACCTTGTCGGTGCCAAGGGAAGACTCCCCCTTTGCTCTCTGAAAGTTCACTGAAAATCTACTGAGCAAAGATGGATAAAAAGGAGAAATGGCGTACAAATTTATTAATGTGCGCAGAGAACCACAGAGTGATTACCTCAACCCCCAGTGGGGTAGAGAATCTTATATATTCCATCTTGAGGTTAAAGAAAGAATCGGGGCTTATATTATGGCAAAATAGGTTATGGTGGCAAGACAGCTTATGGGAGGGGGAGAAGAGGAGCCCAGGCTTGCAAAGGTGGCCTTTCTATGCAGATGAGACCTTGCAGGGCTCAGCCCTCACTGAGAACACAGAGTAAATGTTTCTTTCAGACATTTAATCTTTCCCACATCCAGACAAAGGAAGGTCTCAGAGAAAGCCTGGCTGCATCAATGAAGGTTTTCTCTACTGATGCGAATCTCCCCCCACGAAAGGCAGCTTTTCAGCTCTTCTTGAATTTCTAGCTTTTCTGAATAGTCTTCTTGAAATATGTCAAGAAAATAAATTTGGAGGGGAAATATTTTAGTTTCTTTCTCTTCTCCTTTGGAAATTTTTCTTTAAGAAAGTTTCACTTATTAAAGGCAAGGTTGATAACTTTGGAAAGATGTGAGTTAAAGGTTGCTGTTGAGGAGGCAGGCAAAGGAGGAGAAAAACAAGTTGGGATAAGCAGAAAAGAACAAATTTAAATATGTTATCCCATATCTTCTCGAATCAGCCTCTTAGTCCTGAGAAAAGTTCAGCTGAGGTAAACAGTAGGGTCCCACTCCAGGAGGCGGCATGACAGATGGGCTTGACCTCCATTTATGGTGCAGACAAACAGATCTTTAGTAAGAGGCATTTCTGTAGATACATAAGAAAAACAAAGATTAATGTCTGGGAGTAGTCTATAAACTAATTTTTCTAGCATATCTGAAGGATCTTTAGATGGCAATCTGACAGGTTTTTTCTGGATTGTAGTTTGAATCAGATATTCAAATGAACGTTTGGAAGAGTCCAGACATCAAAAGGCATGAAGACTGTTTGTATATAAGTTGCTGTAGTGATTTTTCTCAAAGTTTATATCATGTTATCTAGTTTTAGTTTGCAGAGCTTTTTTTAAATGGCACATTTTTAATTTCTAATGATTTCAAGTTAGAAAAATGACACAAAAATGTGAAAACCTTAAAGACTTGTAGCCAGAAAATAATTCAGAACACAGTCCAAATTGTAGGCAAATAATAAAAGCTTAAGAACAATGGACAAGGCTAAAATCCAATAACAGGTATACTATAGTTTTCTTCTGAAACATATGTTTCTCTCTCTAGTCCCCCAGGTCTACCAAAGATGAGTCATAGTAAGACCAATTTATTTGCAAAGTAAGATTTACTCTTATTATAATTGGCCTAATTATGTGCACAAAGTGCAGTAAGAACACTGATTTGCTATACAGCCTTTTTTAAAGTTGGCTTTGCTGGAACTTTTACATGAGGAATCTCACATTAGATTTTTAAAAACCTCCCAAGGCTAGGAAGCCAAACCATGGATTTGCTATGAGACTGTGTCTAATACCTGTATGAATTGGGTACATTCCCCTTTTCTCAAGGATTCCAAAATATCTTGAGGTTCCTGAACGTGCCAAAAAGTGACATTCTACTTGCTGCAAGGTCAGGAACCTTGTAAGAAAACCATATAGACAAGCCACCAGGCCAGTATTTACTGGGGGCTTTTTTTTTAAATCAGTTCTAGAAAGTCAACCTCAATTCCTCAAAGTAGTGTGGTAATATCTGAAAATAAGTCATTCCATCCACAGCCTTGGTAAAATATTGTCTACAATTGTGTATTCTTTTGGAAGAAGACAGATTCTTATTGAACATATGCAAATAACTATGTTGCCATAAAATAAGACCACCCACAAATAGTTTCTAAATTCTAGTGACATCAGGTAGAGAAAATGGTAAATGTTTCCACTTTGCTCACAAAACTATACTTTACCAATTACCGTAAGCTATAAATAGTTCAAAAGAAAAAAAGTTTTCTTGACTCTAGAAAACAAAAACCATCAGCTATATTTCAAATTTAAAAAAATCATAGAAAAATCATTCCAGTTCTCTATCAGTTCAGTCTTATATGACTAACTTTTGTTCTGCTTGATGTTGGGTTAGCAATCTTCATGAACTCATTAGTTTTTCTATTAGACTTCTGAAAGTTTTTACCTAGTCTAATGGTATGACCTCTGAAGTTCTCAGAAACCTGTATTCAAAGGTACTTGGCAATGTCTTTTCCATGAATTTCCTTGAAAAATAAGCACATTTTGGACTGCAGCCAATTGCAAACTACTTTCTGAGAAGACTCAAAGTAAAACAATCATTGTCTGAGGATGACAAAAGATACAGAATAGCCATGGTTAAAGGTGCAATTGACAAGGACATTTGGTCATTTTTGTGGTATACTGCAATTTAACATAATAATTATAATCGTAACTGATATCATATACCAAGACATATCAGAATTTTAGGAATTTCATGCAATTTTGGAACACATTTATACAAATATAACTCAAAGAGAGTGAAGCACCATTTCTTATTTGACAATATTTCTGTATGATTTTTACACATCACATAAGCCTTATATATCTCTCTTGGACTTCCAGGGGTTCTTTATAGAATATCCAAAAGTTAGTTTGAGGCCAAAAGACTTAATTTTAGAATTTAAAATTTGGTTTTGGAAGTTTGTCAAATATCAAAGGTTTAAAACACTTTATATTAAAAAAAAAGTTTTAAAAGATTTGATCAAAATAGGATCACAGGTCACTGTAAAATAAGTTGTTCATTTAGTCAAATTCATAATTAAAAGATTTCAAAAGCAAAACACTTCACTCTTTGAAAGAGAGGAGACTCAGTTTTCCAATCAAAGTACCTAATAAAGACAGTGTGAGTCAAACTCTCCCTTCTACTTCTTATTTTTTGCAGTTTATTCAAAAGATGAACAATAATCTTCCATTATACTATCTCTTGTCAATACTACATGAAAATCATGTTCAAAAGAGAAAACTAAAATATATCTTTGCATCAGTGTGTTATTAATGTTAGAGCTAATTTAATAAAATACTATAAATAGTTCCATTTAATCTCAATCAGTTTTGACCACACCACATAAGATTTGTATAAAACTTTTATAACTCTCAAAAATTTTTTCATTCTTTTCCTTTCCCCAACTTTCTATATCCATTTAGTTTTACCTATTATTTTTCCCTTCAATTTTAAATAACTTTTATATGGCCTCTGAACTAGGCAAAAATTAATTTACCTTTTCTTTAACAAAAACCACATTCTCATACCTTTGTTATAACCTTCCTCACCCAAAACACATTGTACTTTCCTTATACATTTTTCATACAGAAATGTTTCTCTTATACCTGGTAGTTTTAATTTTATATATTAATTACAATGCTAACTCTTAGTAACCCTAATTTTCAGGGAAAAACCTTAGAAGTTAGCAATTTTAATTGTTATATACCAGAGGCAGTGCCCAGGACATTTCAAGAGAATTCCTGGTGAATCCAACTTCTTTCCAGGGGGAAAGACCTTTCAATACAACGTCTAGTGAATCCAGCTTCTCCCGGCATGACAATGAGGCACTGCTGGGTCAGGTAGGATGAGGTTCGGGTGCTGTGCCCTAGCCCTCACTGTGACCAAGTCTCTAAACCCTAGACTCTAAAGACTCAAAATCAAAGAAATAAACTCACAGACAAATTAAGCAAGCATCAAATATATCACAGAAGAAATTGTTTTCTGGCCTTAAAAAAATCTAGAAGAGACAGTAAAAATTTATCTGTCCAATAGATCCAGGCAAAAATGTATGAATTATATTTAATACCTACAATTCTGAAGACATTCTAATTTTATTTTACTAATAGTTTTTAAGCCAGTTTTATTTACCAAAGATCACTAATGTCACATGAACTTGAAAAGCATTGGGATTTAATGTAGGCATAGAGTGACTATGGGTCATTGAATGAGCATTTTATGTCCTAGCCAAGTATCATTTCTACATTGCCAGTGATTTTTTATTTATGTAGGGAGAATGTTCAGCAAGAGGAAAGGAACACTGACGATGGAGAATGGGAACACACAAACATTTAATAACTGTGGACAAGAGGAGTTCATGCAGACGAGTGCAAAAAATAATCTTAGGCTAGGGAAAGAACCCAGAGAAAGTCCTGTAGAGAACGTTTCAACAAGAAAGAAGTGTCAACTAGAAAAAACAGAAAGAGTGAAGAAGAAGAGGACTGGCAAGTTCCCTTTGGACTGGTGGTTATGAAGTCACTGGTGAAACAGTAGCAAGAGTATTATCAAAAAGTGAAGAGCAGAGAGATAAGGAATAAGGAAATGGGTGATAGGAAAAGAGTGTAGACAACCTATTTACAGTTCACAGTGAAGGAAGGTAGAGTGGGCAATAAGTGTCAGAGGAAGTTTATTTATGAAAGAAAAAGAACTGTATGTTTAATATGTTAATGCATATATATGTTTCAATCTTGAGATCTACTTCTTAGAGTAGAATGAAGAGATGTTATCTGGAACACAGGAGGAGGAATAAGCCAGAGAGAAGAGGCAAAATTACCTAATCCTCTGAGATAGAAAAAGAAGTAGAGAAAGAGAGTGTAAAGAAAAAAGAAGAAAGATTTTTATTTCAATATGGAGCTTTGGAGCAGAGGGCTGATAACCTCAGGACCTCATGGAGGCCTGATAACTTCAGTATTCTGTAGGTACTAGGAAGGAGATGTGCTGAGAGAAAACAAACTGGGGCTGCAGCCCCACTTAAGAAAAGTAATGAAGTTTGTTACAGCTGCTGTAGTGAAGAGGATAGGGAGGTGACCATGGTATAATAAAGAAACATCCAGTAACATTGAGGTCCAAGCAGAGACTGAATCTAAATTTACAGAGACACCAATCTATAACTTGACTATAGGAGAGGATAAAACAGAAAACTGAATTAATAGAAAACCAAGAGCATTTGTGAGTGTAATGGTAGAGCAGTAGGGAGAAAAGGGAGGTAAGGTTGATGGCAAAAACAACAAAAGGAGTTAATTTATCCAAATTAGAACAGGAAGAAAGAAGACCCCAGGACAGTAGCAATGGACTGTGAGAGAAGAAGGGGCCAAGGTACTGAAAGGATAAACGAAGTTTAAGAGCAGATTTGGGGTAAATAAATCTTGAAAGATGGGGATAGACGAAAGTTGTTGGTCAGCTATTGCTATATTAGACCTTAATATTTCAGAGGCTGAGAAATTTGGAGTGCAGTGAGATCCAGGGAAAGACTAAAGAGTAGATTTGTAAAATTCAGCAGAAGTGACAGTTCCTGCTATTGAGGCAAGTCTTCAAAGACAGGTGCTGGGAGAATTATTAATAGGGATACTACAGTACACCACAGTGATTATGGGGATTGGAAAGAAAGAAAAAAATGTCAAAGTCCAATTTAAATAAGATAATGCATTTGAAAGACTGAACATTTTAAACAATTATACAAATATTAGCTGCAATTATGAAAATTGCTGATGGGAATAAATGAAAACAGTCTATATAAACCATAAACATGAAGCATAAATTTTCATAATTTATAATGAATAACGACCAAGAGGAAATCATGGATCCTTGAGCAGGGTAACCAACGATGAAAAAGATGGGGAGGTCAGACTGGTTTACCAGGGAGTGAGGTTCCATCTACAAGACTCAGATTTTTTTGTGTTTGCTTTTTGTTTTGGTTTGGATTCGGTTTCGCTCATTTGTTTCAGTTTTATAAAGATTGAAGTGGTTGTTTCACAAAATACATGTCGTTACAGATATGACCCTCAGGCCTTATTTTCCCAGCCAGAAACACCAACACAACAACTTCCAAATACAGTCTCCTTTACAATTCCTTAACTTCTGTTTTATTCCTAGGATGGCCTCACTGGGCTTTGGTTTCCCTTGAGGAAAGTGATTTTGTTTGTGGTTTGCATTTGGGTCACAAGATAATTTTGAAGGCTGTTGAGCCTCCCCATTGCAAAGCTGTAGGTAAGTGTCTTGTGACAGCTATAGCAATAAAGCAGAGTGGTTTTCCTTAACATTTAAATGCAATAATTAGTATATGTTGTTTTAATTTTTTTTTTTAATGTTTACAGAACCATGTTCTCGAAGCAGTCCAGTCTCTAGAGCTTCACCAGGTGGGGCAGAGGGCCAGGCCTATGACTAGGGCCAGAGGTCTCTTCTCTTATCTCTCTGATGAATACTGACAGTCCCCCAGGCTTAGAGTTTGGACACCTGCATTCTTCACTGCACAAAGCTCTCTTGACCATGCACCCGGCTCATCTCTGGCATCTCGGTGGGTTCCATGGAGCTCATGGTCTTCGTTCTCCAGGTAAAATCAGGGAGCACAGCTTGAACTCCTGACATTCTTTCTTGATTTTATCACTGCCTCTCCTGCCTCTGCGCCCATCTTGTTATGTCTGATACACACTGCTTTCAGCTTCATGCTGTTATTTTTCTGGCCAACTAGAAACATACGTATCTGCAGATCAATGGTGAAGAACCTCCCAATGTCCCACTGTAGGCTCTGGGTGTTGTCAGAAGAAGAGGCTGGGGGTCATATCCTCAGGCATATTTTGCTGGACATGCATCTGTCTGAACTGTCCAGAGTGAAAGGAGTTTCATTTGGAGGATAGACTCTGGAGGAAATCAGTTTCAACTTGGGCTTCACCAGTGCTGCTGGCATTGTGGGTAGAGAGGGAGGCCACAGGACCATACTGGAGGGCTATGCTGTAAGGAGGTGGTCTTCACTTCCATGCAGGTTAGGTGACTAGAAGGCACTTTCACAGAGCCACTGGCCTTCCACTCTGACTCCTGGTTCTGCCCAGGCCACTGAATTCTTGTGGTACTCTGACTATGTTTCTGAAAAAATGTGATGAGTTCATGTGAATATTCAGTGATTCATGGATAGGGTAGCAGCAGATAACAAGTGGTTCGGTGCTCCACAAAAGGGCTCATAAGGGGACTTTTAAAATAATTTCAACTTTTATTTTAGATTCGGGAGTACATGTGCAGGCATGTTACCCCAGTATATTGTGTGATGCTGGGGTTTGGGCTATGAATGATCCTGTTGTCCAGGTAGTGAGCACAATATCCAATAGATTGTTTTCAGCCCTTTTGCTTCTAATATATGTCTATGATATATATATAAATATTATACATATAAATATATATTTTTTCAGCTCTTTCCCCTCTAATATATGTCTACTATACCCATCTTTATGTCCATGTGTACCCAATGCTTAGCTCCCACTTGCAAGTAACAACATGTGATACTTGGTTTTCTGTTCCTGCGTTAATTTGCCTAGGATAGGATACTCTAGCTGTATCCATGTTGCTGCAAAGGTTATGATTTCATTTTTAGTGGCTGCATAGTATTCTAGTGTACATGTAGCATATTTTATTTATGCTATTCACCACTGATGAGCATCTAGGTTGCTTCCATGTCTTTGCTATTCTTAGAGTAACAATTAAAGGTGGGAACGGCAGGCTCATTGAAACTCTGCCGCTTTGAGATGGCAGAGATCTCATGCTGTACCGTGCAAGTGCAGAAGGAGTACAGCTGTTGGTGGGATCAGCTGAAGCCGAGGCTTGAGGAGAATGGGGTAGTGCTCCATCTCAAATCTCTCGTAGCCCAGAAGCAGATGGATGTTCATTGCTTTGTCATACTTCTGACCCATTAACAAGTTCTGAATCTCTTTCCACATATAATCCATGGGCATTATCTCAATCTGTTAGGGATTCTTAAAAGCAGGAAGTGGGTCAATGTAAGAGTTTAGATTTCAGTTCCTTCTCGTGGTTCATGTTCATCCATGGATGCTTCCTGATTTCCTCTAAAGTGCCTCTCCTGCCAGAGTTGAGGACAAGAGATTTCTTGAGCAGGTTTTCACACTCCATGGACATATAGAAAGAAGTATCAGATGTTCTTCTCAATATCTGAAGTTCTGTCTATCATAAGGCAGCAGGGACACGCTGAGCAGCCAATAGAGGGTGACTACCAGTCTTTACTTATTCACTGGCAGCTGTTGTACTTTGGGCCCTGGAAGAGCTGTGGGGCAATATAAGGAGGGTTGCCACAGAGGGTATCTCACTTGCTGCCAAATGTGAATTCGTTGTGAAGCTAGCCTGCAATGTCAGCTGTGCAGGTGTTCTGCCTACAGGTCTCTAAGGACCATGCACCTCTGGTGGTAATACTGCACAATAGGCACTTCGTAGCAAAATTCGCCTTGTGATTTTTTCTCTTTCATGCTGCCATCAGCCACCAGGTAATGGAACACCCCTCCTCCACCATCATACTCCACAATAATGTAGAGTGTTTTCTTAATGTCAGTCACTTCAAATAATTTCGCTATGATGGGGGTGATCCAAGGCCTTCTTGATTTGCTCTTTCTGGAACAGTCACAGGAGGCTGGAAGAGTTCTGTTGAGTCTTATTGATGGTCTTTGCAGCCACCTCTTTCCCCGTGAAAATATGCCAGACCAGTTTCACCTTGGTGAAGTTACCCCCACTGATGGTCTTAAGGAGCCAGTCGTTGCCATTACGGGTCTCTTCCTGAATAGAGATGGCTGAGAGGCACTGCAGCATGTTGGGCTTATAGGCAAGTTGTCACAAAGTCAGCTTAAAATTGGGAAAAGCTGTTGAGAAGCTTGGTCCTAATCACCTCGACAGAAACTCAGGCCCAGATTCTATGTAACGAACTGGTCATTGAGAGGAATCAAAACACAACACCAAACAAAAATAAAAAGTGCCAGAATAACAATAACTAAATGAAAAAATGAGAGAAATTAAGAAAATTAAAATGAGAAAAAGGCTGAATAATAAAAATGAGAAAAATAAAAATGAAAAAAGGAAGTGAGAAAAAAGAAAGTAAGAAAATAATAAAAAATGAGGAAAAGAAAAAAACAGTATAGAAGAAAAATTTAAAACAAGCAAAAGAGAAAAAAAGCCAAAGAGAGAAAAAGTTAACTTTGGTCAAAGTATCTCAGGTTGTGGAGAACCAGCTTCCTGAGCTAGAAGCACCAAAGTTTAGACCCAGAAGTTGTAGGTTCTTAGAATTTTATAACAATAGCTCCTTATGCGGGTTATAGCAAGAAATGAACTATCACTGGTAAGGATAATCCAGAGTGGTTTCCTTACATTTTGATTTTGGAACACATTTATCTTAAGAAAGGGGGTTGGGGTGTTCCTAAAAAGCTTTTTATCTGAGTTATATTGATCAATATTTACCTTGCTAGAATTTAAAACCTGCAGAGTGTTTCAGTGACCTTTTCATTCCTAGTTTGAAACCTATAATAAACTTTGGCTTTTCAAGAGCTCATAGCATCTACACTTAAAATACATTATTTATTTATTTATTTATTTATTTACTTATTTATTTGCTTATTTATTTCTCTCTCTCTCTCTCTCTCTCTTTTTTTTTTTTTTTGAGACGGAGTTTTGCTCTTGTTGCCCAGGCTGGAGTGCAATGGTGTGATCTCAGCTCACTACAACCTCTGCTTCCTGGGTTCAAGAGATTCTCCTGTCTCCACTTCCTGAGTAGCCTGGGATTACAGGCATGCCCCCACAAGCCCGGCTAATTTTGTATTCTTAGTAGAGACTGGGTTTGACCGTGTTGATCAGCCTGGTCTCAAACTCCTAACCTCAGGTGATCCTCCCACCTCGGCCTCCCAAAGTGTTGGGATGAGCCACTGTGCCTAGCCTAAAATTCATAATTTCTTTTTTAAAAACTCTGAATGATTGGTCTCAAAATGATGTCACAGCTTAGCTGGCATCATGATACTATACAAAAATGTTCCACTGTATAAGACACAATAAGATATACATTAGGTATACATGATAGCATCTTTAAAGCTCAGGGGAAGATAGCTCCCATCATACTCTCATTTCTTATTTAAAGCTTTGCCTTTCTTTGGAGAAAATTCCTCCCTTCCATGAGATAGATGATTCATTTTGTTCATGTCAGTATTTTCAAATGTAGAGGTTGCAGCTGTCAGTTGAGAAAGCAAGTTTCTTTTTCTTTCCTTCTTTCTTTCTTTCTTTCTTTCTTTCTTTCTTTCTTTCTTTCTTTCTTTCTTTCTTTCTTTCTTTCTTTCTTTCTTTCTTTTTTTCTTTCTTTCTTTTTCTTTCTTTCTTTCTTTCTCTTTCTTTCTTTCTTTTTTCTCTTTCTTTTCCTTCTTTCTTTCCTTCTCTTTCTCCTCTCTCTCTGTCTCTTTCTTTCTTGCACTTTATAGACTATTTAAAACAGCAGTATAGGTTCTCAGCAAAAGTGAATGGAAGATATGGAGAGTTCCAATATCCCCCTGCCCCACACATGCATAGGCTCCTCCACTATCAACATTCCCCATAAACATAGTTCACTAGTTACAGTCAATGAACCTACATTGACACATCATTATCTTCCAAAGTCCATTGTTTACACTGGGGTTCACTCTTGGTGTTACATGGTCTATGGGTTTGGACAAGTGCATAATGACATATATCCACCATCATAGTATGCAGAATAGTTTCATTGCTCTAAAATTCTTCTGTGCTCCACTTAGTCCTTCCTCCCTCCCCACTAACTCTTGGCAACCACAGATCCTTTTACTGACTCCATAGTTTCGCCTTTTCCAGAATGTCATATAGTTTTAATCATACAATGTGTAACCTTATAGTTAAAATTAAACAGTATTGGCTCCTTACACTTAGTAATATGTATTTATGGTTCCTCTGTGTCTTTTTGTGCCTAGATAGCTCATTTCTTTTCAGTCCTAAATAATATGTAACTGTTTAAATGCGCCACAGTTTATCCATTCACTTACTGAAGGGCATCTTGGTTGCATCCAAGTTAATGAATAAGTCTGCTATAAACATCTGTATGCAGGTTTTTGTGTGCATATAAGTTTTCAACTCATTTAGGTAAATAACAGGGAGTGAGACTGCTGGATTTTATGGTAAGAGCATGTTTAGTTTTATAAGAAAGTGCCAAATTGTCTTTCAACTAGCAGTGAGTGAAAAGCTCCAGTTTCTCCACATTCTTGTCAGTGTTTTGGATTTTTGCAATCTCACAGTTGTGTAGAATTGTCTCATTGTTGTTTTAATTTCCAATTCTCTAATGACATATGATGTGGAACATCTTTTCATATTCTCATTTCATATATTGTTATTATCTCTGATTAGGTGTCTGTTCAAATCTTTTGCCCTTTGAAAATCAGGTTGTTTTTCTTATGGTTGAGTTTTTAAAGTTCTTTATTTATTTTGACTAACAGTCATTTATCAAACATGGTTTTGCAAATATTTCCTCCCAGTCTGCGACTTAAGACTCATATTTTAATTGTTATTATTTAGCATATTTTAATGATTAAATATTAAACAGAATTATACATTTACACTACACCACATAGAAGCTGCATATGTAAGTATTGTTTTGCTAGAAACAATTGCCACTTAAGTTTCTGCCATGGTAAGAATGAGTATTCACTGGTCTCCTTAATAGTGGGTGAATTGGCATGAATCTGTAAAGGTGTATGCATGAGACAAGAATTTTCCAGTTTTACACTTTTTACACATTGGCAAGATATTATGATATATGATCATAAACATCACTAACATATACAGGTGCTAAGTTTTAGGGCTTTCAGATAACTACCTGTAGTTTTGTGTTGAATTAATTGGTTTAAAGACAAGGCTCAGATATGTATTCAATGATCAAAAAGAAGCAGTAGGAAATCCTTTTTTTCTTCCTCAAGAACATTGGCACCTCTTCAAATACATTGATTATAGAACACAGACAACCACTGGGAAAAGAATTTTCCAACATCTGCATCCATGAAGACATTTTCAAACAGATGTAAAAGCAGATTGCTGCTTTCACTGGATTTGTAATTTTTTTTTTTTTTTTTTTTACTATAGAGGGATTTGTAGCCTTCCCCTTCATTAAACAGTGTTAATAAAATCACCTCTAAGTAAATGAAATCCTTATGGTTTTTATTAATTATATTAATTTCATCTTGAGGTTTCCACAATTGCTTTTAAAATCTAGTTTCTAATATCCTCTACTCTTCATACATCTTTAACTGGAAAAGATATAAGAGCATTAGCAAAAGCTAATAAAAATGGCCTTATATGTTTTCCAAACAAATGGTTAACAATTTAACATCTCTGATATTCCTTTCAAGCTACCACTACTCTTCTGTGTATTGAGTCCTATAAATTACAGACCACTATTTCATGCACTTATATATGAAATAAATGCTATAGCTAAAGGTAAATGCGTTGGTGGGAAATTTTTAATCTGAACTTTTGTCTAATGTTGTAAAATATATCTGAGAATCTTGGGCTTTCATGTAAAGCCAGTGTGCAGCAATGTACCCCTCAGGCACCTTTAACTATACTAGTGGTCCTACCCTGGCCACACTTACTTTACTTTTCCTTTTTTTTTTTTTTTTTGAGACAGGGTTTTGCTCTGTTGCCCAGGCTGGCAGGATCATAGCTCACTGCAGCCTCAACCTACCAGGCTCAAGTGATCCCCCACCTCAGCCCCCTGAGTATCTGGGATTACAGGCACATGCCACCACACCTGGCTAATTTTTTTGGGACTTTTTAGTAGTGATGAGGTCTCACTATGTTGCCCAAGCTGATCTCAAACTCCTGAGCTCAAGCAATCCTCCTTCCTTGACTTCCCAAAATGTTGGGTTTACACGTGTGAGCAATCATGTCTCAGCTTAGAATTTTAAAAATTATACCTGGACACCACCACCATTTAAATGTGTTAGAATTTCTGGTGATTAATATTTTTTGAAAGTTTCCTGATGTGACCGTGGTTGACAACCACTATGCCAGATCTCTTCATCTACTTCCTGGAATGCCTTGCCTCACTTTTAATAATTCTAAAGCTGATATTTTGTGTTATATGCATTACTTCCAGAATTGTATTCTGCTAATGTTTATTCAATGAGTACCATTGAATACACTTTCTTAGCCTCTTTACATTGCTATTACCTGAAAACCTTACAACAAAACAATAAATAAGGTTTTCATGTTGTTTCTACATACAGATGGAAAGACTGAGACTCACACATGTTCATCATCTTCTCCAACATGTTCCTTTTTTGTGTGTTTGCTGTTGACCTCAAGAAAGACTTGGCAATAAGACCGCAATCTGTAATTTTTTTTTTTTTTTTTTTTTTTGAGACAGATTTTTGCTCTTGTTGCCCAGGCTGGAGTGCGATGGCGGGATCTCGGCTCACCACAACCTCCATCTCCCGAGTTCAAGCAATTCTCCTGACTCAGCCTCCCGAGTAGCTGGGATTACAGGCACATGTTACTACACCTGGCTAATTTTGTATTTTTGATGTAGACAGGGTTTCTCCATGTTGGTCAGGCTGGCTTTGAACTCCCGACCTCAGGTGATCTGCCCGCCTCAGCCTCTTAAAGTGCTGGGATTACAGGTGTGAGCCACCATGCCCAGCCCATGATCTGTAATTGTAATCAAAAGTGTTAGGTTACATAGTGCATTGTAAATTTTCAATTATGCCCAATATAAATAAGCACAACCAACACTATTTTTCAAAGTCACATAAAAATGTTTAAGAAATCACAGAGGCTGTCTACATAATAAAAGTAAAAGTGTGAAAGGCAGAATTTAAAGTGATTTGTTAGAGAAGAACTGTAGGTTCTGCATATAAAATAGGCTCATTTAACAGTACGCCATTCTGTATGCCCCAAAGGATACAGGGGAAAGTTAAGAAACTTCATTTTAAATCAATTGTGAAATGTGGTTTAATTATCAGAAGCAAACGAGACATAATTTTTTCCAACAATAAAGCAGTTTTAAATGTTGTTCACTTTAGATATTGTAAGCATAAAGATGATTTGATAAACCTAGACAAAATTTTTGAAGCATTTCATGAATCCAAACATGCTTATACTATAATAAATTATTTCAAAGACACCAGAAACACCACAGCTAAAATACAATTCAAATGAGATCTACATTTAATGTAGAAGAACCAGACATCCCTTATCCATATCAACAACTAATATCCCTGCTGTGAACTATAAATTAACGAGGTTCATTTTGTGCATGTGGCCACGGAGCCAGGCTTCCAAGCCCCATTTAAGCCACATCAGTCATACCTCATATATTTATTTAATGAAGATAAGCACTTTCAAGTTGCTTCATGCATTTGCATCTTTGAAGGTACTGTATATTATGTTTTTACTGCAACATTTGAGTTCTAGTTCTGTATTTTGTGTGGATAAACCTAAATACGGTTTGACGTTATTTTGATTCCATTTATATATTCGCATTAGGCAACTGGGAGAAGGAAATACATTTGACATCAGAACACTCAAGTCTTATGAGGAAAAAATTACAGGAAATCTCAGATCAGCTGTAAATAATAAACATGTTCTATTGTAATGCCTACAATGTGCCAGACCTGTTACATAAACAAAACAATATAATCTTCCCGAAAACCCTGAGATGAGTGTATCATTGCTGTTAATTTCTAATTACATTGTTAACGTACATAAATAGAGGCAGATTAGGAGACATTAACAAGTAGCAGAGTGAGTCTGAAATCCCAAAGTAACTCTATAGACCTGCTCAGTGAAGGAAAACAATGATGGCATTCTTAACAGAATTCTGAACATGTGGTCCAAATACAATGGTGGAAGCTTAATAGTGAAAGAAATGAGTTAGTCTGAGATCACTAAAGGGCTCTTGAATAGTGAAAGAAATGAGTTAGTCTGAAATCACTAAAGGGCTCTTGTAGTTCTTGATTCTCTGGACTGGAAGAGGAACATCTGGACCAGAGCAGGAAGTGAGAGCTTGGAAAATATCCTCTCAGGAGCGTGGTGGAGATCGGCAGTGTTTCAGAGCAGGAGAGGGCTGTTGGAAACCATCTGATTGACAATAAGTAATAACTTCTTAGTGGTGTCCCTGCACCTCATCATTTTATCATCTACTCTTTAGCCAAATTTGTCTTCCTAAAACTGGAAATCTGGTTATGTAATTTCCTGGTTTAAAATCTTCCACCTAAACAATAAAGTAATACCCAAACATTTTAAATGGCCCATAAAGCCCTTCAAGCTATGGTTGTCTTTTGCTTAACCTTCCAGCCTCACCCCATTCAGTTGCCACTCCCTGCATTGAGCCTTATGTTCAACCTGCACATAATCATTTAGATATCATGATAGTTCCTATAATTTGCCACACATTCACTTCACACATTTAAATACGCTGTTCTTTTGGCTTCAAACAATTGTTTCTCCCACAAAATGACATCCCCTCTCCTCCTCTACTTTGCTCTGTAAACGACTACTATCTTCATTTCCAACTTGCATTTGCCGACCATCCATGACCTAGAGACTCAGACAGTTGCACTGTTCACATGCTCCAAACAAACTCTGGGCTCCTCCCATGACAGAGTTCAGCAGATTGCACTGTGAGTCCATCTGTAATTATCTGTGTCTTTACTGGTATAGGCTCTGGGAGGGCGGGAACGAGGCTTATCCTGCTTATCACTGTGTTCCCAGTATCTAGCACCATGCTTGGGCTCAATACTTGAATGAAGCTGGTTTTTTGAGACAGCATCTTTTTCTGTTGCCCAGGCTGGAGTGCAGTGGCATGAACATGGCTCACTGCAGCCTTGACCTCTTGGACTGGAACAATCCTTCTGCCTCAGCCTCCCACGTAGCTGGGACCACAGGTGCACATCACCACTCCTGGCTATTGTGTTTGTTTGTTTCTTGTAGAGCCAGGGGGTCGCTTTGTTGCTCAAGCTGGTCTTGAATCCCTGAGTTGAAGCAATCCTCCTGCGTCAACCTCCCAAAAATGTGGGATTAGAGGCCTAAGCCACCATGCCCAGCCTGAATTAAAATTTAATACATTCATACAATACTTCATGTATCAGAGACATAAAAGATGCTTTTTAATTCATGATCCCTCATCCTCCAGCTTGTGTACAGGAGAATGCTCCTTCCTGGAGATCTAAATAGTTTTTCTTAACTCATATATTTCATTAGTGCTTAGTGAATACAAATCTCAGTCCAAAAATTCAGATGTGCAAAAAACCTGTTGTTTTATTTTCTAAAAATTACCATAACTATCAACTTAAATCTAAATTCCCCTGAGATGGCAAGGCACTCAACCTCGGGTTTCTATGTGCTCTCTGTGGAGCAATTGCAAAGTCTATGGAGTCTTAACAGTCTTATTTTTTAAGCTATGCTTTCAGGCTTCCATATCACCTTCTCCATAGTCCTCCTAGCCAGACAGCTCTGCAGCTTTCCTGTCATGCTTGGCTGTCACCTGTTTGGAGAAGATGGGTGTACTGAAGCTTGGAGTCCCACCTGGCATAATGCATCACTCTAGCACCTCTTATGAGGCCTGGCCACCTCCTCAGAGCACTGCCCGAGAGCAATGTCAAATTCCAGCTGATCTTTTCTCCATTCCCTCCCAATTGGAAGCCTCAGAATATATTATGTTTAATATTGAATAAATTGTTATTTCCCTTTTCATGTTTCTCATAGAAGAATCCTTTTCTCCTCATTCCCTTCTCTTTAAGGCACTTAGACTTCAGGTCACAAAAGCCAAAAAGGCAATTGAACTGAAGACAATTTTAGCTTTCTAATTTGGTTAGTTGGAATTTTTCTGGTAGCAGGTGAACATACGCCCAACTCATACAGCCTTATGCACAAAGAAACATGAATTGGTTATAGCACTGATAATACCGAGGTATAGTTTTGGCTCCCAGCAAGCTGGGTTTCAGGGCTCAGATTACGTCATCAGGGTTGGGTTTTCCTCTGTGGGTTTTGGCTTCGTTCCTCTCATTGAATTTATTCTCCGAGAGATTCTCCAATCATTATTTCCAGTTACACCACCATCTTAGCTTCAAGTCCTCTAGGGAAGAGAATGAGATTCTCCTTTCTAGAACAACCAGAAAAATAAACTTTATTGGCACTTATTCGACTTCAATTGGATCACATTTTCACTTCTGAACTCAATGACCAAGGTTGTATGATGCACTGAGTGAGTTAAATCCAGGTCCCATACTTTACACTGGAGCTAAGGATGGGAGTTACCTAAAGCATATGGGCTGAGAGGGGAGTAGTGTCCTGAGGAAAAATGAATATGATTACTGAAAATGGGAGAAATTAATCTAGATTGCACGTAAAAATAATGTATTGTCTTACAGAGAGTTTCAACAATTAGGTGCCAACAGTTCCTCTCTTCCCTGGGTGCACATGCTACTCATCCCATCAAGAGGTAGAGTCCATTTCCCTTCCCCTTGAATAAGGCTGGCTTAGTGACTTGCTTTGCCTAATAGAATGCAGCAGAGGTAACCCAAGTGGGAGCTTTCAGGCCTATTAAAGGCTAATCCTCAAACTTCAAAGTTCTCTTAAATCCTTGAGCCTCTAGGTAAAATATCCAGGACATCCTGATAGAGGAGCTATGTGGAATTACACACCATGTAGAGAATGAAGCGACTCAGAATGAAGGACTCAAAAGTGAGAGAGGCCTGCTTGGACCTCCCAGCTCAGTAGAGTTATTAACTCAATGCAGTCATTACAGACCCCAGTCAACTCCATCTGGAGAGAAGAACAACTACCCAGCCAATCAGTCCTGAGAAATAGTAGGTCACTATTGTTTTTAGTCAACAAGTTTTGCGGTGGTTACATGTCAAAAGGCAACTGATGTACTTTTTTACCCTCTGAGGGAAAACTCCACGAGATGAGGAAACACAGAACCTGTCGCATGCTAAAAGGAGAAGGAGAAAACCAGCAACCTTAGTGCTATTTATCAACCCACTCTACTTGCAAGCACCCTGGCCTCTGTCTCCTAATTCAGTGCTCTTACCACTATGGTTCACTGTCATCCAAAATATTGTGCCTTAATATTCAGAAAGGCATATACACTAGCTAACTGTAAATTGAATTGGACAAAAAGGTGCACGGGCAATTTAGATTCTGACAAAAGAATAAATTAGAGAGCAAATAGGAGAAAGAAATCATTCAAGGAAAAAAACTTGACTGTAGTGTGACAAACATTGTAAAACTGATTTGATTATTTGTACTGGTCACAGTTAACTGCTAAAATTATATGGTGGTTTATCTTACAGCAAATAAATAAAATTAAAAGACAGTTGGGAAGTTTAGACCCTGTTATCATTGTTATTTCTCTTTTGCTCCATTAATCCTTAAATTAAATGAAAAAGCTTCAAGTTTTACTAATGAATAATTTCATAAGAATGAGAGATGTCTTATCTGTTGTCTGCAATGATTTTTAAAATCACATTGATTAAAGAACAGCAATTAACGTATTAAACAACTTTTATATATGAAAGGCCATGTTCATTTCAGGAACAGTAATATCCTAAGGCTAAGATTGTTTAGAGTTTGGAAAATGTGACTTTAAAAATAGAACTTTAGAACCCTTACACTTAAATATACTTAAGTTTTTCCGTCAATTTTGAAAAGTTCTTGATGATTACAATAAAGTCTCAGTAGTCTACTCTGTAATTATATTCAATCTGTGAAAATTACATAATTTAAATATCCATCTCTGAAAATAAAGCTGGTCCCAGTTAATCAATAGAATAAAAAAGCAATCCACAGAATAGGAGAAAATATTTGCAAATTATATATCACATAAGAGATTAATATCCTGAATATAGAGAACTCCCAAAAATGCAAGAACAAAAAGACAAACAACCTGATTCAAAAATGGGCAAAGGACATAAATAGACATTTCTCCAAAGAAGATATGCAAATGCCCCACGAGCACATGGAGAGGTGCTCAACTTCACTAAGCATTAGGGCAAGGCAAATCAAAGCAACAGTAAAGTAACAACTCATACCTATCAGGATGGCTACTGTTAAAAAAAAATACAGGCCGGGCGCGGTGGCTCAAGCCTGTAATCCCAGCACTTTGGGAGGCCGAGACGGGTGGATCACGAGGTCAGGAGATCGAGACCATCCTGGTGAACATGGTGAAACCCCGTCTCTACTAAAAAATACAAAAAACAGCCGGGCGAGGTGGCGGCGCCTGTAGTCCCAGCTACTCGGGAGGCTGAGGCAGGAGAATGGCGTAAACCCGGGAGGCGGAGCTTGCAGTGAGCTGAGATCCGGCCACTGCACTCCAGCCTGGGCGACAGTGCCAGACTCAGTCTCAAAAAAAAAAAAAAAATACAAATGAGCAAAGATATGGAGTCATTGGGACTCTTGTGCATTGTGAACGGGAATGCATAATGGTACAGCCACTGTGGAAAACAATTTGGCAGTTCCTCAAATAATTAAAAATAAAATTACTATATGATCCAGCAATTCCACTTCTGGGTATACGCCCAAAAGAATTAAAAACAGGATAAGGGAGAGATATTTGTATACCCATGTTCATAGCAACATTATTAGCAATACCTAAACCACAGAAGCAACATAGGTGTCCATTGATGGATGAATGGATAGCGAAAATGTGGTATATACATACAATGGTATATCATTCTGCCTTAAAAAAGAAGGAAACTCTGACACATGTTACAACATGCATAGAACTTGAGGATATTATGTTAAGTAAAATAGACCAGTCACAAAAAGACAAATACTGTATGATTCCACTGGCAGGAAATATTTAGAGTAGTCAAAATCATGGGGACAGCAAGTAGAATGATGGTTCCCAGAGGCTGCAGGGAGGATGCAAGGAAGATTTATTGTTTAATGAGTATAGAGTTTCAATTTTACAAGCTGAAAAGAGCTCTGGAGATGGATAATGGTAATGGTTACACAATGTTATGAATGTATTTAAAACCGCTGAACTGTACACCTAAAAATGGGTAATATGGTAAATTTTATGTTTATGTGTATTTTACCACAATTTTATGTTATGTGTATTTTATGTGACATGTATTTTACCATAATTTTTAATAAATAGGAGAAAAACTAGTTCTAGTTAAATTACAAAAGAGCAGGTCAAGAAAGGTTAGGGATTGGGAAAAAGAATGAGAATAGAGCAAATGTGGAGGTGAGATGACATCGGATGGGGTAATTATAAAGGTAATTAAAAGATAAAGCTATAAAGAAAGGGAGAGGTGTGTATACATGATTTCTGCTCTCACAACATTATGATTTGCCCTCCTTGCTACTAATTCTGTTACCTCATTGTGATATCATCCAATCTCATCTTGGATAAAAATGAATGTTAACATTCTTTCAATAAACTTATTTCCTTAAGCTTTGAAAAGCAAAGTAAGAAGAGACAAACAAAAAAGTAAGTTAAATTTGAATTATCAAACACCATGGAATGTATGTATATGGTATTATAAATTATCCCAGTGAGCAAATATGAAGAACACATGTATGGTAATAATGAAGTACAGATCCAGAACTACAACACCAAGTTATAGGTCTAAAAGGACAGATAAGAAAGCATTAATCAAGCCTTCATATGGGCATTGTTTAAAGGTAGAGTTAATAATAAAATCGACACTACTCTCGATTGGCAGCAAACCATCAATAAATGCCCCTCCAGAGTTTCTGAATTTTATTTCCAATTTTATCACAAAATAAGTTTTATTTTTGTTTTATTATCATTATTATTATTATTGAGATAAGATCCCATTCTGTCACCCATGCTGGAGTACAGTGGTGTGATCACAGGTCACAGCAAGCTTGATCTCCAGGGTTCAAGCAGTCCTCCCACCTCAGCCTCTTACGTAGCTGGAACTATAGGCATATGCCATCATGCTCAGTTATTTATTTTTAGAGAGACAGATAGGGTCTCACTATATTGTCCAGATAAATCTCAAACTCCTGGATGGAAGCAGTCCTCCTGCCTTGGCTTCCCAAAGTGCTGGGATTACAGGTCTGAGCCACGTCACCCAGATAATTTTTAATTTTTTTATATTATCATCAATATATATCATTTTTAAAAGATGAAGATCTTCTTCATTCCTTTTAACTGGGCCACTACAATTTAGCAACTAAGAAAAACCCCTAGAATACAAGTATTTTGATTTACATATCTACTCAGGCTGGTAAATTTTAAAACTGATAATATCAAGACTGCCCAATCATATAATTATTTAATTTTTCTCACAGTAGTGTTGTCACTAAAGTGACATTTTCCTTAAGCTAAGATTCATAATGCAAAAGTTATAGAAAACTCTTTCCTGTTATGTGTAATACCAACTACATGGTGCCATATAGTTAAGAACAAAGATAGGTTAAAATAAACATCAATTGTGATTAAAAAAAAAAATGTCTACAGTTCCTAATCCTTGCTGCTAATATCAGGGTACTGCCAAACACTGACCCAGACATGGTGAATTTAAGCTTCAGTAAAGAAATCAAACCCCAAGACAGTAAATGGAAAAACATTCATCTGTCTTAAGAATATCTCATTCCCTATATTAAAAAAAAAGAGCCACACTCTTAAAATATTCAGCACCATTACATTTAAAATTATTTTTAAAAATATGACTAATGCAAACAATTGCTTATTATAAGAAGGAAATGAACTCTAAAATCAGTAGCTTTTTACCAAATGACCTATGCAAATGTTAGAGAACTTTTAGATAAAATTAGCAGTGGAGAAAACAATTAAAACATAAAAATCCATTAAGAAAATAATTAAACTAGGGAAAGATAAAGACAATTATAGAATATATCTTACTTCTGATTAAAGCAGAACTATTATGAAATTAGATCATCACAATTTGGCAACCATCATAGTAATAACTGATTCCAAAGGAATCATCAGCATATGCTAAAACAAAGTAGATGAAAGCCAGATGAGTAATAGAATATTTATATACCTTAGTTTCAAATGATCTCTCAGAATGCACTTATTAATTACAAAAGAAACAATACAACTGTATGTGGAGACAAAGGAGGACACCGAATTAATGAAATGATCAAAGTTAATATCACCGACAATTGGACAATCTGACATTATGCACCTCCTGATGGGAAGCATAAGAAACACAAACACGCTTCTGCAATGTTCCTGCCAAAGATGCGTGAATTGAATCTAGTCGTGTTGAAGTGCCTCAGAATGCATGTTTAAGGACGTTCTCTGAACTAGCTTGCCTCCTGTATATTCTCCAAAAATATAAAGATTACGAAAACAAACCAACAAAAAACCCTGGGGAATGCTGCATACTATAGCAAACCAAAAAGACGTGCAACTGAGAACCATGTATGATCCAACAATTTCTTTTCCTACAAAGGACATTATTGGGACAATTGACAAAATGAGAATGTCTTTAGATGAGATAATAATATCAATGTTAATTTCCTGATTTTGCTGGTTCTACTTTATTTTATTTATTTATTCATCTTTTGGAAATGGGGATCTCACTAATGTTGCCCAGCCTGGACTGGAACTCCTGGACTCAAGGAATCTTCCTGCCTCAGCTTCCTGAGTAGCTGTGACTCCAGGCACATACCACTGCACCTGGTTCGATAATTGTACTTTAGTCTATGAGATAATGTCTTTGATTTTAGAAAATATTCAGTAAAATATTTAGGAGTAAAGGAGCACCATGTGTGCTACTTAGTTTCAAAGACAAAAGAATATGTAAAGGGAAAATTGTACTGTGTGTGTGTTTTATGTATGTGTGTAATATTACATATATACATACATAAAAGAGAGAAAGAGCAGTAAAGTAAAACAAAAGCAGCAAATGTTAACATTTAGGGAATCTAGTAGGTTTGCTTCATATTCTTACCATCTTACCATCAGTCTGAACTTATGTCAAAGTAAAAGCTGAAAAAAGAATGAAGCATGATTTTTTTTAACATTTTCAAATACTATCCGTTGTTATGACCTTGCCAAACGTATTTTCAGTCTAAAATCCAAAATTTTATAGGTCATTTCCATTTAATCACAGAATATTAACAAGAAAAATAGTTATTTTTGTGCCATGTTGGAAGTATGTGATATGTATTACTCTAAATTCTGTTTGCATGTCCTCATGTCTAAGCACCTGGTAGTTTTTGAAAAGGGTAAGTGGCAAATAGCTGCAATATAGAAAGATAGTATTATTAACCGATCTGAGGTAAACATGTTTTGAATGGCAAAATATATGTGCTTCGCAATTTTTTAGGCTACTAAAAAGCTGTAATATTGACTTAATATCAATGGATAAATGAAAGAAGAATATTTTACCGCCCTGAAATTATGGCGCACCTCGATTTAGAAAAGAAAAATAAAAACAACAAAAACAACAGCAAAAACTCTGTTTCATGAACACAGCTGCATTCAGAGCCCTAAGAGTACAAAAAAGATGAATATTCATCTTGCTCTTAATGAACTTTCCAATTGATTGAGGTAAAATGTATGCTTAAAACATAACAAGTACAAATCTGTATATAAATATTTTTTTAATTATGAAAAAAAGAAATACTACTTCATTTACATATCTTTATTAAAGCATGAGATTTTTCTTTTTAAACTGATATTCAAGTTAATTGATACTTGGTTCATCAAAATAAGTTTTAGCAGTTGCTGCTTAAAATATCTCCAAAGGCATTATTTGATTTAATACCAGATGTAGGGCCATTCATGATTATTATTTCTTGTTCTCTTCAGAAACAGAGGAGGTTTAGTTCCTGGGGTTTTTCTAACCTATGATGTTCAATTGATTGGTTCTTTCAGCCTTCCCTTTTTCTGAGTTCTTCAAATGAGCCAGAGTTTGGTAATTCAAATGATCGTTAGAATTTCTGACAATGAAGAATCAGTATGCTCTGAAGTTGGTCTGTAGTCCTTTGATTCAAAATAAAATAGTGCTAGCTCTAGTGCTTATAACTTCAGATGACACAGAATCATTTATAATGTTATTTTCTGATTCTTGGCTAAAGTCTTAGCTGTAGATACAGTTTATGTTACTATGATTAGCGCAGCATAAGGAAATGATAAAATATTGATGGACTGAAAAGCAGTTTTCTATGTGACTTTAAAACTAGGTAATCAACATAATTGGTGATGAGTAGTATAGAGAATATTCTATGAACTTTCATTCAAACGGCAAAAAATGTATCTGTAGATTATGAGGTAAGAAAAGCATCTCGTTAATTTTATGATGGTGTTTTGATTTTTAATAATTGAAAGATAAAAAATACACATCAATTCTCTATTCTTTTTAAAGAAGTCAGTGACAGGTAGTAAAATGATGAAGTTTGTATATTTCATAACATAACTAACACTATATTCCATTAATAAATCAAGCCAATCTAAGAATCTTGTATTGTCCTGAAGTTGTTGGGGAATCATTTTATCTCATGTTGGTCTTTGTTTATCTGACCAATTGTAAGGTAGTGGATAAAAATGGGATATAGAAACATCAGAGGAGAATGAGAATGACGAAGTGAGTGTTCCCAATGTTTAGGGTGGAGGTTTTATTTAGAAAGTGCAGTGAGGCACATACAGAATGGATTCATATTTAATTAAAGCTCTGACATCATGAATTATGCCAATCATATGTGATATTTTAATGTAACAAGACCATTTGCATGCAATAACAACAAAAACAAGGCTGGGCACAGTGACTCATGCCTGTAATTCCAGCACTTTGGGAGGCCAAGCCAGGGGGATTACTTGAGCCCAGGATATTGAGAGCAGCCTGGGCAACATAGGATAACTCCGTAACTACAAAATGAAAATAAAAATCAAAAGTTAGCTGGGCTTGGTGGTGCACAGCTGTGGTCCCAGCTACTTGGGGAGGCTGAGATGGGAGGATCGCTTGGGCTTAAGAGGTCGAGGCTGCAGTGAGCATTGATTGCACCACTGCACTGCAGTCTGGGCAAGAGAGCAAGAACCTGTCTCACAAAAACAAACAAACAAACAAAAACAGCAATAATAAAAAAGACACCATTAACACATACTAAGTGCTTACCATGGGATGTGTGACTTTACAATGGATTAAATTCTCATCTATTTATGAAGCATAATTATGAAGCAAGAGGTAGCTTGGTCACATTTACGTTGCTAGTAAGTCCTTAAGCAACTTCGACTACAGAAGTGCTCCTCTAATTTGTCCAAACCAAGACAGCACTTGGTATTCTGAGTAGTTTCTAATCTTCCTGCCACTCACCTTATATCCTCTTTTCCTGTTTATGTCATCCGGTCAACCTGAAGATTAATGCAGCTTCTGTAGCCCTGATCTCCTGATTCCCTGTTCAACCTAATTTGTATGCAGCCTGAGGCTACTCTGGAGAAATACTTTAACACATCCTCCCTCATGCCTGGGGCCTTATACAATCATCACAGCCAGCATTGCTGCTGACTTGCCCAGGCCTGTGAATGACACACGTTATTACTATTTTATTTCTACTTCATGAAATTAGGTAACTGGGTCATTTACTTGTGAAAAGACTATCTGTAGTGTGATTTCTTTTAACTAAAACTTTCTTTGCAAGGACTCAAGTATTGTATTTGGCTGCAGTTTGTCTTTCAGAGATTGGGTATTACGAGTATTATGTTCATTTAAAAAGGACATTCATTCATTTAATAAATATGTCTTGTGCATCAGTAAGTACATACTGGAAATCCAGTCCTAAATGCTGTGGATATAACAGTAAACGATATAAGCAAAGTCTCTGCCTTTATATTCTAGTAGGAATAGTGAGAAATAGACAGATGAGGTAGGTAGATAGACAGAAGATAGACAGATGAAAGAGAAAGAGAAATGGATGATGATAGAAAACAGATTAGATGGATGGATAGAGAGATACTAGATTGGATGGATGGATGGATGGATGGATGGATGGATGGATGGATGGATGGATGAATAGAGAGATGATAGATAGATAGATAGATAGATAGATAGATAGATAGATAAGAGAAGAGAAGAAGAAAGAAAAATAAAATAGATTAGATGGATGGATAGATACAGATTAGATTAGATGGATAGTTAGCTAATAGATTAGATGGATGGTTGGGTGTTGGATAGATAGATACAAAGATAATAGATTACGTGAATGAATAGATAATAGATTAGATGCATCAACAGATAAATAATATAGATTGGATAGATGGATAGTTAGGTAACAGATTAAACAGATGGATAGATGGGTGGGTGGATAAATAGACACATAGATAATAGATTAGATGAATAGATAAATGATAGGTTAGATGAATGGGTGGAGGAATGGATAGTTAGATGATAGATAGATATAGATGATAGATAGATAGATAGATAGATAGATAGATAGATAGATAGATAGATAATAGGAAGATGGATAGATAGAAAGATAGATAGATAGATAGACAGATAGATAGGAAGATAGATAAACAGATATATATCAAGTGTTGTTAACAGGATAAGAACAATAGAAAGTAGCAGGGAAAGAGTTGCTATTCCATATGGCGTGGTCAGGAACATCTCTTTGATAAGACAACATTTCATCAGAGACCTGAAGGAAGCAAAAGAAAAAAGACATGAGCTTCTGCACAGCAAAAGAAACTGTCATCAGAGTAAACAGGCAACCTACAGAATGGGAGAAAAATTTTGCAATCTATCCATCTGACAAAGGGCTAATATCCAGAATCTACAAGTAACTTAAACAAATTTACAAGATAAAAACCAAACAACCCCATCAAAAAGTGGGCGAAGGATATGAACAGACAGTTCTCAAAAGAAGACATTTACGCAGCCAACAAACATATAAAAAAAAAAAAAAGCTCATCATCACTGGTCATTAGAGAAATGCAAATCAAAACCACAATGAGATGCCATGCATGCAGGGCTTAAAACCTAGATGATGGGTTGATACGTGCAGCAAACCACCACGGCACATGTATACCTCGGTAACAAACCTGCACATTCTGCACATGTACCCCAGAACTTAAAGTAAAATTTTAAAAAAGACGAAGAAAAGAAAAACACACATAGAAATCTGGGAGAAAGATATGTTAGGGGCAAGGGCACACCAAATAAGACCAGTGCGTAGAGACTGAATTTTAAATTACCTCTCTTGTTATAGATTTCATATAAAGAGGATATTCCCTAGTAATAACTAAGAAAATGTGGGTGCCTATAGCAGCAGTGGATAACATTTTTCCCATTATATGAACACCCTGTAGGCCTCACAGCATGATAAGATGCATCTACAGCATAATTACAGAGAGCCTCCTCCACACATTCAATGCCAAAGAGAAACTGTAAGTGAAGCGTATTTCATTTCTTACAGAAAATAAAGATTTAAAACCCTAAAGAAGAGTCTGATTCACTTTAAGAATCTGCTCTCAAATAATTGTAGTTCAAATCACATTCCCACCAGAGGTCAGCCTAACCACAGGAATGAATTGTTAATTGGCAAAGCAAACTGGTGTTGATTCTTTACAAAATATCATATTAGTGAAATTGTGACTTGAATCTCTTTATTTCTTTATGTTGTTTTGTTATAGTAACTAGCTACTTGTTAGGTGCCTAACCATCCTTTGAGCACATCCTTTAAGTGAATCAAACTTTTCTTCAGGTGACTTTACCTTTTCTATTTGTAATAAAATATGCTTCACTTATAGTTTATCCTTTGGCAATAAACATGTGGAGAAGGCTCTCTGTAATTATGTTGTAAATGTACCTTACAACACTGTGGGGCCATGTCATGCACTCACATAGTGGAGAAAATCGTACCCACTGTTGCTATTGGCACCCACATTTTCTTAGTGGGACTGAGGGATTTCCAAGGAGCAGGGAGGTGGGCCTTTCAGTACTGGAACCAGGAAAGTCCTGAGCTAATCAGGAGCAGTTGTTCACTCTATTACAGTGACTCAAGCGTTTGCATTTAGTCAGAATTTTTTTTTTTTTTAGACTACTGGGCAACACAGTTCTGATTCAGAAGGTACAGGAAACTGAATTTTTAACAAGCTCCTTGGTAATTGGGGTACAAATAGACCTGGTTTCAGAAACACCAGTTACAAGATTTCCTATTTAAATTATCTGAAAAGGGGGATATGTTATATCAGCCTAAGAATAGAAACACACATCTTACATACTAATTGAACAGAACAATATATTACTATGACTTTATTGTATCTTTTCCTAAAAAATGCTTTTACTTTGTAATGAAGAAATTATTTATCCCCTATTAAACTGAATTATGTATAAAAATAGGCATATTATCCACCCTTTAGAAATAAAACTCAGTAATATAATGTGTATATTACTATCTAAATTATAATCATAATAATAATTATTTACTGATTGCCTACCATACCCTAGCTGTATGCTGGCACTTTTACATCATTTCCTCATTTAATCCTTAAAATAACTCTGTAAAATAGGTACTGTTTTTCACACTTCACAAATTAGAATACTGTAGCTCAAAGAAGTTAAGTAAATTTCTTGCACCACAAGACTAGAAAATGACAAACTGGAGCCCAAACATATGTCTATGACTTAAAACTCATTTTCTTTTCTCAAAGACAACCATGCCATCTCCAAACTTTAATCTTTTTATGCTTTTCAGTGTGTCTCTCCCCAGGCATTTGGGGAGAAGTTAAAGAGGCCATCCTCATTACTTACAAAGTGAATCCTTGAAATATTTTTCCCAGCAGAAATAACCAGATACAGATTCTCTACCTCTGAGCAAAAGCTTCAAGCCAAACTCAGACTTGCGCATTTATTTTTCTCCATTGACTTAATTCCAAGTACTATCACCTTTGAGATTTCAGACTTGAGTTATAAATTATCTCATCATTAGGCCTACAGAGAAAAAGTGGGGTCTAAGACTGGGCTGAGTCAGATCTAAGTTAGTTTGGGGTCCTAATGTAGACTATTATCCAGTTAGGATTGGCCCATCAGTTGAAAGACTGCAGTCTCACCGAGAAGTGGGTCTAAACTAGGAAGGAGGTGCCAGTGGACTCCTTGGAGTCTGTCTCTCATAGTTGACTACTCCATCCAAAATATCTCTTTCATTTTTTAGGTCACAATTCTTGCATCCCACTTTATATTACTTAGCTGCAATACTCCCCAATTCTGATTTTAATCTATGGTCTATTTCCACTAAGTTGAGGCTCTACTCCGCTCACTCTTGGACTGGAAAATGTACCTTAGTCCTGTCCACTTACATTATGACTCAGAGAGTCACCATATTTCACATTGTAGATGAGTTTGTTTCTCCATGAGATGGAAATCTGGAAACATAATGTTTTATCTCTCTGGACCATGCAACTAACCTCTGTATTTACATTGAGAGTTCTTCAAACTTTCAGAGGAGAGCTAAGGAGGTACTACTTTGCATTCCCCATCGCCACTGGACTTTTATTTCTAAGTCACAGGCAGCTGTGTAGGCCTATTGTCTGTTTCCTTCTTCTCTTGCAGTGGTATGGTTTTTTTGTAATTCTCTCTGTGGTTTTTCTTCCTATAAGCCTGGCTAGAGAGTGAGACAGAGCCTCTTCTGCCCCTCACTTTCTACGAAAATTGGCACACTAACCTTTTGGTATTAAGGGATTTACTGCTAATTGATTCTGTTCACAGAGCACCTAGTGGTTGAGACCTTCCATTTGAAGTGGGCAGCGATTTGATGGATGCTTTTGGGGAGCAGGCTGAAGAGTTGGATTGAGAATGGTGATAGGACAAGTCTACACAGTAAACTAGTGCTGTGTAAGGTGAGATCCATGAATTGCTAGGCTTCCTGAGATCGTTTACATAACATCACATTTTTTCACATAAAAATACTAAGGCATCATTCGCTTATGTTTTTCTCTTGTTCTTTCACTATAGTTTTCTGGAGGGCTCATGTGTGTGATGTCCCAATAGATTGAATGCAAAGCAGATAACAGACTCCAACAGTGGTTTTCTATTAAGCCATTCATTAGAGAGATTTCAAAAATGCTAAATAACATTGCTCTTCTCACTAATTTTTTTTTTATTTCGGCAAATATAGGTATTTTTCATAGAAAATGTTATTTATGTTTACTTGAAATGAGTTTATTAGTGTTGTTTTTATAGAGATTAAATAAAATTTTTTAATTATTAGTTTTAATTTCTAATGCCATAAATTTCAATATTACCAAATTAACCCAAGCTCTTTGGGGTCCTCAATAATTTTTTTAAATTGTAAATCATACCTTTTAATTATATCTGCTTCTTTCATCTAACAGTTTATTATAATATAATCCTCTTAATAATTAAATTATGTTTGCTTACATGTCTGCCCCCTCGATGGACTGTAAATTTCCTGAAGAAATAGTCCATGTTGTTTCATCCATGTGTTTACTTCCCTAACAGAATCCCTACTACAATGCCTGAGGCACAGTTAACACCCAATAATAATTATTGAGTGAACGAATAAATGGGCAAATATCCCCAGCCTTAACTTCTTGCTCAAATGCTAAGCTATCTTCTGTCTAGTGGATATTCTCCCTCTGAAGGTATCTGTGCCTCAACATGTCCCTATCTTCTGTTCTATTCTCCAGCTTCCATAACGTCATTTAGTAACATCATTCTGAATCAATCAATACCTCTGTCTCTCTATCGTTCTGTCTTTCTCTTCCCTCCCCATGTTCCTTACTCCCACATGCAGACACACAGACACATGTACACATATCAAACACATACATACACAAGCACTTATTCCTAGAACACTCTAATTTTCAGTTCAAGTCACAGCCCAAAGTGACTTATCCATTATAACAGCATTATAATTGTACCAACATCCATTCGTATTAAGTTGGTTCAAAAGTAATTGTGGTTTTTACCATTATCTTTAATTAATTTTGCCATTAAAAATAATGGCAAAAACTACAATTACTTTTGCACCACACTAATAGATTATTGCTCGTGTTGAATTGTGAATCCTTTAATTCTAAAGTTCTTATTTTACTTTATTTTTTAAATTTTTCTTTAACTTTTAAGTTCGGGGGTACATGTGCAGGTTTGTTATACAGGTAAATGTGTGTCATGGAGGTTTGTTGTACAGATTATTTTATTACCCACGTATTAAGGCTAGTACCCCTTAGTTATTTTTCCTGATTCTCTCCCTCTTCCCTCCCTCCACCCTCCAGAATGTTCCAGTCTGTTGTTCCCCTCTATGTGTTCATGTGTTCTTGTCATTTAGCTCCCACTTATAAGTGAGAACATGCGGTAATTGGTTTTCTGTTCCTGCATTCGTTTGCTAAGGATAATGGCCTCCAGCTCCATCCATTTTCCTGCAAAGGACATGATCTCATTCTTTTTTTCTGGCTGCATAGTATTCCATGGTGTGTATGTAACACATTTTATTTATCCAGTCTATCATTGATAGGCATTTAGGTCTAGTCCATGTCTTTGCTATTGGGAATGGTGCTGCAATGAACATATATGCATTCATGTACCTTTATGATTGAACAATTTGTATTCTTTTGGGTATATTCCCAGTAAGGGAATTGCTGGGTTGAATAGTAGTTCTGTTTTTAGGTGTTTGAGGAATCGCCACACTGTCTTCCACAGCGGTTGAACTAATTTACACTTCCACCAACAATGTGGAAGCATTCCTTTTTCTCCACAACCTCGCCAGCACCTGTTATTTTTTGTTTTAGTAATAGCCATTCTGACTCGTGTGAGATAGTATGTCATTGTGGTTTTAATTTGTATTTTTCTAATATTCAGTGATATTTAGCTTTTCTTCATATGACTGTTGGCCACATGTACGTCTCTTTTTAAAAAGCATCCGTTCATGTCCTTTGGCCACTTTTTAATGAGGTTGTTTATTTTTTTCTTGTAAATTTGTTTAAGTCCCCTATATTAATAGATGCTGAACCTTTGTCAGATGCATAATAGTTTGCAAAAATTTTCTCTCATTCTGTAGGTTGTCTGTTTACCCTGTTGATAGTTGTTTTGTTTCTTTGTTGTGTTTTGTTGCTGTGCAGAAGCTCTTTAGTTTAATTAGATTCCAGTTGTCAATTTTTGCTCTTAAGGCAATTTCTTTTAGCATCTTCATCATGAAATCTTTGCTCATTCCTATGTCCAGAATGGTATTGCCTAGATTGTCTTCCAGGATGTTCACAGTTTTGGGTTTTACATGTAAGTCTTTAATCTATCATGAGTTAATTTGGTTATATGGTGTAAAGAAGGGGTCCAATTTCAATCTCTTGCATATGTCTAGTCAGTTATCCCAGTATTACTTATTGAATAGGGACTCCTTTTCCCATTGATTGTTTTTACTGTCTTTGTCAAGGATTAGAGAGTTGTAAGTGTGCAGCCTTATTTATGGGCTCTCTATTCTGTTCCATTGCTCTATGTGTCAATGTGTCTGTTTTTATACCAGTACTATGCTGTTTTGGTTACTGTAGCCCTGTGGTATAGTTTGAATTCAGGTAGCATGATACCTTCAGCTTTTTTTCTTTTTGTTTAGGCTTGCCTTGGCTATTTGAGCTCTTTGATAGCTCCATATGAATTTTACTTTTTTTTTTTTCTAGCTTTTAGTGTACTATCATCGGTAGTTTGATAGAAATAGCATTGAATTTATAAATTGCTTTAGGCAGTATGGCCATTTTAACAATATTTTCTGTTCCTAGCCATGAGCATGAACTGTTTTTCCATTTGTTTGTGTCATCTCTGATTTTTCTGAGCAGTGTTTTGTAGTTCTTATTGCAGAGATATTTCACCCCCACCTGTTTAGCTGTATTCCAAGGTATTTTATCCTTTTGTGGCATTTGTAAATGGGATTGCATTCTTGATTTGGCTCTCAGCTTGACTATTCTTGCTGTATAGGAATGCTAGTAGGTTTTGTGCATTAATTTTGCATCCTGAGATGTTGCTGAAGTTGTTTATCAGCTTAAAGAGCTTTTGGGCCAAG